>NC_141143.1:24830124-25157624 GCF_053477565.2 Lygodium microphyllum | reverse complement strand
ATGGTTTAAGGCATAACCATAATTTGTGTACCCCAAGAAGTTAATTGTAAAGGGTAAGTATTACAATCAATGAGTCATTGATTTGTGGTTGTAAGACCTTAGCCAATCCCCATTTTCAATTCTATTTTATCGATCAATCCATGCATATTATTAAAGGCTAAACTAATTATTTTAGAAATGCATTTCATCCTTGTTTTCATATAGTAGAATGCTCTCATCGTGGATATACACAATGAGGAAAGACTTGGATATTGGGAGAGATAGTGGGATAAAAGGGAGGTGACCTTTGCTCACTATCAAAGATCTTGAAAGGTTGCAAACAATTGTTCCATGGGGAACTTTTCCCACCTCTCAGTGATTTAGTGCCCGTATAGGGAGCATGTCCTATGTTTTTATCCCTCACACAAGTACCACATGTGGAGCTATTGAAGATTTGAAGATCTCAATTGAAGAGCATTAAAACATGGCACTTCCTGATTAAATTACAAGGATTATAGGTTGATCACATGTCCTTTTGGCCTTTAAAAGTAGAGTTCAAATATTTATAGGAGTAATAGGACACTTGAGTATTTATTGGAAAATATTTTCACTTACACACAGGTGTTGTAGGTTATTTCATATCTTACAAAAGTTTGTTGCAAGTTATGATATAGATTATCTCAGAGCTTAAACAAGGCTAATATAAGCCATTGTAAGTGGTACTTAGTACCTATGAGTCTTATCCAAGGTGTTACAAAGTTTTAAGACCTTAGCTTGGACCTATGTATATTGAAAAGACAAAAAACAATGAGATTACATGGTGTTAAACTATTCTATACAACCATCATAGATAATTGTTTCTAGAATTAGCTACTGATTTTGTGTCATGGATTTTTTGTGCTCATCTTAAATATGGGATTCTTAGCTTTGATTTGAAGCAAAAAATAGGCCAATCAAAGTATCCTATGAAAAATTATAGCCAAAACAGTGATAGCATGTCTAGTTAAAATGCACTCTAAAAATGGTAGTAAACAAGGATAAAGGCAAGGCTAATGAGGATCTCTACAATAACAAATCAAAGATTCCAAGGACTCTAATGCTAGAGATACTTAGGGATGATTATGAAGAGGATTCCCATGAGATGGGAGCTTATAGTACCTTGAACAATACCTTATGTCACCATGAAATAAGACATTTGATTAGATATGGTGAACTACTAGATGCTATTAATAAGGTTGGGGATCAAGCTTAGTCCTCTCTTCATAAGCTTACTGCTCAAATTACAAGATGGATGGACTTCCAAATGCAAGAGAAGGAGAAAGAGAGACATGAGAAAGATAAAGAGAAAGGGCATGCACAACAAACTCATTGTCAAACAAACTTGCTACTCAAATTACCATATGGATGGAATCCCAAATGAAAGAAAAGGAGAAGAAAAAGAGCCATACATCATTGTAGATAAAGTATCAGGTCCATCAGTCCAATGCAAATTCTAATCCTTTGAGCATTCTAGGGAAGATTCCCCATACCACTTATGAGATATGTGAGGCTTCATATACAAGTAATGATCATTTGGGAAATGCAAGTGGAGTTTATTTCTTTACCACTAGAGTATACATCCTAGGTATTAGATCTTAGACTTCTTTTAGTAGGGACTACTCTAACAATGGTAAATTTGGTGATGTACATAAAGATCAGCCCCATGGTAGACAACCAAATTATGTCGATACAAAATTGAGGGATAAGATTACACTATCCAACTATAATGGCTAATCATCTTTTTCATCAAACCTTGAAGAGTGTCTTTCCAAATTTAAAGATTACTTTAATATATTTCCTAGGGCTGTGATCAAAAGATACACTTTGCCACCATACATTTGAAGGGTTTGTCCTACACTTGGTGGCAATACATGAAGAAGGAAACCCATTAGGTGGACACTTGGGAAGATTTTAAAGTGCTCATGCTACATGTCTTTGTTTTTCCGGTCTTTCAGTGATAGAATATACCAATAAATTTTAAAACCTTACTATGTATGTGGAGTATGTTAGTGAATGATGCTAAAATTCACAAATACATATATGGTTTTGATCCCAACCTTTTAGTTGATGTGATGGCACAATCCCCTACAAGTTTGTTTAGAGCTCTTGAGTTGGTTGAAATATATTCCAGGAAATATAGGAGAGAGACTCCTTTGTAGTCATCTCTTGGATTGTAATGAAATACTCTGAGAAAAGGCCAATTAGGGGGATAGGTTATGGAGGAAATAATATGTCACTTAGTAGCCCTAAAATACCTACCTATCCACCTTTTAAGGCTTCAAGGTAGTAAGGTAATTTTAGGCTAGCAGATAGTTCGGAAATAGACCATAAACAAGGGGACAACAAGCCTAAGAATATTTTACCATTTGGCAATCAAAAATCTATTCCCATGGACTTAAATGTGCAGAAAATTACATGACTAATCATGCAAAAAACTTTGTCTATAAGAATGCAAAAGCTAAGGTTCATAATATGTTAATCCTTGAGGATTTAGAATATGATAATGAAGATGCAAACACACTTATGGTTTCTATTAAAAATAAGAATATTGATTAGGACATTCGGAAAGAATGATTTTATGATCATGTTCATACTTTCCCTTTTGATCCTAGTGGTAGTGTTCCTTTTCATCTAGGAGGCAATGATGAGTCATGTGCTGCCATTGTTTGCTCCATTTTAATGGATACATGGAAAGCATCATGAAGCCCAAACATACTTTGTATCCAATGCAGCATTAATGGAAAAAATGTATTCATTTTGGTTGACAGGGGTAGTATCCATAGTTTCATAAATAAATTAGCCATAGATAGGTTGAAGTGTTTCCCTACTGATTTATAGCAGCCCATCAAAGTGCAAGTGGCAATTGGAGATAAAGAAATCAGTAAATAAATGTCTCAAAGTAAATGGACTTAATTGCTTTAGATATGGGCCCCACTGATACTGTGTTAGTCTGTGATTGGTTGATGCAGTTAAGGCCAAATTATTATTGATTTTCCTAAGCTATACTTAGAGTTTTTTAGTGGTGGAAAACTCATACACTTGGAAGGAATCCATAATAAAATGGATTTTCAAATTATTACAGCAAAGCAAGCCAGAGAGGAGTTCAAGAAATGATCCCAAATCTTTATCTTACATCTTAACAAAAAAGTATTAGATGAGCCCAAAGAATCAACCAAAATTTCAGCAATGAAAGCTCTTTTGGAAGAGTACAAGGATCTATTCCAGATACATATAGCATTATCTCCTAAAAGACCATTTGATCATCCAATTGGTTTAGAGCCTTATTTAAAGCCAAACTCAACAAACCACTTACAGACTCTCCAAGTGTGAAAGAGAGGATGTTGCTAAGTAGATCAAAGGACTATTGGAGTTGGGATTTATAGAGCCTAGTTTCTCACCTTATGCATCCCAATCCTCTTAATGAAGAAGAAATATGTATTATTTAGGATGTGTATTGACTACTACAGGGATCTCAATAAGATCATGATGAAGAACATGTATTCCATCCATAGGGTGGATGATTTACTTGATGAGCTGACATGAGCAAAATATTTCACCAAAATAGACTAACAATCTGGCTATCATTAGATTCACATGAGGGAAGGTGATGAAGTTAAGACTAGCTTCAAGAAAAATCATGGGATCTATCATTTTCTAGTAATGCCATTTAGATTGACCAACACCCTAGCAGGATTTTGCACTCTTTATTCTTTCATTTTTGTGTTGGTATTCTTTGATGATATACTCATCTACAATGAATCATTATAGGATCATTTGGCACATTTGAGAAAGGTATTTGATGTCTTGAGACAACATATACTATTTGCCAAGGAGTTTAAGTGTTTATTCATGTAGACTGAGGCGGAATATTCAAGATATATTGTCAATAAAAATGGAATTTAGGCTAATCTAAAAAGGTGAAATGTGTTAAAGACTAGCTTATGCCCACTACTACCACTTCTCTTCGTAGATTTCTTTTATCTTCATTCAGCTAGAGATTTATTTGCCATTATATATCTATTGTAGCACATCTCAGAGACAAGCTTAAAGAAGAAGCTTTCTTTTGGGATGCTATAACTAATTAGAGTTTTAACCAGTTGAAAGAATCGCTTACCTTAGTCCCTATTCTTATTTGTCCCAACTTTTGTAAAGAGTTCACTATCTAGTGTGATGATAGTGGATGGGAAGTTGGAACAGTTTTATTGCAGGAGAATGGGTAGTAGCCTTTGAGAGTTGTAAGCTAAATGATAAAGAGATGGTAATGAATGCCATTCTTCATTTATATATGGTAGCCTATTCAGGGTGAAAAGTGAACATAGGGTCCTCATATATTTTCTATCACAACCTTGTAAATGGAAAATCAAATACGAGTATGTCCACCTCATTGAATTTCACTGTGCTTGCGCATTGGCTTGATGTTGCTTGCTTTCTTCTAGTTTTGGTATTTCCTATATATTTCATGGGCTAGTCTACTTATCTATAAGTGTATCCTCATGCTTTATGTGAAACTAGTGCACCTTTATAGAGCAAATCATTCATATAGTATCATCTTTCTTAAAATTCAAAACTTTGGCTATCTAAAATGGATGATCCAGCTCATCATCTTTTTTGAATGTCACCACAAGTGATCCCACTCTAATATCATTAATGCATCCTTGTACCTTCTTGAATTTTACCTTTGATCTTACTAGGTCGCATGGAACTCTAGTAGGGGAAGTGGGGGTGAATTAAATCCATTGTAGCTCAGTCTCATAGAAATGGATCATGGGGAGTGGGGTTTCAATAAACCCCATAGGCATTGTAGAAACTCAAGAAATAATAGAGGTTTAGCACAACTTTAGTATGGCTAAAGAATGAAATGAAGCCTTGATTATCAGCATGGATGAAGGAAGCAATATGAATTCTTTATTGAGATTGACAAATATTTATTATGCAAGTAAACATGCCAAACTCAGCAACCCAACAACAACTCATGATTGGAGAGAACCCTTCTCTTGCAGTTCATTGTATTATTCCTTCTACCCCTTTAGTGACCTAGCCCTAGTTTTGTGTATCCAAAAGTGATTTTCAAAAAAATAAACAACTGCTACCTAGTAATGGGAAACCATGCTATTATCTAGAGAGAGAGTTGATGGGTCAACATTGAAGAAGGCAAGTCCAAACTCATAGGCCTCAATCTTTCCTTGTGCTTTAATGATTTTTAGACCATTGGGAGCTGGACTAGCATTCAATTCAATGATCTCTGAGACCTAACGCTCTACAACAACTATTACTTGGTAATGGGAACAAAGCCATGATATTGTCTAGAGAGAGTGTGTTGATGGGTCAACGTCAGAGAAGGAAAGTCTAGACTCATAAACCTTAATCTTTCCTTGTACTCCAATGATTTTTAGACCATTTAGAGCTAGACTAGCATTCAATTCAATGAGCTCTAACCTAATGCTCTACAATTCATGCATGAAATGTTTTGTCATAGTAGATGCTCCCTCATGATGCAATATGTTGTCTTTGGCTTGTTCAAACTGTTCCTTTCTCGAGAGGAGATCTTCCTCATCCCAGAATTAAGTATTTCCCCTATTCTATAAAGCACTCAAATCTTATAACATCTATAGAGACACTGACGTCAAGTTGGTACTACCTTTGAATCGAAACACATTGGTGTTTGATCTTTTGTTCTGTCTACTCCTACATGTGATGGCCCCAGACTTGGATGCAAAACTACCAACAATGATGCAAGTTCATTGATCCTCCTCCAGTTTAGCAATCTTCCAGTCAAGCCTTCCATTGAAAGTGTAACATGCTCCAAGACATTACTTCCAAATTGTGCCCAAGCAATCCTATGCCCTTTTAGATTCTCCCTCGCTAAAGGCACTTTCTCATAAACAAAGCATTTTGCAAACTTTGTGGACTATATCTCCCCATTGCTAGGGATGCCTCGGTAAACTTTCTAGAATAGCAACCTACATTCATTTGGCCTAAGCATGTTCAAAAATAGCCTTACACTTTTTTTATGGCCAAGCTTGACTATTGCTAGCCAATCACTGTCTTCTATGGGAGGTATGTCGTCCTAGCGGAGCTTTCCCTCCAAGCTTAGCATGCATGTTCTCTCTATAGAGAGGCAAAACCTATAAGGATGTGGACACTCAAAATCATGCTTCTTGGGGAAAGTAGAATCAAAAGACTTTTTGACAAGTTCCTCATGGTAGGGTGGGTTAGAGAGATATATTTATTTATTTATGATAGAGGACCATGCAAATTAAGGCAACATAAAACTACAGTTGCATGGTAATGCAAGGAGAGAGACAAACAAAGCTTCACAAATAGAAGAAATAGAAAAGAAAACAATGGGAAAGAAGTCTACGTGCATAAGAAAATAAGAGAAGATACTATGGGAATCACGTGCAAGGAGAGGAAGAACTATTGATACGCAGCAATTTTACCACTCATGGTAGTGGATAAGAAAAGCTTGGTTAAATTAGAACTAAATGGGACCAAAGACCAAAGCTTTGATACTAATTGTCAAGAAGGTATCTAGGAAGGAGAGAGAAGAGTACAGATGACAGTGAAAAGAGGAGAGAGGAAATACTGACAAAGGAGAATGAAAGATTAGAATGAGAGAAAAGAGGTGAGAGAAGCTATCAAAGCTTGGAGAAGTTGGAGAGATAAAGAAACTCTTTTGAATTTTGTTGAATGGTGAAAATTTTACGAGTCTCTTACATCTTTATACCCATGTTAGTGTGACATAGCATTATTTCCCAACTATATCAAACATATAAATCTTTTTCATGTTTCTTACATCAATGTCAAAATTATTACTATTTTCAAATTAATTATTAATAAAATATTAATTTTAACTAAATTCAAAAAATAAATAATAAATTTTTAAATTAAAAATAATCATTACTAATTTATTAATTTAATTTTAAATAATTATTTTTAAAAATATTTTACTCAATTTATTTTAATATTTATTAATCTCAAATAATGATTTTTTAACTTTTATCCTGAACCAAAAATATCTTAGAGTGCGAGATAATCTCTCACACAATAATATAATAATATCATTAAATTTTTGAATTTATTATGCAACTTAACAATCACAAATCAAGCAATCGCAATGTGAAAAATCACCTCTAGTTGAGAAAACTCAAGTAGAATTCAAAATATTATAGTCCAACTTTTTTATAAAAAAGTTTTTGATCTAGATGTAAGCATTATTCGATTGTTTATATGAGTCATCGAATAATATGTTCAAATTTTAGTATGTAATATAATAATTAGCTATTAATGTTTTAAAAATGTTTTTTGGATAACATAAAGTGCAACTAGATGGTGACTATTAAGGAAGTGTGTTCCTTTGTGTAAGAGTATCTAGCACTTTGGATAGTGGTCTCTCTTGTCACATGACCAACAAGAAATTTCTATATTTGTATGTATCCTCCTCTATAAGAACCCATCATTGTGACGATTTGGAACAATATAAAATGCCTTATTAAGAGCATTAGTGTTATTTCCTTTGTTGTTGCAAATGGTAAAGTTAAAAAATTTTAAATATATTCTATATTCTAGACATAAAGAGAACATTGTTATACGTTTCTTCCATAACCAATCTTGGCCATGAAGTGAGATTCACCAAGATATGTGTAAAAATTCTTAATAGTGTTGGAAAAGTTATTAGCAAAGGAGAAAGAGGGAACATGTATGGGCTAGGTGCTCTTTTAACAACTACTAGAGTGGACACAAGTAAGCTTTATCACGTGAAAGGTTTGGTCACTTTGTATTTACAACATTAAAGGAGATGCATAAGCAAGGTATGGTTGCTCACTTACCTATAGTGACTAAAACAAAGGAACCATGTGAAGCTTGCATGATGAGAGCATGATGAGCAAGTAACAAAGAGGTGAATTTTTCATGAATGCGAGAGCATAGTGAATGCTCCTTTAGAGTTGGTGCATGCTAACTTATCCAGTGAGGTGCCTATACAAGCCTTGGTGGGATCTTCTTATTTTATATAATTATTGATGACTACAGCAAGAAGATGTGGGTGTACTTACTTTGTGATAAGGCTCAAGATTTTTGTAAGTTTTAAAAAAAGACCAAAACTTATTGGGAATGAAATATGAAAAAATGTAAACAAAATTAGAATAGATAATGATGGAGAGTTCAACTCAAAGGAGTTTGAAGACGTTTGCAAGATCAAAGACTATACAAAAGCTCTAAAGGGGAAAGCATCATATGAGGCCTATAGTGGAAAGAAACCATTTCTCTCGCACTTCAAAGATTTTGGATGTGAATGTCAAATATAAATGCTCCAAAGGATAAGAAAAATAAATTAAAATTCAAAAGTACTAAACCTATCTTGTTGACTTATATTGATGAGCAAAAGGCTTATAAATTGTATGACCAAGAGACAAAGAAGCCATAATAGTGAATTGTGATGTGGTGTTCAAGGAACGACTACATATGGTGGAGGAGAAAAAGGCAAGTTCTTCCACTTTATCATCAAGCAAAGCAATAGTCCACCATGAACCTATCCCAAGAGCTATTCATGTCCTTATGCAAGAGAAAGCATTATCTTTGGATGATGCAAATACAATCACATCATTGAAGAAGCCATTTTTGTGATGGAAGAAAAAGCTCTATGATCAAAATAATTCTATGCCTAGATCTGTTGAGGAAAAGGCAACAATGAGGTTTTAAAGCATAGAGGATCAAAGAAAGGCTTTTGATCGCATAGCCATTATGGCCTTGATGACTAAGATTATGAGAGAAATGAAGAAGCCAAGTGACTTGGAAGAAGCAATTGTAGATCCAACATGGAGAGAGGCTATGGAAGCTAATTTTACCAACACAATGAAGAATGATACTTAAAACTAGTGGATTCACTAGACAAGAGAAAGGTTATTAGTACCAAATGGGTCCAAAATGTAAGGTACAAGGTTGATGAAATCTTAGAAAGGTACTATTAGAATTTTTAGTATACACATATTCATGAGCTTTACATTAGGAAAACAATGAACTCAAATATGGGCCTTTTAGTCCCCCCTCTCTCCTTAAAACAAGGAAAATTGGAGAGGAGAATAGTAAAATAATCCCCTTCTCTCTCCACTTTTACAATCTCGTTTTGACTTTTTTCTATTCTCCACAAAGGATTTGCTCCGATTGCTTCTATCTCCTCATTTATATTCGAAAAGAAGTCAGTTGTGGAGTGTTGTGCTTGGTTTTCAATATAAAATGATTAGTAGATACATAGTAATTTATTTTTAAAAGCAAAAACAAGAAAAAGAAAATTTCAGAAGTTCCTTTTAAGATATTTTGGGGATTTTTTATACACTTGCTTTTGGTCTCAATAAACAAACATTCTGGCTAAATTTTACATTTTATAAAAATGCATTTGGAGGTAAATTTGATTTTTTTTAAATTTAAAAACTTTAGGCCATCCCTTCACTCTAGGCTTTTCTTCTTAAACTCACTACTCCCTCATAGCTCTATTGTGAGCTTTTCTTTGTGTCTATCCAACCTATCTTAACCTCTCATGCTCACCATTAATCTATATGTGTCTATACAGTCTCTCTTTACATTCAACTATTCCATTTCCCTTGGCATCTTTGTGTGTCCTTCCATCCCCTCATACCATTAGCATCTTTATGTAACTATCCGTGCTTGTTTAGTCTACCTCCACATACATCAAATCCCTATTTTCATTAACATCTTTGTATATTTATCTCTATGTTGCTATGTAGGAAAGATGGCTAGGCAAAAGAAAGCGGCAAAGAAGCTCAATGGGGCATCTATTAGCCCAGATGCCATCTTTGACAATAGCACTTCACAGCCTGCCATCAAACCCCCCTCCCCCCCTTCTCAATCTAACCTAGCTTCCTCAAGCCACCCTAAGAGGGGTCCTCCTCACTATTTCCATGAGAAGCACAAGTGGAGGTCAAGTACAATAGCCCTAAGAGAAATTAGGAAGTACTAATGCTCTTTCAATCTCATCACTCCAAAGACTAGTTTCTCAAAACTTGTTCTTGAGATTGTGGAAGATCTTTGAACAAAAAATAGGAGGTGGTTTCTATCACAAGGTCAAGATAGACCCAATTGCATCACCAAAGAATATCTTCATGCTCAGTAGGGGGTTGCAAAGGCCTTTTTAATAGACTTGATTACTGATGCTGCTCAGCATTCTGCAATACATACTAAATGTACTATTGTAACCCCCAAAGACCTTCAACCTATAAAGAATCTCCAACTAGTGAAGGATGCATTCATTCCAATGGAATGAATATTTTTACAATATTATGTTTTTGGACAATTGTCCTCCATGTGCATAGAACACATGACTTTGACTAAAAACTATTGTACTAGCTTTGAAGTATGAACAAAATTTTATTTTCAATGTTCACTCTCAACTTAAATGTGAATCTTCTTATTTATTTTGGCTCTACAAAATTACAATATTTATTATTATTATTAATGTGAGCATTAAAAAATCCAAAATTTTCATTTTTTTGTTGCGCACTTTACTCTTGAGGCCTTTGTGGAGTGTATGTGGATCAGTAATTGCAATATTAATTCCTTGATTATCAATCCATTCATAATTTTAAATAGGATAATTTTAAAAATAACTAACCATATCAAAATGTGATGAAACCTAATGCGCATACGCATTAGGTTTCCAAGAGCACACACAATTTTTTTTGTGCCAAAAGAAAGCTAAGAAGGCCTTGGTTCAATGGAATGCCTAGCAAGCTTACTACAATTGAATCATGTGTTCATAGATCATGTGAGTGGCTAGGTGAGAGCTAGCCTAAGTGCTTCATGGATTGAAACTTTTGAAATAGTAGTAGTGGGTCCATTAGTCCCAACATTGAGCTCATGTAGTGCAATATGCATAGATACATTGACCACAAAGTCACTTGTACATTTTTTGCTGCCAAATAGGAGAAGATGCCCATGCATTGACTCACAAGTGTACACAAATAATAGTTTGTGTTTTTATATTTTGATTCCTCTTGTTTTGGTAGTTGGCACAAGAATGAATAGATTTTTCTTTCTTTATTTGGATTTTATCTTCTTCTCCTTTTCATATATCACTTTCTCTTTTTCCTCCTCAGCTTCCTCCTCTTCTTTATTCTTCTCTCCCTAGGCTTTCATGGTGCACAACAAGCAAACTGCTCATTGTAACTCTAAGATTGTGCACAATGTGCCCCTTGGTGTATCAACTACAACACATGTGTATCACCCTCTAAGGCTCCATGAAAACCTCTAGAGAAGGAGGATGGAGACCAGATGTAGTGTAGCCCTACCAGAGATTAGACGGATACAACATGGGTATGACATTCTAAAATACACATGTAATCTATCAGCTAATTTTGGAGGGGAGATGCATGCTTTCCCTCCCCATTCCATGGGCATTAGTGCATGTGCTTCTTATCTCAATTTAAAAATGCATGTGTACATATACAAAAAATGTAAAATTAGCACAATTATCTATTTTTTCTTGATAGACATTCAGGTGCATGTATCTTTTTGAAAGAATAAGAATATGCATAGACATGTTCAAATTATTCCGAATAATGTACATGAGTACTTGTATTCTATTAGCCAAAATTACTAGTTGTATTCTTTTGTGAACATAGGACATTGCAAAGTACTTGTATTCTATCGCATGCATAGGATATTACATCTAATTTGAAATAGCCAAAATTACAAGTACTTGTATTCTTTTGTGAACATAGGAAATTGCAAAGTACTTGTATTCTATTGCATGCATACAATATTACATCTAATTTGAAAAAGAAGTTAGTGTTAGATATGATCAATGCCCCACCCTCATTAGGTGCTACCAATGATCCATGGTGCTCAAAGTTGTAAGGCCCCCATTATGAGGAGAAGCCAAGTGTGAGCCCGGACATTGGTGGAGTCCTGACTTGTATATCAAATGAGGTCTATGTGACCGGATGGCAAAAAGGTGACCATTGTGGGTCTAATCTTTGGATTAGACGGAGTGGTTAAGCTGGTAGCAACGGGGGCCCGATGGTAAAGGGAATATTCCCTAGCCGACTAGTGGAGGCTCATATGGTAGGTCGCCGACCTAACGACCTTCACGGGCTATAAAAGCTAAACCCCTTCGTAGCCATCACTCACTCATCTTTCACCCAGTCAGAGTTGTTGTTCCAGCTAGCCTTAAGCTCTTCACCTATCTTCTATCTAGATCGCCATCTAAGCTTCACACAGTGGAAGTGCACGGGTGGACAGAGCCATCTTTGTATCAGTTGTTTGGAGTTAAAGAATTTACTGATTCTCCTCTTATCTGTTGTGTACTCTCTATCTCTTTCTCAGATTCTGTTTGCTGCACCGTGTAATATTTTACAGTTAGTAGGTGGATTCTCCATTAATGTCATGTTTTCTTGATGCATTATACTCAAGGGCCAATCCTCCTCTCCATAGGTAGCACTCAAGGCTCAAGGCTCTCTCAAATGATAGTTATATCCATAGCTGCACCATCACATGTGTCTTGGTCAAGGCACAACCATTTACCTCTGAGAATCCTCCATCTATGATACTTGAATAGCAAGCATAAAGTCTAGTGAGAAAGGAAGTTAACTAAGAAACAACAAAGGGGTTTGGTACATCTCTTATTATAGATGATTTCACCTCGAAAACTCCCTTCATGCTTGGATATATACAAACCCGAGAGGAACAATGATACATGTCAATGATCCAGCTCCCTTCTCATGTTTTCTATTGTGCACTTCCATGGAGAGAATATTTGTTCTTCTCTCTAGCATTATGACCTAGGCAATTCATGTCAAGAATTATATGCTAAAATCTAAATGATAAGCATTTTAATATAAACAAGCAATTATAATTATGCCATAGAAATTAACCATGGTATCAAGAGGTGTTGGAACAAGCACACTTATGTACATTGATACAAATGTAGATTGAATTTAATAGAGTCACATTGATTGTTGTGTTTACACAAAATAGATGAAATCAATAATACAAAAATTCTCAAAGAGATAATTTTGTAGAAAAAGAATTAATTGTATTGAATAGAGTTTATTATTACTAACTCAATACATTGCATGAATACATGGGTAATGCAATTTGATAGTTACAAGGATGTAGTCAAATGGCATGTAGATTCAAATGGACACCTTTGATTGGCAATGCATTGTGTGATATATGAGTTACAATACAATACAAGAGTTATAGGGCTGGCAATCAAATGGCATATAGATCCAAACAAACATAAGAGATTGACACTTTAGAGAATTTTTGAACCTTGACCTCCAAAACACCCAATCCATTTGGCACAAAATCATAACTCACCACATCAAAGTGGATTAAGAGTTACATACTTCACCTATACCCTATATTGTTCTCTACAAGAAGATAGTGCCAAGCATTAGAATTGACATAAAGCTCTAATGAAAGATATTGGCTGATAAAAATTACAAAGACAAAGGGAAAGAGTGTGTACCTATGCAATCATGGCCAAAACAATCTTTGTAAGAAGACAATAGCACAAGTTAACACTAACTTCAAGCGCTACCAAAAAAAAGAGAAAAAAACCACAAAAGGAGAAAGAGAGAGAGAGGAGCACCTATGCCTTTGAGCCAAAATGATCCCTATAAGATGACAATAGCAAGAGTTAGAACTGACATAGAGAGAGAGAGAGAGAGAGAGAGAGAGAGAAAGAGAGAGATGAGCATCTATCTCTTTTAAAAATGATCCCTATAAGAAATAATGAGAAAAAAAAAACACACACACACACAGATAAGCACCTATGTCTCTTCCAAACATGATTCTTGCAAGAAGACAATAGTAAGAGTGAGAATTGATATCGAGAGAGAGAGAGAGAGAGCCTATGCCTCATGTCCAAAATGATGTTTGCAAGAAGACAACATTTAGAGTCAAAATCAATATCAAAACCTACTAGAAAACCACAAAGAAAGATAGAGAGAGAGAGAGAGAGAGGTACCTATGCCTCATGTCCTAATGATTCATGCAAGAAGATAACATTTAGAGTAAAAAATGACATCAAAATCTACTGAAATACGTCACAAAAGAGAAAACACAAAGAGAGACCTAAACCTATGTTTTGCCAAAAGTCTACAATTGAATGGAGAAGAAATTGTAGAGGTAAGCCAAGAGATCAAAAGCATGATTACTCTTTACACAAACTACAAGATACAGGTCTCATACTGACATTCAAAGCGATAAAAATGTTCACAAAAAAAATTACCCCTGTCATCACTAAACACGTCAGTATTAGTGATGCCATAGAACTGTCGCTATCCATGTCGCTATTTACATCGCTATTTGCGATGCCAATAGCGACACTTTACGATGCAAACTATGACGATAATAGTGATGCGTGTAGGTAAATTTGCAATGCTAATAGTGACGATTATAGAGAAAAAAAATTGTGGCAAGGCAACAAGCTACCCTGCCACATGTAGCACTATGTGATGTATTTGGGCAATACAAAAGGGTTGTAGTAAAGTATACAATGGTCGTCAAAATAAAGGCAAAGTTTACTTGAATCCACAAGACTGATACATAAAATAAATACAATATCGCTTAATGAGAGCGCTCATGGAATCATGGCAAGATACAAAGGATGATAATAACATAGTGCGTAGAAAGTGCCTACATAAATCACAGGACCAAAAAAGAAGAGGATGTGTGCTCCACGGATCCAAGCGCGAGCTATAGATCCTCTCCATCCAAAAGCTTGTCCCACCGCAAAGGAGCATTGAACGGACTCTGCAAAAAAAGAAACAACCACACATCAATCCACCATACAATAATGCATTTTAATTAAAATTAGTAACTACGGACAAGAAAGATGAGTGACTTACTGGGCCGTTGCATCCATACAATCTATCGATCAATGCAATGAGATCGTGTCTCTCTATATATTGAGTCTCTAGGTCAGTGGAATCACGGTTTGTAATGGAGTGCTACAAAGAAAACAAAATACAACTATTAGAAACACAATTGTCAGTACAAGTGATATTGCAAAAAAATAAGCGAGAAGAACAAAAGAAAAACTTACAATGTCCTCTAGATAAGTCCTGTGGCCACCACTTCCAAGATGATGGACCACTCATGCCTCCAGCCGTGTCCTCATTGCCTCGTGCTACTGTCTCCAATGTCCTGGAGAATCTATAGCCTCCTCCATGAGTTGGTGTCAGTCATCTACATCTAGCCACTCGGGCTTTGAGACCCCTCTTAAAAGTGCCTTGCATGAGATCATCTGTGTGACATGTACGCACGCATGCACTCCATCATCTAGCCTGTGGAAAACCAATCTGTTGTGGTAGGTATCGAAAACTCCTCATGCAAGGATGCTACTATGTAGTCCTTGCTCCCCTCCATTATGTTCTTCTAATGATCCAAGACATTGTGCTTGGCACAACTCTCTCATACTAGCCATCACCCTCCTCCCCTTATCATTCATGATGATGGCTCGTGTCCTATCATCTACAAGGTATCCATACCCCTCTGGGGTATGTCTAAGATGTGTCCTCTTCCACCTGTGGCTGCGCTCTTGGGCATATCCAAGAGACCCATGTACATCTGGTGTACCCGCGGGGATGATATCTCTCATAGTAGCACCCATAGGGGTGCCACCTGCAAACGGCTGAGAGTGACTAGAGTAGACATCTCCACAGGTGTGAAAAATCCCATAGGTAACGCAACTCTAGTAGAACGATGAGATGGAGACACTGCATTAGTACCTCTACAACAACCACCTGAGCCACCCTCTCTCAAACCTGCATAAGAGCGAGGAGTAGCACTTGTATCTCGAGCCGATCGCAGGCTCATCACATCCACGTCTCCACAACATCCCCAAGAACCACTCCCTCCATCCGGCCCAAGTCTGGAGCATCAACCTCGTCTATTGGAAATCGAAGCATCAGAGCGTGCCGAAGTAGATCTAATGGAACGGCCTAATGGTGTCCGAGACAGCTCTTGGTCTACCATATCTCTGAATCAAGCCATCTAATCTGGAGACATACATGTGAAGATCTCCCGTAGCTCCTCGTCGCTCATCCCTCAACTCATCATGCTATCCAAATATCCACAAAGGTCTACCTGCACAGACAAAAATTGATGTTAGCATAATCAATATAAAGATTCAAGTAAAGCACGGTAATATAACTCTTAAAAAATGATCTTACTTAAAATGCATATTCAAGAGTACTCTTATAAGCGATTCATCAACGAATTAAGTAGGTGGATACTCCAAGTATGGCGTAGCCTATGGTCCCATGTCAATCTCTTAACACAACTCCACATACACCGGAAGGTCGATAGAAAGGTCACCACAAAAGGATGAGTCAATCTCATTCTCAAAGAATTCTTGGCCTCTTATATTTCCATCATTGTTACCCAATTCTGCCTCCTCTACATGATCCAAGCTTTGGGTGGCCTCCACCCTTTGCAATATCAACCCTTCTATCTGCATATTGTCCTCATCTATGCTGGGAACATAGCTTTCATCATATACATTCGCACTTCGGAGAGCTGAAGGTACAACATACCACCATCGAGGTTGTCGGGGGTTTGGATAGAAAATTACCTGTTCAAAATCCCATACAAGAGAGATTTAACGTTTGTGACATATACCATGTCGTAATAAAATTTAAAAAAACATGAGTTCATGTACATGTTCAAAATGGGCCAAAAATACAAACATGTCGCGCAAATCCATCCATCTTTTTTCGAATTCTATTTCGAGAAATCCAGATGGACCTCGTCGCAAACATTTGCCCCAGCTCCTTCCAGTACCACTTTAAACCATTGCACATCGAATAGGATCATGGCGAAGCTACAGTAATCCACCGTGATAATACTTTGCAAGTTCCCAAAATACTCCATCTCATCTATAATGGTGTTTGGATTCGTGGCTCACCGTCAGCTCTCTTGCTCGAACTTTGCCATGATACCACAATCAGTTGTGGAGCGTATTTTGTCAATACACTCCATGTGAAAATGTCGTCCACATGACCACGCCGCACTGTATATTTTGTATTGTACATTGAAACAGTTAATTAGTTGTCACATATAAAATCTAGATATGATAGCTTAGAAAACATGTGGTCACCTTTGGACTACATCCCCTCGAGAATTATCACTCCTCAATTGAGACCTCCACCCCTTCATGAGAGGCTGCAATCAAAACTCCATGTAACCATCGCATTAACATAAACCACAGCATCTCCTCCATTCCCTTGAGATATCAAATCGATCGATGGCGCGTACTCAAAATTTGGATTACGCTTCTTCCCAATATTTCCTGGCTTGCTCATACCTATAGTGAGCCACATCTCCATGGAGGAATGGTGCAACATACAAAAACGGTTCATTTTCTCCTCCATTGCAGCATCTATCCTTTTTTCAACCCCATTTTCAAGCACCACATCTCCTATCAGAATCTATCATCATCCCTCAACAACCATAGCATACTCATATCTAAATCCACCATTGATAGCCATTGTGAAATATGCACTAATGCCTTAGACACCAACCAACCTTCAGACATGCTACCTTCTAGCCAAGCTCGTTATCACACAAAGCCTTGCAAGGTTTTCATGAAGTACTCCAAGAAGAACATCCATCGTGTAAGGACATGTCCAGCAATCTCCACTTCATCTACAAGATACACCAAGATGTGGGTTTCTATCGTGAGCATGCTAGTAGGCAGGTACTTCTCAAAGAGACAAACCATCTCCACTACTCCCCGCCTTGCAGATTCAATAGGGGATGTCTAGATCTCCTTCTGTGAGATCCATTGCACTAAATTTGACAACTTGTGAAATCACCCCGCGTATTTCTGGAGTAAGACATCTTGCGATCACGATCGGTAGTATAAACTGCCACAAATGAAGAAGCATTACGAACAAGGACTGCACTCCAAATAGCAAAATATACATGTCACTTGCAATCCATTCGTAGTACAAACATGACATATCTTATGCCAATCATGGGATTTTAGCCCTGATAATTGGTGGCCTTTAGAAAATATGGATTTGAGAGAATGCATCATACCCGTCAGAGTGCAGATAGCCATGATAATTTGCTTCACAAAGCACTCTTCTTTAGTGGACAAAACCCAAGGAGCGTGAGGTAGTTGCAAGTGACCATCAGCATCGACTGCGGCCACAAAGTGCCTCCATCTTGTCTACCTCCTTTAAATCCATTCGTGCCCCTGTAGTGTCTCTCTTTCCTACGATGTGGTCCCATAGTAAGATGCCCACATTCTTGAAAATATGCATGGGATCCAACAAGTGATTGATATGTAAGTGGGTCCAATACAGCAACTTGTAGAAAACTAAGAACCATCGCATTCCGTTTGGATGCGACTCCGTGTGGCCCATTTTCAACTCATACCAGATTTGCGTGTTCATTCGTGCTGGAGATCATCTAAGAAAACCTTCCCTCACTTCATGACCCTCCAAAAAAAAAGTAGCATGTCCTTGATATACCATCTTCTTCATGATTCGTGACCTTTGGGAGTCTAATTATGGCCCACACAATGGACATGCATGATAACCTAAGGTAACCAGACCTGTCCCAACACCTCTATCCTATGAATACAAACTTGAACGAGCTATGATATATATTACCAATGAGAATGGAAGCCTACTTACCTGAACACTCCCCGAATCCTAGAAAGTCATGCATGGTCCACATGAGAATGGCTCATATATTGGCCGACTGTCAACCATCTCACTTGCTCATATCTTCCACGGCGAACCCCTCCTTCCACAAAATCTTAAGCTCATTGACCTAATGGACAGAGATAGATGTCCATATTCTTGACTTTGTAGTGGCGAGGAATGAGCAAGCTAAGGATCAAGTTTCCTTTCTTCGTAGAAAGTCATGGTGGGATGTTGTAGTTAACAAGAACTACAGGCCACACACTATAAGAAGTTGAGCGAAGACCGAATGGGTTCACACCATCCATAGCAAGACCGAGCCGAAGATTCCTTGGCTCTCATGCAAAGCCTGGACAGGTAGAGTCAATGTGGCTCCATGCACGTGAATCCGCTGATATTCCTTGGACTCCATCTATGGATCTATTCTACGCATGCCACGTTGTCAAGCTCTCCATGCCTGACGTATAAAACATGTGATGTATATGAAGAATAAGTGAAAAGTGTCTAAGAACTTTCTGAGGGATGGTTTGCTCTTGCAAGTCCTGTCGATATATGTGAGCACCACACTTTGGACATGTCTCCATAGTCTCGTATTCTCCTCAAAACAGCACACAACCATTGATACATGCATGGATGATGTTGTAGTCCATACCAAGCTTTCATAAAATATGTCATGCATCATCACGAGACTCAGGCATGGTATTTGCAAGCGGTAATATATGATACTTTAGAAACCTGAAAAGAAATCATAAAACACCTTGAAAAAGCACAATTGTTTTTTATAATGGTGCCGAAAAGAAATCAACGAAGCGTACTTAGAAGGTATCTGAACAACTCAATCACACTCGTATCGCTCCACCTATATTTTGCTTGCACACTTAGGAGTGCAAGCAACGTCTTCAGGCAAGATACTCAACACCCATCATATAATGGTATGGATGCTTAATCTCTAAGTAGATCAGATGTCTCAGCATCCATGGGTATCAATGCATCAATCATTGCCTCCATCTCAGGCTCCAAGTTTGTAGAAAGTTTAAAAGGTTGTCTGTCTCCTCTGGTATTGACGCTATAGACTGGGTAGTGCCTTCCAAGTGGTGGATTGGCTTAGGCACTCCATCTATCGTGCGTCCACAAACTCTTCTAATTGGCCGCAATAGGTGCACTCCTCCTTGGGATGAGACATCACCTCCCTATAATAAATTTTACGACCACATCCAATGTTTTTGTATATGACGTTCAATTAGTTTGTGAATACAATGCATGATTGATATACACTTTTCTTACCGTTTACTCAAAGTCTAAGATTTATTGATCAACGATCTCCGATTGAAACTCGCCACAAAGGGCCGTACGTATTCTATAGACAATTGACGTTTTTGTCTAATTGCCACCTTAGTAACATGTGAACATCTAGACACATGGAAAACTCACATGTCAAGAATGGAAGGAAGAAGGTACATATGTTTAGATTGTTGTATTAGATTTGCATGTTCATGTATATGCATGCATAAGTGTATACATAGTAATGTATCTTAAAGAAATCTTTATATGTGTATGACTACACACCTATGTTCAAAGACTATTTAAAAAACCCATGTGTGTGTGTGTGGTGGTGTGGGGGGGGGGGGGGGGGGGGGGGGGGGGGGGGGGGGGGGGTGTGTTTTACACACACGTAATGTAAAATAAAGAGCAACATGATATAGTTATATATTTTTGAGTGAATATGTGCATATGTGTGTAGAAATGTATGCATTTAAGAATAAATATATAATATTTGTATAAATGCATGTATATATTCACATGTGTGTATATTGCCAAGTGAGGTAAAGAACTAAAAGGTAAATTGTACCAAAAGCCTCATTGATATAACAACAAAGATAGTATGTAATTATCTATTTATGCACTATGATTCTTCAATGGGTTACAATAGTTTCAAGAATGGGCGTGCTACATATTGATATGTATATATAGAAACTAAAGGATGCCTCATGAGATATAAAGGGAAGAGTGTCTTATGGCCGCATAAAAAATCATTGCCAAGTGAGGTAAATAACAAAAAGGTAAATTGTACCAACAAGGCCTCCTTTGATATAAGAAAGATAGTTTGTAATTATCTATATATTCACTATAATTCTTTAATGGGTTATGAAAATTTCAAGAATGGATATGCTACATGTTGATAGTATATATAGGAACTAAAGGATGCCTCACGAGACAAAGGGAAAAGTGGCTTATGGTCGCATAAAAAATCATTGCCAAGTGAGGTAAAGAATAAAAATGTAAATTTTACAAAAAAAGGCCTCCTTTAATATAACAATAAAATCATTTTGTAACTATCTATTTATTCACTATGATTCTTTAGTAGGTTATGATGAAAACTACTACTTGAAAACATTAGTAGAATGAAACTTTCTAGATGCCTAGAGTAAAGAGACATATTGTGGCAAGCTCAAGATACTAAACTAATTCATGATCTCAAGATGCACCTATCTCTAAGTTCTCTTTTCTACATAATTGCAAAGTTCCCATGAAGAAGAATAAAAAATGAGCTACTAGTGGTAAAAGAGGATAGGTTACTCTAACTGCATGTATTTGGAAACTCATTATTCACAGGTTTCCTTGCTTTTATTTTGACAAATATGTGAAATCAATAACTATTAACATAGAACCATGTTACAACAATTTTATAATTGATCTTGCAAGCTCGCATTGAAATGTGGAAAGTCGTCGAGTTAGAACAAAGAATTGAAGTTTAGCTATCTTTCTAAATTATTCTTATCTAAAAGAGGAGTTGATGTTTATTTGTTTTCCTAACTAATTCCTATTACTTTCATATGTAATACATGATCAAGATAACATCATTACGCCATCTAAAGTTTAATGAAAAGCTTCACAATGATGACTCAATGTGTTAATGATTAGACTATCACTTTTGGGACACTCTATTACAAAGGCATCTAAAGAATTACACACAAGTTGGGGGATGAAACTTTTTGGAAAACAAGGGATGGATGGTGGCTTCTCCATCCTCGAATAATATACCAAAGGTTTGCTTATTCTAAGTACCTTTATTTGTGGGAGTGAATGAGCTAAAGTGAAGAATTCCTTAGTTTAACAAAACTTTAAATGTCAATCTTATCTTGAAGGACATGTAATTTTGCTATTCTTACTTAAGAATATCATTATATAACAATTTGGAAGCTTTTTTAAAAGAAATTTGAGACATACTAAGGAAGGACATTGAGAGAATTGAATGAGTCTTAGAAAAAATTTGTTAACTCTTTGAACATTGGGAAAGGGTGGAGTGGTACTACCACTATTTTGGCCCTTTCATTTTGAAAAGAAAAGTTGTTTTGAAACTTGGAGAAAAGAAAAGAATAGTTGTTTTGAAATGGTTATAGAGCTCTCACTTTTCCTCAATAGTGGCAATGTAGACTCCATAGTTTCATAGTCCTAGATATGCACGTAAAACACAAAACACATACGTGTGTTAACTTGAAGAGGAAGTGAAAGTAAGAAAGGATAAAGGGTGAAAGTGCCAAGAATCAATTTTGGAAAGAGAGTTTGTTTTGTTTTTCACTATGTTCATTTAGGCACCCTCCACCCATAAGGTCGAGTTGGAATTTATTCCATCTACTACCTGTTGCAAATGAGTGATGTTCTCATCCTTTTTGGCTTGGTTATGTTCTCTTGCCAGTTTGGAGGGAAGCATGATGGTGGTGAATCAAAGCCTTGGAGGCTTGCGAGAAATATTCAATTGGATCAATCATGGCTTGTGAGCTTGTGACATGGATTTTAATTTTCACAATAATTGGACCTTAAAAGGCAAGTGCCTTTTTTAAAGGAAAGAAAACAGGCAAGCACCCTTATTATTATTTGCATGTGTTTGATTCAAAATATCAAGGAGAGTTAGATGGAAAAGAAAGAGAGAAGTGTAAAACATTGATAGCTATCCCTCTTAGGAATTTAGCTATTAGTTAGCTAATTATTGAAGGATGCATAAAGTTGTTGAGATGGAAATCTTAACATGTGCAAACATTGATTATGGACCACCTGGTTAGATGGGTCCACATACTAGAAATAAATTCTAGAAATACATAATTTTTCAAGCTTCGTTGCATTCATTTAGGCATCATCCATTTGTAAGGTATAGTTATAATTTATTCAATCTATTAGTTGTTCATGATAGAATATTATATTTTCTTTAATATATACTCAGAGCCGGGCTCACTCTTGTGTGAGTTGTAATATCTCCCAATTAAATTAGGAGATCAACAATGGATGTGAGGGTTGTGGGAAACCTCTTTTTTGTTCTACTTAGACTAGGTCCAATTAAGCTAAGTTGCATGCATAAATTAATAGAAGGACCAGTGAACAACCATAAAACAGGGTAAGGTTTGGAAGCCATTATCCTAACCCTAATGCATAGGCCCGATTGAAAGATGAATATGGAGCTCATTCTTCTGTGTGAAACTTTGTGAGTTTATTATTTCTTCTCCTTCTATTGCTTCCACCATACACACACACACACACACACACACACACACAGAGAGAGAGAGAGAGAGAGAGAGAGAGAGAGAGAGAGTATAAGTAACTTAGAGGGTGAAGCCCTCACTTGCATTCCATTCATCTCCTTCTCTTGTTCTTTTTTTCCCTCTTCCACTCATTGTGTGCATCTTGCATCATTGATATTTTTTTTGAGAGTGAAAGAGAGTGAGGGAGAGAGTTAGGGATCGTGAAGGAGAAACTTCTTCTCTTCTTTTTCCTGGTTACATTCTCTTGGTGATTTGGATGGGAGAACGATGATGGAGAATCTGTGAGGTGCCCGCCCATCGGCGTTCTAGGCACTCTTTTAGCGGTCTATCGAGAAACAAATCTAAGCGTCGCTGCCCAGCACTCCCAAGGAATGTTTCGAGTTTTGTCGCCTAGGGTTTCCCGAATCCGCCTCGCAATGGAACGTTCACGACCAAACCCACTAGGATCGACCTGGAATTCGGGTTCCTAGTTGTGAAGGTCTCCTATTAGCATTCTAGCATCGGGTTTTGGACATCCTACTTTACGCAGAGATACCCAACCCGAAGCAGATCTATGCCGCACTTGGTTCAAAGAGAATGGGAAACGAGAGGGATGCGTTGCTCAATCTCTCTGCCCATAAGGCATAGTCCCATTCCAGTCCCCTAAAATGGCATGAATCGGGTTCTAACCTATCAATACCTAAAGGTCGAATGACGATAAAAACTTGTGAGAAGCCTCCCAGTTCTCTGGGACCACCCTGCCATAGAACGGACCCGTCGGGGATTCCGCCCACCCGCTTCCCTTAATAGCTTTAGTTTTCTAATTAGGTCCTACCACATTTATGTGTGAAAATTAAAATCAGCTTCATTAATTAAGCCTTTTAGGGAACAAGGTTCGTTCACGTAAATTATAGCACAAACATGAAAACAGAGCAAAGCAGTCTATTGACAAACAAGTTCAAACAAGTTCCTTAACTTATCTTCAAGTTAATCTTTGTCTCCCGCCCATACAGGAGAAATTATGTTTCTCTTCTGTCCAACAGAAGTATCTCTTCTGCCATGCAGAAGTAACTGGTCCAATTCACATGGCACCAAGACTCAATCCTTTATCTAGAATAGGATCTCCCAACATACCCAGATGTTGGGGGCCACGGAGGTCTTCAATTCCATTCTAGACCTAGCAAGGGGTGTCCAGAGCTCCAACTGACCTGCAAGCTGTCTAGGAGCGAAACATCATTCCCGTGGTTGGCCTTTTCACCACTCGACCTTCGGCCCATGAATTGAGCAGTGCCCTTTTCGGGTTAATGCGCGGTGCGACCATGGAGGTGATCCACCCGTACAATATATCCTTTCTTAATTAAATCCTTTAGGAATCAAGCACAAACAAGGCATTCAGCCTAATATCATTTTCCATGAAAACATTCATTTAATCCCATGGTGACTTGTCATCACAGACCCTTGCCATGCATTTACCATAAATCACAAGCACTTGGAATAATCATCCTAACAACAACTAACAATCAGTTGAATATAAAAGCATTTAAGATGTTGTTTGATCAATCATCAAAACCAATTGCATTCTTTCCTTCCAATGCCAGAATAGATGATATAACATTTCCATCATATAATTGCTCTTCCCCTTGGGACCTAAGAGCAATACCATGCAAAAATGTTGTTAACACTTCCTTCCTTCGGCTAGGGCACATATGTTAAGGGTTCAAACACTATTCATAATGTATGTTCTATAGGTCACTTACCTTGATTGGTAATCCCAACCCTGGATTTGGATTGGCAAAAGTCATCCTTATCCAATGGATCTCAAGACATCCTAGTTTTAACCCTTATGATCAATTTCTTGTACTAGCTCTTAGTCAAGTCATGAGGCAAATAGAAATTTATCCTCATATGTCAAACATGTTATAGGCATAACATATAAATACTTGATAAGATAAGTGTGAGATGATCTCAAGTAATTAGAATCCAATAGGCTCGCATTGACCTAGAATCTAGTTTTTCTTAATATTTGGCCTGTTAGGCTAAGTACTTTTGAAGTATCTAAACTTTAAACTAGTACTTCTCCATTCATGATTCTTAATGTCATATTCTTTTAGCAATTATGCTATCTATAACCCTTGACTATACTTTAATCTAGCATTTATATGCCCAATCTTTTAATGTCGTTCTTTTGACGACTATGCCATTCATAACGCTTGACTAATTCTTCCTTGTAATTGCTCTACTAGCAAATAAGTCATATGTAAGTAGGTGCAATTATCTTCCCTTGATATATGCACTTTACAAACTCCATCTTTCGAGTAAGCGAGATGAAATTTATCCTTTCCCATGACCTATACTCGTGCAATAGTATGGGCTTAACATATCTCATACGAGAATCAAAGCAAGCATCTATCAACTTGAAAATACATTACTTACAACCGGAACTATAGTTGGATTGACAGTGATGCCTTTGCTCGAAGCCTTGTTATTGGTTGCGGGATTGTCATCCACACGCGACATTCTTCGCTTGGAGGCCATCGTCCACAGGTAGACTCAAGAGATTAAGAAGGTAGAATAGATTTAAGATGGGAGATCGTAAGAGAAGTTGGTTGAGTCGAGGATCGAGATAGAGGGAATTGAGCTAATTCTCTTCCTTGCAGCCTCTCGGGGTGACTCTTCTCTCTCTCTCTCTCTCTCAAGCTCTTCCTCACAATCTCTTGGAGGGGTATCCTTCTCTCTACCTCTCTCTCGCAGCCTCTCAGGGTCTCCTTATTTTCTCTATGCCTCTCCCATGCCTCATATTTATAGTGAATTAGAGAAGAGGGCTTGTGGTTGAGAAGTAGAGCTCTTTATGGAGGGGGATCTTGGAAAGATTAGTGATCTGATGCTCAGATCATAAATCTGATGGTTCCATTGGCTCCGAAAGGGGGGTAAAACTCCAAGACACTTGGTTAGAAAGCTCTCAGTTCACTCCTTCTTCTTTTCTCTGTTCGAAGTGCTGTCTACTGCCTGTAAAACTGCGATCGCAGCGCGCGCGACTTCACAAATCCTCTCTTTATTTTTTTCTTTTTATAAAATCTCCAAACTAACTAAAATATCACTTGTCTTTCCTTTTAAATGACATCCAGTTCTAAAAATCTCCATATCTTTTTTTTTAATGATAAAATCTAAAATATCTAAAATATACTAGTTTTGCCCAAAATCTAATATTTTTAGACTATCCAAACTATACATATTATCCTAGTGATTAATATAACTCATAAGTTTTGTTCATGTTGTAATTCACGTGAAGGGTGACTACGGTCCTTGCCAATTCGAGAAAAATATCGAATTTTACGACTCTTGATTTTTCTAAATAAAATATTTTAAATTAAATAAAAATTATTAATAATTAATGTTACTTAGTTTTTACCTTAGTTAGCCTTTAGTTAGTAAACTTACTAACTTATTAATTGACTAACTAACTTTTAAACTAACCAACTAACTTTTATTGTGCGGAGATATTACAGAATCAAAGGCTTGACTCTTGAGGAAAGCATTCATTTGGATCATGTGGCTATCTACTTCTCCCTTCGACGTTAGACTACAATGAGAAGGTGAGCAGTAGGTGAGCATTCTACAGCTTTGAGTCTTAATTATTTCTTATACTTTATTGCATACATACATACATACATACATACATTTATATTTATATATTTGTTGCCTTGGAGCTAGAGTACAAGCCAACTATGGTTGAACAACAACAAAGTTGAAATCTTGAAAGAATAAGAGTGCTAGTCCAATACACTGCTGTTGAGCTCTCATGGAGGCCAATAACATACATTTGATTTGATAGACTAGACTTTCTCATTAAGATGTCAAGGTTATCCTTTTAGGACCATATTATGTTATTAAGTAATGTGGATGAACATACTTAGCACTACATGGGCACTTTGTCCCTCTTTAGCAAGCTTTTTTCCCTCACATACATATACACACAACTAACTACTTGTACTTTGTATATTTAGTAATTCTCATCTTCTTGGTGGTGCTCTCTAGAGTTTTTTGGTCTTGTTATATATGTATGTGTACATTTTTGCACTCCTAATCCTATATTCAACCATTGGTATTGAAGAGATCTTTCACATCAAGAGGGCATGCCTATAGCCTATAGGAGCAAATTCAACTTCATCTTCAAGGGCCCTCTAAAGTGTTGAGTGTCGCAACAATGGATTTAGAACAATATTGAATGCAAACAATCCAAAACATGCAACCACAAGAAAAATAAATGATACACAATAATCAAAATCCAATATATGCATGTACAATCTTGATCATACAAAATCATCCTTTAAAATCATGAGAAGACCTACATATCATTGGAATTGGGCGCCTTGAAATGCTATGAGCATCCCACTTGCATGCATTTACAACTTCACATGCATTTGTGTTGTGAACAAGTCTACATGTCCAAGTTATATTATTATGAGGATGAGGATACAAGAACATGAGGAATAAGACTTCCCTTCTTGCAAGATCATGGTTAAAATGAAGGGAGAAGATGGCTTGCTAAAAATGGGGGTGGGCCTGTAGCTTTTGCTAAAAACAAAGAAATGCTCACTTTAAACTCACTTGAGGACTATTTGCACTCAAAGATCGATGTAAGATGAAGATAAGTTCCAATAAATAATAAAGTATGTAATGTCTCAATTCATAATAATGTTAATTAATGCAACTCTCCTTAAGAATAATAATTTTATAATTGTGCAACCCTAGAACATGCCTCAAGGATAGGAAATAGATTTTTTGCATTTGCTTCTTAGAAATAAATTCAATGTTGACTTTACATGCATTCAAATGGTTAATTCATATGGATTCATATTTTACAAATCATATAATATAATATTCATATGTTTTAATTAGAACAAAAAATAATCATTTACCTTCCTTCAAATGGTTAAGTACACAAGATGATTGTAGAGAATTGTGTACTCTAAATAACTTAATATTAATGTGATAATCATTGTTTTCACTCCAAAGTGAAATTATGCATTTCTTACTCTAAACTACATCTAGGAATACTTGAACTCTCAACAAAGGTTTAGAATAAATATCCACATATACATGCACTACATATAGTGATGAATAGACCAATAAAACTTTTGAGGTGTCTACTCTATTGAATGTGCACAAAATCCTAAATAGCAATAGACATCACAATTAGTTAGCATGGATACTAAGAATCTCTTACGTAATTGAAAAACACTTGTGTATATGCTAACAAATGTAGTCTCGTAGAAAAAGGACAAGCATGTTCGACTAGGGGAGAACCATCTAAGTCACATGTTCCCTTGATAATGTGACTTGCTATCGAAGAAGAACCATTTAAGGTGCTTATTGGTTTAAAATGCAATAGAAACATTTAATATGTGCATCCCTTTGTACAAGTGCCTCCTAGCAATATATCATTGAGGTGAGGATAAATCTAGGAAGCATTAGGCCCAAAGATGATAAGTTTGTTCAATTATAACCTAGCATATACAACTAAAATACAAAAAATAATGACCATATATAGGCGAAAACAATAGCTAAAGTTGTTTGAAAAAAAGTCAGTAGTTTCTCACATAAAACCAAAATCAAGGTACATGCTATAACTATCAAGCATTAAAATTTATAAAAAATATCTTCTAATAAAACATATAGATCTCTACATAGTCAAAAACTCTATAATTCATAGTATTATGAATGTACAACATATTTAAATGATATGCTAGCACCAAGTCTACCTTTCTATGTAGACAAAAGAGAGAAATTTGGTTATTTCTTCATCAAAGCTTTTTGTTTGTTAAAATGCAAACATTTTATGTTATTATGATATTTCCATTATAATGCATCAAGCTGAAAGGATTACTTTGGGTGAAAATGACTCACCTTCGGGGAACTAGAAAGGTCTAGCTTAGGAAAAAATGTAAAATGCATGTCCTTTGATGATTACCAAATTCTAAACATAATTATGTCCAAATTGTTCCTAAGGATGGCTAGGACCATAGTTCGTTGGTAATAACATCAAAATAATGTGTCAAGGTCACATTTGACCTAAAATATCTCATGAATTGTAAAACTTATCCAAAAGTGGATGTAGTAATACTTGTAGAGCTTAAACTAATATGCAAATTTTTCTTCCATGGAAACATCGAATTCCCAACAATTTTAAATATCAACATAAAGCATGTAGTGTTATAGATGGCCTTTTGGGCTTCTACATAGTTATAGCATTGTATTACAATGTATTGAGGCATCGATCTAGCAATCTCTCTTAGCTAACCTTTTACCAAATAACCTTATGTAACCAAACTTTGGGGCTATCCTAGATAATTGCCAAGATCTCTTGATAGAGGCTAAGTATTTCATCCATAGGTTCTTTCTATCCATTCTCTCATAAGCGACTCCTCTCCAAGCATTCAAATGAACTTAAGGGTTAGGGTATTGAGAATATTGATAAGCTTCTAGCGTTCTTCATCTAACCTACCCTTATCCCCAAAATTTCCGATTGGTCCATGATTACATGAATATCCTACTTGTGGGGCCGAATAAGTCCCTCTTTTTCTTGTAGTTCCACAACAATTTCCCACTTGAAGAAGTGTGTATCCCTCACACTATTGCTACCATGGGCTAGTCCTCCTTAAGCCTTTGAATAATGCTAATGATTCTATCTTTTTCCTTGTTGGTTATATTTATTTCTTGCTCAATCCATCCTATGTCTCATTACACCTTTTATTGGAGTCCCAAATATCAACTCATGTTCTCAGCCCTTTATAATGAATCACCTTAGTTGTCTTAGCATCCTCTAGGATTGAGCAAATCGGTGACTTATATGTGTGAAGACCTATCCAAATGTTAAGCACTAGAGATGCATTGCCTTTCAAACAATGCACTCCACACCAAGTAGACTCCTTCCACACCAAGCCTTGACAAAAGCATAAGCTACTTTAGAGAATATTATTTTTATCGAGGTCTTTCCATTGCCAATCACATCATACCACCTTACATTCTACCACACCCCTCCCTTGAGAGGTGCCTTCACTCTCTCATACCGGATTATATCCACCCATGATTGTGCATCGCCTAGCCTCTTAAAGAAGTAATGTATTTATCTATTTGATTCATTGTGAAGGAGCTCAAGGTCAATACCTCCATCCTCCTTGTCTACTGTCAAAGTTTCCCATACAATTTGCTACCTATCCTTTTGGGACTAGATAATGCTTCAAAATATCATCTCTAACTTATCCCAATAGGTTCCACTAAAGCTAAGAATTGATCCAACAAAAGTAATGGTAATTCTAAGGATGCTTTTAAGAATAACCACTTTACCTCCATAGGACAAGCAGATTTGTCTCCACTTTGTCATATTCTCTACCAATTTAGTGTAGAACCACTTGAACCTTTGATTTGTTTTAACAGGTGAAGATAAATGGAGCATCCTAAATATCTTATTACCTTCAAGTTTGGCAACTTCAATACATCATTCAATGTCCGTTGTTGTAACTTCCCCTAACTCCTTCTTGGCATGGCTTATTCAAGATGCAAAAAGGGAAAGAAATTCTTCATGAACCTCCTTCAATCCATCAATCAATTTTTTGTAAGTCTTCAACAATCCATCAACCAAGTCCTTTTTGATTGCTTGTATTTTCATCCACAAACAACTAGGCAATAAACAAGCCCTTCCCTTGCCACTAGGGGCCCTTTGATAACTCCAGCTTACACCCTCTTGTCAATTTTCCCTAGTAGTGGGTTTGTGATAAGAGAAATAAGGAGGGGACTCAAGGGGCACCTACCTTATTCATCTTCTCACTACGAAGGGTCATGAGACCAACTTGTCGATGCTAACACATGTAGAGGCATTGATGAATAGTATCCCTACCATTGTCATGAACATTGGGCCAAAATTCAGTCATTTCATGGTTCCCATAATGAAAGACCAACTAACCCTATCATAGGACTTATCTAAGTCTATGTTGACCAATGCAAAGTCAAGTTGCAGGTTTGAGATATGATCAATGCAAATAATTAAATTCAAAATGACATAATGTATTTTCCACCCAAAGCACAAAATCCATATTGATATGGATAGATAATTTTAGTGAAAAGGTGATTGTCCCTCAATGCAAGAGCCTTGGCTAATAGTTTCCATAAGAAATTCAACATCGTCAATGGTCTCCAATGAGGTGTCTTGCTTCTATAGTCTTGAATTACATACCTATGTTCCTTGATTTGCTAAGCAAGTCAACAAGGTCTTGTAAGTAAACATTGTAGAGCTATTGTAACACTTCTACAAATAAGCCATTTGGGTTTGTAGATTTTCCATCCTTCATCATGTCTACCTCCATCTTAATCTCTTTTACAAAGTAAAGACCATATAAGAGCTAGGCTCTCCTCACTTGAGATTTTAGAGACCACATCCTCAAAAATTTCTTGGAGTTTCTTCTCATAAAGTGATGGGCTAAAGGTTAAGTCCCCACCATTAAGATAGGATGGTCTATCAAAGTAGCAATCATGCTCTCATCTTATCTAACAATGTTCCCTTCATCATCCTTTATGAAATCATTTATATATTCCTAAGGATTTACCTTATGAGAATTGAAGTAGAAATTTATTAGGGCATCCCCCAAGACCTCCTAGTCATTTCTCAACTAGACTTTGGTGGCTTGTATACAAAGCTCTTCCTAATGCTCAAGATAGAGTTAAACTTCCTACAACCACCTATGCACATAAGGATCACTAGGAGAATAGAGACTCCAAGTAGTGCCTCTTTACATTGAATTGTTGCACTACTACTCCTCTTTTGAAGACTACCTTAAAGCCTTCCATGCTTCCTTATTGTTGTAAGCAATGGATGTCATCAAGTGTCTCCACCTAAAATCACATGGCGTAGTGCAATCTCTAGCATTGCATCATGTCTTTTTAAGAGCATCTACAAATTTTGGGTGACTGAAGAAAAGAAGTAATAAACCTAAAAGGTGGCAGTACAATCTTACCTAGTGTGAGTATTTAAAAAGTACAAACAAAACGAATATGGTTAGATGCCTAATGCCATGTAGTGCTCTCATTGTTGCACCTCCATCAATCCATGTGTAGATGATCCTAGATCCATCTTTGCACCCCCAGTAACTATGTGTTCATCACGCCACATGTAGATGATCCTAGATCCACCTGGTCTAATTAGGGCCAAATCCATTAGATCATGTGTAGGGTCTAAATCATCCCATGCATCCATTTCTTCCATTATCATAGTACCACCAAAGTGTGATCTACCTCTCTCATGGTAGGTCATAGTCCAATCTCTAGCAAGTATGGTTAATGATACATGTATCTTCTCTTTTATTAACTCCCATTGCTTGGCCCTAATTGCCAAAATAGTAAATGTATAAATAGAAGCAATAGTAAATGGCTCCCCTCCCATTGAGACATTAGTAGTCACACAACTTCCCACCCAATCGTCTAGGCAAAAGAAGGGGCATAATCCTATGTTACCAATAACAAATGACCACATTTTCCTTCCTCCATTTATCAAATAAGAGTACATACGCATTGTACGAGACCTCTCTATAAGATCAAGCCTCATCAAGCTTAATTTCTTGCAAGATAATGATGCTAGGATTGTGGCACCTTATAATGATGTGGGAATAATGTACAGACAGCTTCCTCATCTCAATGTCAAGGTCACATGTGTTTAATGAAATTATGGTAGCATTGAGAAATTTTTTGTCATTCAATAATTTTTTTCCACATCTTTGAATAATTCTTTATTGATATCAAAAGTGACAAAGAAATTACTATCCACCGAAGGGAATTGAGCCGTCTTCATGAGGGATATCTTGTCTTGATGGTTGTTGTTGCCTTTCTTCTTTTGAACATTACACTAAGGATCCATGTTCTCCTTTCTCTTAATGATAGGAACTTTGACTTCTTATGGTGTTTGCTTTGATTTTACTTTGCACATCTCCCATTTACCAACATTTGTTGGTATTACTACCCAATGTCAAGGGCTCACTCAATGGACCCTTTACTCTCCTCCACATCATTTTTTTCAACTATTTTGATGTCCTTATTTTGAGCCTCAACTGTCTCAAGGAATTTTGACCTCGCAAATCTCCTTGGACATGATCTTGCAAAGTGCTTATTCTCTTTGCAATGGTAAGATTCATCAAGGAAGGGGAAATTTTGCACCCAAAGAATGAATTCAACCTCTAAGAAGTCAAGCAACTCATTGCACCTATCCCATAGTGTGCATGCCTTATGTTCAAGCTTAAGTAGACCCAAATGAGTTAACAATAAGGGCATACAATTCCTTGCTTAGGGCTTTGTCCAAATTAGCCACATCTTCATTAAGATACATAGGTAGTTCTATAAAAAGAGATCCACACTAAGTGTTTGTGTTCCAAAACTCCATCAAGAGGAAATGAAGGGCACAAAGGTATCACATAAACTAGGTTACCTCTATGGCTCAATGCCAAGGCAAGGGTCTAGTCCCCTTCAACTTTGAAGTGAGCCAACACCTTGTAGAATCTCTTGCCAAATAAATCCAAACTATTTCAAGCCCTAATAGCCGTGACAATTCTAGGAAAGAAAGGTTCCACACAATGTTGAAACATACATCATTAAGTCTCAACCTTCTATCTCTTATATCTCGAATATGCTATCAAATTGCTTTAGTGAATCTCTAATGTATTTCTTCATCTTTGTAAACTTTCCAATTATGGACACCAAAGTCAATAGAACTATTGACAAAGAAACACAGTGAAGCCTTAAAACCATGCCTAATTCTCACTTGGTCATCAAATGCCAAACAAGATACCTTGACTTACAAAATAATATAATGGAGCATATCCATGCTTTGATACCACTATTGTCACAAATCACATGGTGGAGGGACTTACTCAAACTAATACATTAAACACACATAATCCATGCAAGGCGAACCTCACTACTACAAAAGACAAAGAGATGGAGAGCAAAATGTTTCCTTGCTTGTTTTCCTTTCTTCTTCCTCACACTATACAATGTACCCAAAGTATATATAAGATATAACATAAATGAAAGTAGCCTACTAAGTCAAAAAATGCATAATTAACCACACTAATCAATCGGCGTTATAAGTATGCTAGTTGTAGGTAGATATAACTAACCAAATACAATAGGTGATGAGTTAGTTTCCATGTGAGGACTATAATGACCATCGATGTGCTGGTTGAAGATGTGTGGATCCATCTAACCATGCAATCTATCATCATCAATGTCAAAGCCAAGGCAAGGGTCTAGTCCCCTTCAACTATGAAGTGAGCCAACACCATGTAGAATGCCTTGCCAAATAAATCCAAATTGTTTCAAGCCTTGATAGCCAGGGCAATTCTAGGAAAGAAAGGTTTCACACAATCTTAACATGTTGAAACATATAGTATTATGTCTCAACCTTGTATCTCTTGTATCTCGAATATACTATTAAAGTGCTTTAGTGAATCTCTAATATCTTTCTTCATCTTCGTAAACTTTCCATTATGAACACCAAAGTCAATAGAACTATTGACAAGGAAACACAATGAAGCTTTAAAACCATGCCTAGTTCTCACTTGGTCAATCACATTCAAGTTGAGATACCTTGACTTACAAAATAATAAAATGGAGCCTATCCATGCTTTGATACCATTATTATCAGAGAGAGATCACACAGTGGAGGGACTTGCTCGAATTGCTACATTAAACACACATAATGCATGTAAGGAGATGCTCACTGTAGAAGACAAAAAGAGAGATGGAGGCCAAAATGTTTTCTTGCTTGTTTTACTTTCTTCCTCACACTATACAATGTACAAAAAGTAAAGATAAGATATAACATAAATAAAAGTGGCTGCATAGTTGCCTATATTAATCAACTAGCACTATAACTATCTAAGTTTATAGATAGACTTAACTAACCAAATACAATAGGTGATGAGTTAATTTCCATGTGAGGATCATAATGACCAATGATGTGGTTACTATAGATGTGTGGACCCATGTAATGATGTAATCTATCATCAATGTCAAAGCCAAGGCAAGGGTCTAGTCCCCTTCAACTTTAAAGTGACCCAACACCATGTAGAATCCATTGCCAAATAAATCTAAACTGTTTCAAAATTTGATAGTCGTGACAATTCTAGAAAAGAAAGGTTTCACACAATCTAAACATGTTGAAACATATAGTATTATGTCTCAACCTTATATCTCTTGTATCTCAAATATACTATGAAAGTGTTTTAGTGAATCTCTAATGTCTTTCTTCATCTTTGTAAACTTTCCATTATGAACACCAAAGTCAATAGAACTATTGACAAGGAAACACAATGAAGCTTTAAAACCATGCCTAGTTCTCACTTGGGCAACCTCATTCAAGTTGAGATACCTTGACTTAAAAAATAATAAAATGGAGCCTATCCATGATTTGATACCACTACTATCATAAACCGCGTAGTGGAGGGACTTGCTCAAGCTACTACATTAAACACACATAATACAAGTAAGGAGAAGCTCATAAACAAAAGAGAGATGAAGACCAAAATGTTTTCGTGTTTTAATTTTTTTCTTCCTTACACTATACGATGTACAAAAAGTAAATATAGGATATAAAATAAATTAAAGTGGCCTATCAAGTCACATAATGCATAATTGACTATATTAATTGATCGACACTATAACTATGTCAATTGTAGGTAGATATAACTAACCAAATACAATCAATGATGGTGAGTTAATTTCCATGTGAGGATCATAATGAAAATTGATGTGCTAAGTGTAGATGTGTGGACGCATCTAACCATACAGTCCATCATTAATGTCCACATATGTCCAACTTCCTATCTCAACACTCCCTCTTTAGCTCAACTACATCTTTGCAACTCCAAGTAAAGCTTTGAAATCTTCAAAACTTCTCTGCACCCAATGTTTTCATGAAAATATTAACTACCTATTCCTATGTATTGACATACACCAAGTTGATCTCACCTACAAGTACATTTCATCTCAAAAATGGGAATTCACCTTAATGTGTTTTGTGCTACCATGGAACACAGTGTTTCTAGCCTGCTGTATATTGCTCATATTATTATGAAGAATGAAAAACTAGACCTTCTCCCTACACATCTAAATCACCTAACAATTTTTTTAGCTATGCCACCTCACATATTGCCATAGCAACACCTCTATACATTGCCTTTGGGACATCCATATACAATCAGCACATTTGATCATCTCAATACAAGAAAGTACCTCAAGTTACCCAAATCCTTCATCTCAAACATCTACTTTAGAAGGCCCTTCACATTAGCAATCACACTGTCACTATCACGTATAATAATTAAGTTATTCACATAGATGACTATCACATCCAAATTTAGATTACCCTTCCTTACATAAAGTGAGTGATTTGCATTAGAATTATAACTGTCAATGTTGACAAGATACTCTTCAATCTTGTTTGACTATGCTTTAGGTATGCACAGTTTTTCGCATTTAACCTAGCCTTCTATGTGCTAATAGAATCATTTGCAGTATAAGTTATTATATACACCCACTTATAGCTAATAACTTTCTTGCCCTTGGAAAATGGTACTAGATTGCAAATCTTATTGGCCTCTAATGTAGTCATCTCCTCATCCATTGCTATATTCTAATGAGCATCATTGACCAACAGACTCATCAAAATAAGTAAGCTCAATATCCTCAAGTACCTTTATCATGTAAGCATAATAGTGAGCTGCATAACCCTCAAAACCAAATCTTCAAACAAGGTATTTCACCCTCCTAATCTTGGGTATTACTAGATCACTCAATGAAGCCTCTACATTAACATGTGCTCTCTGTATACCTGGTACCTTCAATGAAGGAATACCAAGCTCATTATCCAAACTCTCTTATCTATGAAAGTCTCCATCAAGAATTAAGTGACTAGTAGATGTATCATTACCATGTGGCACCTTCTTCATCCCCTTGTTATCACCTGCACTTAACTTTCAAGCATGTTTCTGTTTAGTCTTGAAAGTTTTAAAGTGCTCAAACACTTCACTCTTTTTCTTCATGAAATATATCCATATATTTCTAGAGCAATCACCAATAGACATAACAAAATACTTGTTGCCACCAAGAGATACATTATACATAGGTTTTTAAACATCTATATGCACAACATTAAGTATATTCTTGCTTACATCTCAGTCGTGTAAAAAATATTGTCTTTCTTACTTCCCAAAATTGACATGCTTCATAGACCTTGTGTAATTTTGCGACTTTAAATGTAGATAAGTCTACCCTTTGGACCGCATTAATTTTAACCTTTGCACATTTGTATACCTAATACATTTATGGGACATTTCAATGTTTACAACCATACTTGTCTTTAGTATAGATATAGTAGTATTTATATCAAGAATTCCAACATCCAAAGTAAGCATGTGATCACCTCTACTTCATTTTATAATCAACTTGTAAATATTATTAAAATCTTCCACAAAATAAGCCATCATATTAAATTTAACATGCAACCCTTACTCTACTATATCTAACTAGCATATACCGAATTATTTGTGATGGACGACCTATATAATACATCCAACAAACATTTTGTTCAATGATCATGCAACAATAAAGAAACTTTTCTAGTATGTGAAATTGGATGGCATGAATTATCACTCATATCTACATAACTTGACTCTATAAATTTTGCATCTCTCTAAACCATTCAACATAAGTGATCATATGATTAGATGTGTATAAATCAACTTACCATATATAATCATTGATCCCCTTTCCTATAACAATATTTTGCATATGCTATATGATAAATAAATGCTCATTTTTATCATTAAATTTATCTTGAAAACGATGCATAATTCCCTTGCTACAATTTATCATTGTGAATTTCATCATTTTTGTCATAACAAAAACAATGGGTTACAATATGGCATGTTATTCCACAATAATGACAAATAATACCAAAATTATTGGAATTTCTATCCACAACCCTCTAAAACCTGCATGTCACCAAAATTTGTTTTGTTAGTTACCGCAAGCACATCTCATACCTTGGTCTCTTGAAGAGGGAATGTCATGTCTCCTTCTTAAACTTGAGTAGAATACTTGGACTTCTTCACTACTTCTTTCACACGATTCACCCTCCATGTTTATCTCTTTAATAATCACCAACTCATCAAATTCTAAAAATGGCTTCCATACATACATAGAAGTAACAAAATATTTCTAAACCTTCACATTATCAAGACCACAAAGTAGATAAAACTAAATCACCATCATTTGGCATTGGATGAATGGCTTCCGAAGAATGTGCAATGCTTTTCACCTTCAAAACATACTCATCTACAAATATCCACTCTTTCTTCAATATATCCAACTCTTGCTTGAGCTTAAAAAATTTTGCATTTGTATTACTGAAATTTTCTCAAGTTATCCAATGTGCATATGAACTCTTCATTTCTAATATACCCCAACATAGTGTTACTCTTGTAAGAACTCTCATAAATAGTGCATATGAACTCTTCATTTCTGATATAACCCAACATAGTGTTACTCTTGTAGCAACTCTCATACATAGTTGATATCGTTTAAGAGGTGATTAATGTCATGTTAATTTGCCATCCTTTATCGAGATGTGCACCTATAGAGAGCTTGCATTGCCACCGACGATTACTCGAGAGGCTTTTGCCCGCTCCTCCAGCCGAGAGAAGAGGAAATCTGAGCTGGGGTGTAGAGAGAGAGAGAGAGAGAGAGAGAGGGTTGATCTCAGGAACAATCCCGAGGAGAGAGAGAGGGGGGAGAGAGAATGAATGAATGAATTGATCTTTGGGAACAATCCCGAGAAGAGAGAAACTGCCATTTCAACACATCTGACGAGAGTATTGATCTGGGAAACAATCCCGAGAAGGGAGAGAATGCCATTTCCACACATCCAATAAAGCAGAAGTTGTACAATTTAATCAAATCGAGCAGAAAACAGGAGAATTTCAAGGGATGATTACGTTGCCCAATTCGATCTCGCATCAGGCATCTTGAGTCTTCTACGCTTTGGCACTTTTGACAGACTACATTGTACAGTTATTGGGACATTCGATCAGATTGAAGCATCAAACACTCTACTTTTGCACATTTTCAGGTGCACATGGATAGATCACATTCTTCATAAAGCATTGCACAAAGACTACATTCACATGGCTCAATCAATACATAATTGAAGAAGCACTGCGCATTTGATACTGGTTTGTGAATCCCCAGGATCATCAGGCTCGCTTGAAAGAAAGAATTCTGGCACGGCAATCATGTAATCAGGTGGCCCTGCTGTACTAAATTGTGCAGCCATGCCACTTACAAGGTATGAAATCAGGAATGAATACAGCCTTTCCAACCCTGAATTGTACAGGGCTGTGGCCAAAGATGATCCTGAGGGCTTATTGGAAGGAGTGGCCATGGCAGGCCTGGTGGGCATCGTTCGGCAACTAGGTGACCTTGCAGAGTAAGATCCTTTTTAACCTAGCACTGACCTACCATATTCTTCTCTGTGCTTTGCTCAAAGCATTTTCTGCATATGTGCCGACAGCTGTGAAGGGCTAGCTAATCTTTAAAACTCCTAGAAAGCAAACGTCTGTGACATGTGTTGAAATCATTACTCCTAATTAAGATGGGAAGCTAGGAAATAACTAGCAGATGCAAGATACAAAACTGTAGCTTGATATTGTAACAAAGAGGGTACCGAAATCTATCGGAATAATTGTGCTCTTTGCTTCCTAGTGTTATAATCCTCCTGGAAATCAACATAGATGTTTTGTCTCAAGATAAACGAGACTCGAGTTATTGAATGTAGACCCACTAGAATTGACTCTGAATATGCAATTGTTATTGCAAAAGCCAAGTTGCCAACTTCCAATAGCCTAGATTTATACCCTTTTTAACCAGGATAATTTTTTCTCTCTTCTACAATGATTCCCATTCATAATCACACAAAATGTTGAATGTTATGGTGTTCCCCTCTTCTTTGGGTTTGAGGGGAAGCCACAAGAGGAAAGGCTTGGTTCTCATTTGCACAGAAAGGCATCTCACCTCTGCATTTGTCCTCCTTGATGGTTCCCCTAGTAGCTTCTCAAGGACAATAGTGTCCAGCCAGATGGCCAAAATGATCTGTCAGAGGAGTCCTCTATGGTGTAATTGCCTGATTGCATTGAGGTGTCAGTCATTCAAAGTAACAACAACAGTCATTTAGTGCTTGGAAATCTACATAACTGTAAAGGCTTGTAGCTTAAGGCTGGCCTGAGTATGATATCTTTGTCAAAAACCTGAGAAAAGCATCTTAGCTCTCTATCAAATCTCTTGAGCTAATGTGACCATTGTGAGCCATCAGCCAAACAAACATTACCTCCTGCAGGGCCTCAAATTCCTATACTAGAAATTTTTGTATGGAAATCTGTAGATAAGCACTATATCCTCCAACATTCAAGTGTAGGAGGAGTACCACATATCTACCATTTGATTCCCCTCCCTAGGCAGAGGGGAGAGCTGTAAAATGCATCCTATCTTCAAATGATAGGATAAGACCAGCATTAAGGGGTCCCCTGAAACATATTGCATGGAGACCACTGTATGACCTTAGAAGATCGTGACCTGGGGTTTCATAGAGTGACTGGCTCAAAATCTCCTGTAGGTGGTCTTTGTTTTTGGGAGAGATAGAGCTTGGAAAATGGCTGACCAAGCACATATTCAAGTGCTGTTGATCATCTTTCCATAGTGGTCCTTGAAGCTAGTGCTAAGCTAATGGGTCTTAACTTTGCAAACAGTGTGCCTACTCCTTGATTGAGTCAAGCTTAGACAAGAGGCATGTTAGATTGAGCTTGTATTATGTGTTTAAGTTGGGCAGGCTTGTGAGATGTTGTGGCTAGTGAGCAAGGCAGCCCTTGAAAACTAAAGGCTTGAACTCAGAGTCCAGCTTCCCACCTTCCAAATATGTCTATATCAAGGCACAATGTAGGTTGAGAATTTTCCCTGAAACATCATGATTGTCACATGGCCATAGATCCAGACGCTGTAGCCAGTGTCTGGACCACTTGGATACAAGGCACAATGTAGGTTGAGAATTTTCCCTGAAACATCATGATTGTCACATGGCCATAGATCCAGACACTGTAGCCACAGTATCTGGGCCACTTGGATACAAGGCTACCCTTTCTTGACAGATTGCCTTCATCATCCTTGTGATCCTATCTTGATTCTGTAGGTCATTCAGGAAATCTAACTCCCTAGATCCTATCTCGATCCCTTATGTCATTCTCGAAATCCATACCCTAACAAGTAGATATCCAGTATATTTATAATCCAAGACCAACTACACAGTCCTCCCATGCTAGGTCCAATAACTTCAATTCTTGTTCTTTTCCTATTCATGGAAAACTTCCTTTCAAAATTCTCTCACATGCATCACAAAGACGTACACAAGTAATATGTTCTTTGTAACATGGATCAATAATTCATTTGGTCAGTCATTGATGGTGACATTCCCTATGCTTAAATTAGCTGCTTCAAAGATCCTGAAAATTTTCAGCAAAATATAGGTATTTTGGTCTTCATTGACTAGTCAACATTTTATGTGACAAGAGCTTGTGTACTCAATTACCCCACTTGTCCTCACATGCTGTTTATGCAAAACTTCACAAAACCTATTACCAGCTCTACATTTAAGAGTCATAATGCACTTGTCCTCACATGCTGTTTATGCAAAACTTCACAAAACCTATTACCAGCTCTACATTTAAGAGTCGTAATGCACTTGTCCTCACATACTGATTCCCGAACTTCACAAAACCTATTACCAGCCTGTATTGAAAAGTTCAGCACAATACTTCAGCAAAGTGCAAATTTGCAACCTTGTCTAAAGGAGAATGTATTGTGGCTTTCACAAGCTAAAAGCTATCACAACTTGAGTATCAAATGAATGCTCAGCGTTATGATAAAGGGAAATGTTGAATGAAGATGGAAATGAAATGGCTGGTACAATGAACCTGTTGAGGTGTAGTATTAAAAACAATGTAGTACAAGGAGTGTAGTGAAGGTGCTGACTGCTGTAGAAGCTGAAACATGGCTGAAGGCTCAAAGTAGAGGACGATACTAGGCTACACAGGGTTCACCAGGCTGCAAGGAATAGTCTCCATTTAGGTGCCAAAGATGAAAGGATTTCTGCATTTTGTATCAGGGCAGCAACAGGAAGCTCTGCGATGTTTGATAAAATCTGTGTTATGGCTGGTAATCAGAGCAGCAGTCTAGGCAGTCAAAGTTGGACGAAATGCAGGTTTAACTGCTGTGACAGCAGTCAACAATGGCATGGGAGCTGGTATAATAGTGCCCAATTTCTGGATCCAGTAATGATGACATGGCAAGTCTGGACAGGTCATGGCTGCATTAAGAACACTGCTGGTTAGGTGATGGGACAGTAGGAAACAGAGCAGTCATGGATAGCAGGGAGCTGTTGTGGGCTGTGGTAGCTGGTGTGGAAGTTGGCTGCTGATTATGAATGATGAGGTATCAATGCTATAATAATGCAAGATGAAGAATGGTTCTTCCTCGACTTTATTTTTATAGAGTTTGGATTTTTCAAGCTAATCAATTTGTCCCTTTTTTGGACTGTTATCAAAGCAAAAGCAGCAGTCCATGGGTGCACATCAGCTGCCCGAGAGCCTACCAAGGCTATGGAGGCAATGTATATGTTCCTTCAGATAGACCTATTTAAAGGATCTGGCTTTATTTTTTTTCATGGCTCGTAATGACAGTAATGGGGAAAATTAGACATCCTCCATAAACAGAATCTGTGCAAGAAAAGGGTGATGAGGTGGTATAGATGAGGAAATAACTGCCATAAACTCTGGCATAGTAGACTGCCTCACTGTGCTATGCTGCAAATATAGTGGATCCAAGTCGGCACTCCTTTGACAAAGGAAAAGAGGTATATACATATTGCAAGGAGTTTTCACCCTTGGATGGGTGCTTGCAAATACAGGTTTTTGCCTCATCCAAAGCACTCTGTTTTACATTAACGCAATGCCAATGCATGGGGAGATGCAAGGGGTAATGCAAAGTGATGTGTTCAAACAGAACGCTATACAAAGTGCAATGGTGCCACTTGAGCACTACCCTTGGTTGCCCAAGTGCTCTTTTACAAGCATGAATCATCAAGATGCAAATGCATGATGATATAAAGGGATGATTGAATCAATACAATGTGACCAAGAACTTGGAAGCACCAAGAGAAGAATATCTCCCCCTCTCACCATCAGACAGTGGAAGGAGAAGTAAGCACCCCCTCTCGCCCCAACATGTCAATGGGGTGGAGGAGAAGCATCCAAAGAAGAAGAATGATATGCATGTCTAGTCAAAAACTTATGAAAGGAAGGGCCTCCATAGTAGTATCAAAGAAGTCTGTAGCATAGCCTCAGAGAAGAAGTGTCCGTGTTGGTCCGGAATGTGAAACCCAACCAAAGAGTGGCAACCAAGATAGAAAGTCAAACTATCCAATCTTGTGCTCTGATCAAATCGTTAGGTCTTGTAGGATTAGTTCCAAACTGAATGCAGCACAAATACCACAAGAGACCAGAGGATATGCATACCGCAACTTCAATGGAATTGCTTAAGGTGTTTTTATGGGTGTGTGATTTGTTTTGGTTTTTAGGTATTCCCACTACCAATAGGTAGGCACGCTAAATATGTAGGAAAGTAGAGTAGAAATGTACAATAGAATAGTGAATAGAGGCTAGAGTGAGACTTGCTAAAATCGAATGATATGCAGGTGGGAATAATGGTAGGGTTGCAATCAATGTTAGTAACATTTGAACTGAGAAAGGGAGGAGGCTCCATGATTCACTGGACTAGAGGAGGGCTAACCGCTATTGGCTACACTAGATGTATATGGCAACTCAAGAAGAGAAGAGAAAGTTGCATCCGGTCGATCCTCAAGAGAGACAAGGAGCACCTAAGGACCAAAGTCCATGGGAGGGTTAGCGAATCAATCAGATAATCCTATGGGTATAATAGGGGCAGGCTGATATTGATCAGTGTTGGTACCTTGCTAGCATGGAGGATGACCCCCTCTCAGCTGTGAAGGAGGGGCAAAGTGCCCTCTCTTGATGTGCTCAAGTTTCCAGGTGGGAAAGAAGGTTGAGTCTTGGGCAAATTGCCCTTGGCCTTCACTCGTCATCAAAATGACTAGACTTTTGGAAATGCTGCCAATGCCTGTTTTTCTTGGGTATATTTTGCCAACCTGGTTTCAAGCTTGGAGGAGTGTTGTGTTGCTTCTCACTATCCAAGTGATTGTTGTTAGTGTTCTTACCACCTCCTTGCTTCCTATTTTGTGTGGTGGAAGCCAAGGCCCCCTCTGAACGTTGCATATGGGTTTTCTTATGAATGGGATTGATTAACCTGCAAAATGCAATAGAAGGTGGGTAACTAGGATTGTGAGATGACTTGCTGCATAAACTTGAAATATTTAGGTAGCAACTTATTCATACACAAAGTGACTTGATCGTTAGCTGACTTTGGTGGGCCAGTTGTGGCAATTCGGTGAGTAGATGGTGATGCTCAACCAACTTGACAATCAAATCATCCTTCTCAATGATTTTGAACTCTTGGAGTTTGTGGTCGAAATTGATACGCCAAGTACATGAGTAGCATAGTAGTCAACTAGATGTGTACAATACTCAAATGTAAGATGAAGTGCTAAAGTTGGGAGTGAAATGTGGGTATAAGACCTTGCATGAGCTCGACTATGGCTATGGCATTTCTACTCTTCCAAGAGCAAACTACCTTGTATGAGAATCAACAAGGGCCAAGTTGGGGTTTCTGCCCTAAATAAGTTCCCACAAGCCTTGGGAATCCTAGATATGCCGCATGAAATTAGACCAAGTTGTAAAGTTGGATGTGTTGAAATGGGTCTTAGCAATAAGTACATTCTTGGTTGATGCAGATGCATGGATGGATGTGTGAGATAAAGACTACTTGAAGCACACAAACACCTCCGACTTAAAATTTAGAGGGCAAACACCCACCAATCGAAGGTGTCCTCATAAGACCACAAACATCATTGCATACAGCAGTAATTTCTGAGTCACCCTAACTGAACCATCCTTAGGGAAGATAGCAAATTGTGCTTTGTCAAGAATATGGCCCTCACATACATGTCCTGCAGGAGCTTGCAAACGTGGCAAATCAAACACCATATCTTGCCGAACAGACACAACAAGAACCCAGTATTCGAGTGTCCAAAATGTCACAAATCAATGCATTGGTCACATTAGGCAGGTTCAGGCATTATTATGCCTCCTTGATAGGACTGGGCATGTATAATGAGTGAATGTTCGAATAACTCCACAGATCAATGTATTGCTTTTGCACTAGGCATACTCAAATACCTTATTGTGCATGCTTGATGATGTCAATTGGGATTGGTCATGTGTAATGAGAGCTCAGCATACCAAGTGGATTTTTTCCCCGTGCCAAAATCAAGCAATTGAAGCATTATTTTATTGTCTCTCAGATAAAAAGCTTTACCTCGTTACATAATACAAGCAATATCTTTATTTTGCCTTCATCTAATAATTTTTGGCATGATATTTCAGTTTTGCAGCCGAGGTTTTTCATGACTTGCATGAGGAGGTTTCAGCTACAGCTGCAAGGGGCCATGATCTCCTTGTTCGTATTCAGCAGCTAGAGGTGGAACTTCCAGTTATTGAGAAGTTGATGCTCGTGGAGTTAAATCATATGAACTTCCATTACAACCCAGGTATAAGCTTACATAGGAATACACTTAGGATGGTTAGAATATGTCATGATTCTACATGTTTATGATTAGAATGTTTTATCCATCATTTCAGTTTACCTGACAACAGGTACATCATCTCTAGAAGATTTGCAAGTATGTTTTCCATACACTCAAAGTCTGAAATTTTTATATGTGAAAAGGTGTGGAATGGCATGCAAATATTTGCAATGAGCAAAATCATCTCACCCAGGGAGACTTGCCTCGATTCATCCGCCATGCTTATCAGGACTGCAGGGGTCCACCAAGGCTTTCTCTGCTTGATAAGTAAGTTGTCAATTGCTGATACACATTTTTCACCTGTAAAAGATTAAGCTGACATTACTGCTTCATCAATAGTAGTTAATGAGTGATATCTGCATAGTCAATTGACATTGTTATTTGTATCAGATTTGATGTTGCAGGAGCTGGGGCTTGCTTGAAAAGGTACACCGATCCATCTTTCTTCAAAACAGAATGGGCAAGCTCAGAGTTGTTGAAAGCAGAAAGAGAACAGCTAAACAAGAGGGCTCGAAAGAACAAGGTAGATTTCAACTACTAAAGATAGTACTGGTGTTGTCACGGTTCACTTTGTACGTGCAAGGGATCCTGTAATTGAACTTTTCTTCGCTAAGAAAGTTGCATTTGTGTCCATTCAAATATATAGATGATTTCACAGCACACCACTTCTATTCTTCCTAATATTCAGGTAAAAATAGGTCCTACAGGTGTTTTTAAAGATTTTCAGCTAAAAAGCATTCACATCAAAAAGGTGTTCACGCTAACGAAATGGATTTACTGTGCAGATGAAAATCCATCGGCGGCGAAATAAAGAGCTTAGGGAAGCAATCCATGCTTCACATTTGCATACAAGGTAAAGCACTATCCTTTTTAAGATTAACCGCATTACTGTTTCCACAAACCTTTCTGCAACTTATGTTTACTGTTAATTTGGCAGAACGCATCATTCACCTTTAGATGTGGATACTGATTCAGGCACTCAAATCCATTCTCCCAACAATGCTTCAAGTGTGCTTGACGTGGAGGGTAAATCAAGCATTGTTTTCCCTACTCTTGTTTTGAGGGTAGAAAAAGTGGTTACATCAAGTACAGTAGTCCCTCCACTTGATCTGACAGTAGAAAAATCTGCAAGTTTGAATTCTACTTTGAAATCAGATGATCCACTTTTGCTGCATGGACATGCCACTTCACAACATTCTCAAAGAAAACTACCACTTGAATGCAATGAGGATAGTAGTAATCTCTTGGAAAGCCATGTGCATGACACAATGTCCCCTCGCATCCTTGTGAAAGGTATGGTTGACGAGACAGATGCAGAAGCAGACAAGGTTGAGGTGAAAAGTCCCACTGATGCACACTTGCAAAATGATGAAGCTGATTTGCACTTCAAGTCAGAAGCAAATCAGCTTGATGCTGCCAGTGAAATTGAACATTGCATGGATGCACTTACTACAATGAATTCAGAGCTAGATATAGAACCAGAATTTAAAACAAAACCTATGGCAGATCATGGCTCAAGCTCAGAAGTCACAGATAAAAAACCTTACAAACTTTTCCATAACCAACCCCCTGATAATTTGCACATCTCACACAAGGAAGATCTCAATACAGATGAAACAAATATTATCAAATACATCGAAAACCCAGTATTGATGAATAAAATGGGCAATGTAACTCCAAGGCAGGTTAGTCAGATATCTCAAGCCGATGTCAAGCATATCTCCAATATGATTCAGGAAAGTAGTAATGAAAGCTTGATTTCAAGTCTTTCGCCTGTGAAGCACAATAGAATTTCAGAAACAGAAGATTATCTAGATTCGGAGAGCATTGATCATGTGTCAGAGACACCCCAAATTTCAGAGGTTAATGATTACAGCTATGACTCGGATAAACTCTCAGCCACATTTCAACCACTGCCAGATTCGTGTGTGAAGCATGACAGAATTTCAGAAACAGAAGATTATCTAGATTCAGAGAGCATTGATCATGTGTCAGAGACACCCCAAATTTCAGAGGTTAATGATTATGGCTATGACTCGGATAAACTCTCAACCACATTTCACCCACTTCCAGATCCTGCCATTTCGTTTGTTAAGGGGTCTCATATTGGATCTTCTATGTATCTTGGATCTCTTTCTTCTCAGGAACAAGAACAAACACATGAAATGTTTCATCAAGCAGCTAAAATTCCGGCATTGGAGAGGGACAACTATATACGCTCTGAAAGCGAACCTAGTGAAAGTTGTAAAGAGCTTTCACCATGTTCATCAGCAGGGTCATCTGTTCATCACACTCAATGGAGAAATGCAGGATCTTCTAAGAATTTATCTGATACAGATGATGACATAAGCGTCATGCAAATCTCATCCAGTTCTTTGAGCTCTTCAACACTGTCTAGTCCACGCCCATCAACACTGACAACCACAGTCTTCAATATGGAATTGGGAGGTGAACTGCAATCTCTCCTTTTAAGTCCAGAGTCTGTTGAGTCATCACCAAAGTCTCTGGCTGGTCTAGATGTGGACCATCCCCCGTCCTTAGTACTATGTAGTGAAGATTCCATGGGTTCATCTCCAAGGTCTCTTGATGGCATTTCTAGCAAGTCTCTCACAAAGAGTGCACCTCACTCTCCTCTCTCTTTGATTCAAACAGCTGTTAGCTTCTCAAAGTCTCCAGTACGATCTATGCCTGAATCACCTGTTGTTTCCCTTCAACAATTACCTGCTGATGATTTTTCTCAGTCAGAGCCAAGTGGGAAAAGTAATCCTCGAAAAGATGGTGTGACTAGCGTAAGTCCAAGGCTGCCAATTGAAGAGCCAGAACATTTACCTCCGCATCCACCCTTACCACCGTTAGAATGGCGCATGATGATACGAACACACAGCACCCTCTCAAGTTCCTCCAAGAATCTGGAGTCATCTCTGGCAACTCAGTCTCAGGATGACATATCAGTACAAGATCTCCAAACCCGCACGTATATTTCTGAACTCAAATTGGAAGGCAATTCTGATCTTCCATCTGAGACAGGTAGCCCTCCAGCAGATTCATGTCCTGATTCTTCAATCGCAGGGGCAGAGGTAAACTTTTTGCTAAGTGAGATATCTCTGAAGGGAAGTGTTCTGTCATCAACTGAGGATGTTGGTTCTGTAAGGCTCAATGAGGCTGGTGCCTGCGAAGCCTCTTTGGACCCTGAAACTGAAGGGTTGAGTGATTCATCACCTCCATTCAGTCCTGATGGGTCTGTTCCTGATCCAGGACCCGTAAAGTTTGGCAGGAAAGATTCTCTGATTAAGGCTTTTGCATTACATCATAGAACTGCTGTAAGTATTGATGGTGAAAAAATGGAAGTTTTGTTTGAGGCTACTTTTAATGTGCAGTCGAATAGATTTTGTATCAATTTCCTTAACTGTTTACATGGTCCCTTTTCATTTGATTTTATTTGCCAGCTGAAGTTCCCAGAGTTAAGCCATTTTTCCAGATCAGGAGGTTTGGATGGTAGAGAGGTGTTACTTGAACAAATCAGAACTGGGGTAGATATTGCTTTAGAACTTTTGCTTCTTGAGTTAAGTGACTAGATGAAATAAAAGTACTAATGCCTTCATATTCCTGATAAATTTTGTTTTATCTTTGTGCTTCAAACAGTCCTTTACCTTAAGGCATACAAAAATAGAGAAACAAGAGCCACCCCGTCAAAGTACACATATCAATGTGGCTGCTATACTAGAAAAAGCAAATGCAATCAGACAGGTAAACAGAGATCAGTGCTGCAAGACCTTGGACAAACATTTGCTTACAATCGTTTCACAAAATGCCTTTACTAATTCGCAAATGTGGATTACTAAGACTTTTATGGAATCTACAAAGATTAGAGACTCAGAGCTCAATGGAAGCAGCTTTGCGTTCTTCATACTTGAGTTTTTGAGAAAGTTGTCCTTTGTATAAAGGTCTCTTCTGTGTTTCTTAAGCCTTAGGGTTTTGAAGAGGTTTCTAGCCTTCATATCATGCTTTGGCTGCAGGCCTTTGTGGGTAGCGACGATGAAGATGATGACGATGATGATTGGAGTGATTCTTAAAAGAGGTGACCTGAGTTACATATGAGCGTCGGAGAAGTAAGATAATTTCAAAGCTGCTTGTAATGCTGAATTGCATCTTCAATACATGGTAGCCACGAATTGTTCTCCATGACAGGCGTGACACACTGCTGTAACGGTGAACAAGTACTCTGCATAACTGGACCAACGTGTCAAGCTGTGTTGCTTGTTCAAATTGAAGCTGGAAGCTGCAGGGACATTCCTTGAGAGGCCTACGGTGGTACAAGTATGCTGATTTTAGAGATTTGCAATCGGGATACTGAATCTCAAAGGGGTTATCTTTGTAAAAGACCTACCGTAATATATGCATTGTCTTCTACTCCTGTCACCAACTGGCAACAGGTAATGTCGAGAAGGCCTAGTCGTCTTATTTTCTCCCATATCTCCTGTCAGTAGTACGTTCTTTTCTGAGTTCCCCAGGTCAATCATCGCCACAGTTATGAAAGAGCACTAGCCATCTAGGCCAGCTGTGTCGTATGCAGCAAAACTGAATACAATTAGAACGAATCGATTATCGTCGTTCGTGTTCCATTTCTTTGGTTAGCTCTTCTTGACGACGACAGTCATGCCGCTCCTTTCCTTGGTAGCCTAGGAGCATGGCACCACCTGGCGAAGCAAGTAAAGCAAAAAGTTCAATGAGAGAGAGCGAGAACTAGATGCAAAACTCGACACAACGGGAAACTACCTGTTACGTCTTGTCCTTCTCCCGCCATAGCATGCCCTCTTCACGATGTATTCCACGGAGATCTGTGCGCCAGAACGACGGCATCAATGCCAAATGATGGAGGGGCTCATGCGCATCGTAAGATGGAATATGATTGTGTGCACTGTGCACGCGTCAAAGTACCCTGGGAAGAAGAACTAAGCCATGGGGATTGAATCGCGTGCCCCGCAACTCGTTCCAGTTCCATGATCCATCTGGAAGATTCTGGATTCTGGATGCTTTGTGGCGCCAGGATTAACCGACGCACTTTTTGAATTTTGGAACTTCGATTACTTTGAAACTTGAAGCACGTGCTTATTGACATGGGCACCTGCCACCACGCGTGCTAAGGCCCGGTTCAAGCTTAGGTGGTGAAATCCTATTTGAGACCCTATTAACTTAGGTGGTGTAGTATGTCACATCAAAACCATATATTAGACTTAAATCTACCACCCATTGGCGACAAATCTACAAAGAGCACTAGAGCCATGCCCACTAACTTGAATCAACTGTGCAATCCAAGCTCATGAGTGGAAGGGTGAGAGTTTGCTATATTGTATGGTTCATATCTTCTCTTGAATGATGTATATGCATCCAATGGCAATGCATGGTATGTCTATGAAGCATCTAGCTGCAAGGGATTCGAATGCATCTTGCATTATGGCCAATTGGTGGCACTCAAGCCATGCCCTACAAATGCACCAACTACAATCTGAGCATTATAGCAATGGACCGCTCGCCTACAAGCTCACAAGTGGCTTACATCAATGCAACCATGTACCAATTACGGTTTGGGCATTGCTTCTTTTTCCAAGAAAATAACTTTCTATTAATAACACCTCAGCGAATAACTCAAGGTAAAATACAAAGTACAAGAGACTGTGTGAAGAGTAACTAAGTACATCACAAATACAATGGTTGTGTGAACAACCAATCCGGTGGGTTGTAATGCCAAACCATATGAGGGGTAGTATGGAAGAAAATGCTAGAATCCCATGTCCATAGAAAAGCCTCTCTTCTCTTCCTCATCCTCTTAGAGCTACCCTACATCCTCTCGTCTTCCTCATCCTCTCAGAGTTGCCTTGCATCCTTTCTCATCTCCCGCAAAGAGTGTGAATGATCTCTATCTAGATCCTTGATAGAGCCTCCATTGTGGATACATCCAGAAGGTCAACATCTCACCGTCCAAATATACCAAGCTATGATACTGGCAATCAACTCTGCAATGTCATTGAGTCCAATGTGCCTATGAGTAAACTAGAGTGAGAATCCTACTTATGTATTGTCCGATAATGAGAAAAGAGTAGCTCTCATGAAGATCCTCATAGCCACATGCTGGGCCTTTATCTATGACCCATGCTACAGCCCCCTAGGTAGCCACCATGATCTTTGTTGTGCCATGAAATACTATCCTGAAGGCTCTTCTCCAAACCTCATGGGCTCTAGGGCAACCCCATAAGCAATGTCTTTGTGTCTCCACCACTAGATCACTGTACCTAGGGCACATTATTGGGTCGCTACCATATCCAAGCCATGTGCCAACTGCTAAGCTCCTGTGAGCTACAAGTCATAGGAAGAGATGTATCTTCCTAGGCCTGAAATTATCATGTAACCTCCTACAAAAGTCATAGAGGAACTCTTTTGTGATTCCATGTTCGTGCCAATGGGGGGAGGTTGTTGGTTGTGCTCTAATCCTCCTCATATGTATTCTCCTCCCCAGCCTGGTAGTATAGCCAAAGAAGGGCACATCGCAAGGTCTATCAAGGAATGGATCCCTCCACACCCACTCTCCTAGATCCCATTGTATCTCTAGAGAGGTCTCCTTTGATAAGCTCAACATATCCGTCCATAAACCAAATAGGTGTTTAGGTGTGGGTCAATGTGCCACTTCCTCTTGAAGGGACCCACTACTCTGATCCTTTGTCTAGAGCATCCAATGAATGCTGCCCTTTCAAGGTCCTCTCATTGGAGACAACCATCCTCCTCAACCATAAAAATAAATGTCATGTCTCTACTAATTGCAAAGACTGCTAGAAGAATGTCCTCTCTAGAGAAGAGACCCTGATCCAAGCTTGAGAGGTGGATGTATTTGTATGCCTATTGGCGAAACTCCCTCCATCATGGCCACAAACATAACTCTACCTTCCCTGAGCCCCTGTAGTCTCTATCTCTAAGCCTCCTATCTATAGAAGTTCCTAGAATGCAAACCAAACTCCCAGTGATACAACAACATCTACGAGGGGTGGCGGTTCATCTCCATTAGAGGCTATGATATGCGCTTCAGGAGTCCCAATCATTCCTGGCTTACAATGGGCTTTTCAGTGTAGGTATGAGATTGCAAGGATCTCGAGGTGGGGTGGGTTTTCTCCACAAGCATTAAGGGTCAAAGTTGGTGTTATGGGATTTCAATTCTCTTTGAGAGGATGACACATTAATCTTTTTGGAAGAAGAGTTGCGGTGATGTACCATCCATTACACTTGAGTCAACTCTTATTCATACTTGGAGAATTTCCTAGTGCTCCAATTTGGATCATTGTACTCATTAGGAACATGTGGCAGCTTGGTAGCTCGGGTTCGTATAATGATGATCATATAATGATGATTTCTTGGGTCATTAGGAGTATTTGCCACACACACTCTGCCTCGTTTGGACCTTGATAGATCTTAAAGGCCCCACCGAGATGCTTGTGTCATATGGACTCCTTGTCTTGGCTAAGCATATGGTTATGAAGCTCTTGAGTTAATAGTGTCTCAAATAGGATTTCACAATGATGATGGTATTGGTAGTGGCTTTAGGTCTACATAAGTTGAAGGTACACTTCCACTAAGGATGGTAGTGTCAATGACAACGATGGTAGTATCAATATGTATCAATGATAGTTGGTTCAAGCTTTCTAGACGTGTCTAGCTTTTGGTCAAATTCTAGGTGTTGTCATTGGACAATGAGGCTTTGAATGTGAGGTGGTGATAGGACTATCTCTAGTTGGAATCTAGAGACTAAGGTGTTCTCTAAAAATGATTGGCTACTCATTATTCAAGACAAGGTTTGGCCGAGGCTCTCAAGCAACACTTCGTCCCACTAAGTCCAGTTTGGTTTGTATTGGGTTGTCAAGGTTTTCTATATGAAAGTGCTTAAGGCTTAATCCTACACTCCCTCACATACCTCAAGTGGGTGTCTCTTGGATTATAGGAGCTTCAAATCCTAAGTCTTAAGGTGTTGGAAGTCATGAGGTGACTGATAGCTTGTGCTAGCTTTGGTCTCAATTAGAAGGTCACAACTCATATGTGACTCAAGCGGATGGGATAAGTAGATGCCGAAGGAACTTGAATCTTTCTTGCAAGATGCTTAACCTATTTCATACAATTGGTCCTCAAGGAGGTCTCCCAATCACCCACAATGGTCCGTGATGCGTTGTCACTAGGGGTCATGGTCACGTGATTCTGCAAGGTCATAAGCTACCCACTTCAACTTTAGAGAAGATTCCTTGCCAATGACCTGGTGATCTTCAACGCAAGGAGCTAGACCACCAAACCATGAGCAAGTCATCCCTCCGATCCCAAAAAGACAAGTTTACTACTAGGCAATGACTAATTGACCACTTCCCATCAATCAACCTATCCACAATGAATGACTGAGTGCGTACGGCTCTTGTTGGTGCAAAACCTATAATTCAGCTCATAAACCTACAATTCCATTATGGGGAATGGTATGAGATCCCATGATTACAATTTGTTTGAAACTGTCCCCGAGAGTCCTTGAACTAGCTTTTTAGGCCCCCCAAACAGCCTGCTGAGCTCTAGCAACAGCCTTTTCTACTATAACTGCCTCAATACACCTCTTGGGCTGATAATAATAGTACTTTTTTTTAACTAAGCATGGGCGTGAAGTCCTTTCTTAGCTCAGTTCGTACCTCTTCAAACTATCTACCCTCAAGCCCCATTAAGAGGAGCTACTCGACATTGCAGAGAACTAACGCACTGCAATAGGTGGTATCTATGATACCCATGGTCAATAATCAATGATTATTAGAGAAATTGCAAGTTTTTGTCCTGCTTTGGCTGAATACTATGAGAGTTTTGATTGCTCGCACAGTTTGGCTTAGACTTTCACTAGTCCAACTAGCCAATGGTGGCACCATCACAGCTAGTTTGCTCCCTTGTTGGGTCAAGTGGTTTGCCCAAACCTATGCCTCAAGTTCCAATCAAATTTCATCTATTTTTTTGCTGCTCTCACATAGTAAATTACAAAAATTTCCTATTTGATCATTCAATCAACAACATGACCAAGAACAGTTTGATTGCAAGCCATGTAAACTAGTTAAGCTACTGTGCTTATACTTCATACAACCAACAAATTTTCAAAAAAATTTAATTCTTTCTAGGAATTCAAATAGTAATTTTCAGTAATCAACTCATCCAATTGCTTGGGCAAAACACTTTCAATCACAAGCTTGATAATCACACTATTTCCACAACAATCAAGCATTGACAAGTGTTTGGTAAAACACCAAGCAATCAGTCATAGATTTTTGATTGTTCATGATGATTCGACATTCAAAAACTGAAAATTTTATTGGATTAATTGAATTCAACATTCATCCCCATCGTTCTCTTGTTATGTATGCATGTCCTAGTCTTCTTAGACTACCCACATCACTTGTAGCTAGATTGTTTTGTGGTGTTGTACTACCCCACCACGAATTTTTTCTATGATCCATATGAATTTCAACAATGAATTTTTAAAAAATCAATAAATCTTCAGCATGAATCATGTGCTTCAATCTTTCCCATTCATGCCAAAATTTCACTCACAACAAGTGATGCATCTAATTGTAACAAGCATGACCGCTTCTATGAGCTCCCCTGCCAAGCTCTCAATTCAGCAAATTCAACTTAGCTATAGCAAACCATCCATATTTTCATGCTCTTGGGATGTGTCTATCAGTCCCGTTCATTGCTAGCATTGGCACTTGCAAATCAAGGGCTTTTCAAGTAGTCGGGTGTTGATTGCAACTAGCTAGTTGCCATCAAACTCCAAGCCCATGACATGTTAATGCATCTCATAATGAAAACTCATAAAAAATTAGTAAAATCTCTCCATTTCTATAAATTTTCATGACTTATTAGCCCATCAAGCAGGTCAAATGATAAAGTGCTCACCATTGCCTATGATGCAAATTGTGTCGGTTATCGGCAAGCAAGAGTAGTTTGTTTTTCCTTTTTTTTTTGAAAATTTTCAAAAAAAAATCCTAAATCTAGAAATTATCAAAAATCCATACCTATTCTTTTAAAAAAAACAAATACATGTGTACACCACGGATTATTCACTTCCAACCCATCCTTCCTAACTATGACATGCGAGGTTTCCACATCAAACACATCATGGCAAGAAAGCCTATTTAGCTCAAATTAGGTGTATTTCGCTCGTCATCTATGGTTGGCAAAAACTCGTCAAGAGGGATTCTGTCAAGTCCTAGCAATGGAACCAAAATGTAGGACCACTTCGCCTACATGCTAGAGATCTAGACAGGAGAATGCATATGAATGATATGCTCTCTCGAGTCAAGTTCGCTCATGGTCTCTCACCCACAAGGTTTCCTGCCATCTCATCTCACTTTCTTGAGTGCTACAAATATAGAATCATAGCCACTTAAGCAAGAAAACAACTCGAGAATATTAGTTGGAGCAAAGAAACTCACCTCATGTAGTCTAGAAATCTGCATGAGCTCTGAAGCTCCAATCACTCCACCAATGCATGCTATGACAAGCTCCACACTTCTCGTCCTTCGTCCTTTAGGTGCAAGGATACGTCCGCTATCACTTGTTTCTCCAAGCTCCTGTGAGTTCGCCTCCTCTCTCTCTCTCTCTCTCTCTCTCTCTCTCTCTCTCTCTCTCTCTCTCTCTCCAAAGCTCCCTCTAACTCTGTCTTTGCAACATAATCTCTACCTTTCCACCTCGCAAACTGGGAAGATCCCAAGAAGATGAGGGGAAGTGATGGAGTAATGCAGCAAAGGCCAAGATTAAGCTCACAAGCTCTCTTGTCTCTCGGAACTTCTGTGAGCATGAGATGGATATACAGATATGAAAGCAAAGGTAGTGGAGAAGAATGAGATAAGCTTGCTTTGCATTAGTCATAGGAATGATTTACAATAAGGTTTTCCACCATATATATATGGCCTTTGAATTTAAACTTGGATTGGACCTCTCTATCTCAAGGTGCCCATCACCCATGATCTCTTGATGCTCACTCTTCGAGCCCGTTATCTCGTCTAATTGTCCAAACTCACTCACTCACGTGCCATTAAATGACCATTAACTATAATTTGCATGGGAGTGAGCTCGTGTTCAAAAATGATTTTACAAAATTTATATGGTCCTCTTTCTTAATTCCTATTTTTTCTAGAGTGCTTGACACTTTTGTGTTATTTTTGCATTTTTTCTTTTCAGCTTGGTGAACACTCTTCTTCCAAGCTTTGAATATTTTCCAATTGGATGCAATCATTATTCCTTCATGCCATCACTCTTGAATGCTCCTCAACTTTTGCACCTCTTGCTTTTTTTAATCTTTAGCTTCTCTTGATATACTCCAGTAGCTTACTATTTTCCACTTCTTGTGGCTTCTTTGCAAAAAGGTTGACAAACGGCTTAAAAAGTAGTGGGAAGCCCTAAAGGGTTAATCTACAGAATATACAGTGCTTTGCTTGCGCACTTAATCTCACAGTAATTTGAGATTTTTGCTATATCCTACATTCCTTGCTCCACAAGCTCCTATCTAAGAGAAAGAGTGAAAGAATGGGAGAGCTTCTTACCTATTGCTTTCTTGCTTGAATCCTTGATTCTTCTCCTTCACTTTAGCCTTTAAAACTAGCCTCTCTCAGTGGTGCCACTCTAATATCGTGTCATGGATCGTATGGTGGGGGACTTTCTTGAGCTGTTGCACCAAACACACACCATACACATAAGAGGAATTAATCAAGTATAATATTGATTGATGAGAGCCTCAAATTGGATGATATACTAGGTGATATAAGGTTGTGCATGGAGTCTCTCTTCATAATACATTTTGCTATCTTGTGTACATAAGTCTTCATAGTCAAGCTTCTTAAAGAAAATAATAAGAAAATGGAAGGTAAACTACAAAGGTTGGAAAATGTGAGGGAGATTTATAAATGTGCATTACTAGCATAATGTGAGGTTTCACAACATAGGATGGGTAAATTTACAAGGGTTTGAGTAAAGAGAATAGGAAAAGGTATATACACTTCTTACAATATATTCTCATCCTCCAAAAGGAAAAGAATCTTACTTCAAAGAGAGATTCATGGAGAAAAAATATTTGAATAATAATTTAGAAGAGTTTAAAATCTCCACCATTGTAGATGTGGCCTTTGTTATGAATCCTTTCAAGCATGTAGAGTAGGACTCTCTCTCTCTCTCTCTCTCTCTCTCTCTCTCTCTCTCTCTCTCTCTCTCTCTTTGAGTATTACCTCTGAATTAGCATACCATACTTAAAAAATGAATAGCATAATCCTACAATTTAAGTCTTTATATAGCCTTTTGTCCCCTCTATCACTCAACATGCTTTGTGGAGTCGTATCACTGCTTTACAATGATCTCGACTAATTTGGTCCTCAGCATTTCTTTTGAAAGTATAAAGTCGAGACTACACCAATGCTCACTGAGGCTCATGCAATTAATGGTGATGATGTATTTGGTTGATGAAGTCAATGGTGATGATGATGAGGGATGACATCATGAGCACACTACATGATTTAGATGGGTTGAAAATTAAAGCTTGTTAAGGCTTTTATTTAAACCTTTATTTCTTCTAAGGCTTAAGTTATTAAGGCTAAGGTTATTATATTTGCTTATGCATGCTAGCTTTCTCTAACTGGCATATTACTTGACATCTATTACTAATGACTTTCTTTTTAACGTAACTTTAGCTTGATAAGTATTTATGGTAATTCCTTGTCTTCTATGCCATACAGTTAATCATCGCTCAACTAATCAATTAGGCCTAATATTTCAACCACCTCTATTGCTTCCCTAATGCAAAATTCAACTTCACTCCTTTAGATATCATTATCCATGGGAACACATATAGCCAATGTCTTCTCCTAAAAGTCTTATACACTTCCCTGAAAAATGAGTCATGATGGTGTTTTATGCTAATTATATTAACTTGATTTTGTCCACTAGTCTAAAGCATGTTACTAGTGAGATGATTCCTATCACATTGTCTTGATACATCCAATTTTAGGTAGAAATTTGTTCTACGTCAATCCAAACTTAGGTCCAAATTGTTTAATCTTGTCTACCAAATGTGTGCCCCTAGCCTTACTCAAAATAAGTATTTGAATATATTGTGGCAGCTCAAGAAAGAAACCTCGTAAGAAAGTTGTGTTCTAATAGATCATCAAATTCCTACTTGTTTGATCTCATATGTATATATATTTCCCTTTTCATTGAATTCCTAAGCGAGATATCGATATATTCAAATTGCTATATTTAAATCCACTTTAACTAAGCAACCTATTAGGATAATCAAATCCACATGCTCACTATTACTAAAGTCATAGACACCCACTTTGAAGAGTATTGTAGTATTAAAAAAAGAGCTATTAGTTAGAAAAACATACTGCTCAAAGGAAACCACTCCCTTTCTCTCTAAGTACTATTAAAAAGGATTTGATGGCTCCTATTCTACTTTTCTCTTTTGACAAATCCTCCATAGTGAGGAGTCTCCCTTGAGAGATGAGGAGAATAAATATATCCTAGGATTAGAATTCTACACCTACTATAGAGCTTGCAATATGACTTTCTACAATGGAAATTGCTACTTTTGGTCTTCAAATTGAGAAAAATCCTAGTTGTGTTGCTTTGTTTAGTATGAAAGTTGAATTTTGTCTCATGCTATTTAGGCTACAAAGAAGGAAAAAACTCATAGAACTGAATTGAATGATGTAGGTAAGAGTATCAGTTGTGAGATGATGACAAGTTGGGATGCTCTAACGGACTCTTTTTCTATCTATGCATATCTTGGTAGGTCAAAAAATGCAAAATACTATTGTAGAAGAAAAGAGAAAAAGGGATTATGGAAACCTTGAGACGTCTAAGAGGGTCGCTAGAGGGAGTCATAGAATTGATTCAAATTATCAAGCTTCTACGCTACATGCTAGGCCTACACTTGAGTATTGTTACCCCTCTCATACTTGTGGTAGTTTACTACTTGGTCCCTTTCAGGAAAGTTGAGCTCTTGTGAAGACGTTTAGTTTGAATAACATAGAGATCCTTCAAATCTCTCCTCCTTTTTGATTCCTTGTTAATATGACTTCTCCATCCTTATAATTTTGTTGCCTTTATTAGATTTAACTTACATTTAATATTCTAAATCACCCCTATTTCTCATTAACTAACATGATTTTCCTCCTGATAAACACACCAAAAAATGGTGGTTCCCTAAAGACCCTCAAAAGTACATATTCAAGACAACTATATGTGAAGTTGTTGGCCAGTTAAGGTTAAGGGTGGTTAAACTTGATCATATATTATGTAAATTACTCACGTTCATGCCTTGCTTTAACTCCATGTATTCTAACATCTCAATTACTTTCGTCTTTCTACGTAGATACACTAAATTGTGTTAATTTACTCTTCCAAATGAACTAAACCTATGATTATTTTTACGCTTATTTCCCATCACCTAAATCAAGGATAGATCTTAATGTAAATGCTTTATTGAAATGGTATGCTCTACTAATTCCTTAATTCGAGCACTAATAATCACTAATTATAAAATTAGGCTGAAAGCGCATTTAACAAACAAACTACTCTCGATCAACTCCAAACCTATAATGTTTCACCCACATAATATGATGAACAAACAAAACTTGCTCATTTTTTAGAATTTCTTAAAATTTAACCTCCATTTTGACTTATTGATCTCCAAGTTTTCATACAAAAAATTCAAAAAGTTCAAGATAATTGTTTTGTAGCTCATTAACCCAAACCCTTTACACAAAGAATCATCACAATTAATATAACTTATATAGTAAGTTTTGGGACTAAATTCAATTCCTTAATCTTCGTGATACTTAGTGATCTCTCCTTAAAAATATAGAACACTATCATTTTCCACATTCAAAATTACATATCTCTTCATGATAAACTCCAATCTTATCTAGATTTTATCCATCTATTCATCATAATATAATCTAACTCTATTGTTACATTTCATGCCTAATATTTTATTGCTTTAATTCTTAAATTTCCATAACTATGACAAAAAAATTACACTTTCCGAGACTAAAATCCCTATATCTTTTGATGTATCCATAACCAACTTATAAGATTTGATATCCAAATAGAATTCAAAATGTTTCAACTTTGTTTTTAATTTTCAACCTCAAATTATGGAAAAAGCTTAATTTTAACTAATTACCTATTAAAAGTACAACCTTTAAACTATTTTCTTCCATTTCTCTCTTTTCTATGCATATGATGAAATCAATAATTCACATTCATTCCATTACATCTCCAAAATTGATAAACACATTAGTACCAATCCAAATTGCCATTGATTTCATTCTTTTCATTCAAATTAAACAGTAAGAGAAATATTGAGTTATTGATTGGAGGCTAATCAAATGTCAGATTTGATGCTACCATATCATACTCTTCTCTTTTCTCTTGCTATTGATCTATTTTACTTTCACTAATCTTCCGTTCTCCTCAATGATATACATCAATTTCTCTCCTTAATTGTGTCATCCCCTTGCATTCATGAATGCTATCAAGATTTATATTAGTGCAAAGGGAAAAAGGATAAGAGAATGATGTATTCTGCAGATGTGATGGTTTGGTGAATTGAGATATATCTAAACCAGGAATTTGTTGATAATCTAATTGATTTGTAGCATGTAAGGCATTGAGATCATCAAAGCAGACCGTTTCATTAAGTACTCTCAAATCATCAAAGTCGCCAACACAAGCAGAGGCATTTGAATCTGCATTATCTGGATCAATTTGCACAGCCATGGCCTGCTTTCCTGTACTTGCATTACTTACATCTATAGAGCCATATTGAAAAATTTGAGCTGATCCATCATAAGCAGCATTTACAAAATCATCCCTATCAGCAACTCAATGGAAGGATCAAAAGCAAAAAGAAATTGATCTTAATTGCTGTGATTGGTAAAAGAGAATCTGCAGCAACCGCTTGGCAATTAGCTGCAGGGATAGCATGGCGCTCTTTCTAGACAGGGATTTCTCCAAATTGGGAATCGCCTGATGAGGGTTTTTGATTGTTCGGCTGAGAGAATGTCTGCAATGCATCTTGGCCGAGAACAGAGATGGGGGGCTTAGAGGGTGCCTGTGCGCACACCGTAGCCGATTTGCAAGTCCTCGAAGGTTTCTGCAATTGTGATATTGGCTATGCTCAGAGGATGATGCGCCTGCATATTGGCTCAGAGGGTACCTGTGCACCTTGTAGGTTGAAGGTTTCTGCAGTTGTAATATTGGCTGGCTCAGAGGATGATATATGCGCCTTCATCTTGGCCAGGGGCGGAGTTATCACCTTGTACAGGGTTTTTGTCCTGTGTAGAATCTCTCAAAGGGATTAAGAGTGATTCTGGGACAGACAGAGGCACCCCAAGAGGATCGTCTCACCGGATGATACCATGTGGAAGAGAGAAAGAACTACATTGCTGCAGAGAATAGACAGAGACGTTTCTCACAGACAAGAGGTGAAGAGAGCTCAAAATATGGTTGTTCTATCATTATAGTGAGACATATATGAATACATCGGAGAGGCATGCATGTGAAAAGGTCACATGCAACCTTTACACATGATACGTATTCACACCCAAGCCCTTGTCTAGAATTTCCTCCTCCTCTCATATGCCTCTTTGTCATGTTTTAGGAACTGCACAACCCTGCATGGGGCATGGGGATTGCCTTATTACATATTCATCCAAGCATACAAGTATATATGCCCACATGCAAAATATAAACCACTACACATATTCATCCAAGCACACACATAGCACACTAGCACAAACATAAACAAAAACACAAAACCCGTTCACATACCCCAAAAAAAAAAATCCATGTAATATGGCATACCCTTGAAATTTATGGGTACTTATGAAGTAGTAGTCCTGGAAAATACACATCTAAGATGTAAATACAATACTTATATAGCCACGAAAGACACACATGGCCCTAAGTTACTTAGGTACCCTCGACGTAAAGAAGTTCTCTCTTCACATCTTCACCTCTAAAATTGGAGACAGGACCTATACTTTTTTCCAACACTTCACAATGCTCTCAATGATTGGGAAAAAACCCCCATCACCTCACACTAGTGGCCACTGCACAAGCTCCTTCATCACAACCCTCCATGGTCCTAAATCAAGAACGTGATCATATGCCCTTGTTGTACAAATGCTTATGCACTCATGTTGATAAGATAAATGCAATTGAAGATTACGTAGTCCACTCCAATCAAGGAATGCTCACTTAAAAAAAGAAATGCACGCATCAAAACATCATGCCTGGCCTAGACTATTATGCTCTATGCTAGATGCATATTTGCACACAAAAGTTCATTGATTAGTTTATATGCCTTTAGCGCCCCTCATCGATCAAAAAACAATGCACTCTACCCCCACTCTCATATGCACTCCTAATTGAATATATGAACCCCTTTCACAGTCAATGTAGACCTAACGTCCCTCAACTCTCCCAACCACCTTACTCTCTCAAGCCAAGGTCCCTATTGAGTAAAAGATTTTCCAATGTATTTGCAAAAAACTACGTGCATTAGATGATGCAATTAAGTGTGTTTTCCCCTGGCATCGCATGGTAGTAATTTAGAAGAATGGGCATATGAAGCCCCAATGTTGTGCAACAAAATAGGTGCATCATAGTGCACAATGATAACCTCCATGGGTGGTAAGCTCTAGTAAAGAAAACAAACCTTGAGTGAAGTTTGCTCTTTTTGCTAGGGCCCTCCATATAAGTTACTAAGCAATTCCAAGGGTTAGTGTATCCTCTCCTCTCTCAAAAAACACAACTAGAAGTTACTCCAGGGAACCTCACCACTTGCAAAGCTAACTTTGCACATGGGACATCCATTCGATCCATGTCTACCTATCTCTCAACCACATTGACTACCACCTTATCTTCCTCTTCTAAGCATTCCTCACAAACCCTTTTCTATACCATCAAAATACTCAAACAACCATGGCATTATATTCTTTTCTAAGCACTTTAAAGGCTTTGGCTCTTCTGACACTTCATCCTCTTCCTTGCACAACTCAAGTACTCTAGTCCTAGCAATATAAGTGTTTCCTTCATTGGGACTTATTTGTTTTGGGCAAAAATTTTGCATTTCATCGTTGTGTTGGTCCTCTTGACATATGTTACCATAGACCAAGAGACTTTCGTAAAACTGGTCTCCCTCTAACATAGCTTGTTGATCCTCTAAACGTCTTTCCTCCTCAATGATTGCTAACCCAAAATAAACGATATCTAGAATTGCCTTTAGTAGACCCCAACTACGTTGAATATCCTCAGGTATCCCACAATATACATTCCATGCATCTCCCCTTAGTCCTTGGCAAGTATATATCCCTCTTGCCTCATCATCAACTACTTCCAATTGGTGCATCTCATCTTCTACCACAAGAATCCACTCACTAATGTTCTCTCCACCTCTCCCATAAAAGAACCTATCAATAGTAGATAGAGCCATCTTGATCTTGGTTAAGAGTGATAATTCAACCCAAAAACCCAGAAGGAGCCTCATTGGGGCACCAAAATTTGAGATCGGCTTTTCCAACAAGGGCATCAAGCTACCAAAAGAAAATATATGGTAAGGATCCAACGCTCAATAACGACTAAAGAACAATATATAAACTCACTTGGATTGACCCTCAAGGCCAAAAACTCTAGCCTAGCAAAAGAATTCATCCCCAAAGTGTGACCTATATTCCAACATTTCTAAAATTTTCACTACTTCAAGTCTCTATACAACCATTTCAAGCAAGAGTAGCCCTCTTATTTGATAGACTCATTACCTAAATTGGCTAGCAACACCACCTAACTCAAAGTAAGAACTCTCTATTACTTTCTTCTTAGCAAAATCAACTTTTATTCTCTAAGTGTACCACCTTAACCCCTAGAATCATTGTTCTAAGTTATTTTCAATACCCTATGTTTGTTATCTCCCTCTTCATTCTTAGCCTAGATTATAATCTATGGACAAAAAATTTGGGCAATAAATTGAACAAAACACACACGCACACACACACACACACAACTTTACAATGGTAACAAGATGAGAAATTTTAATAAGGGAACCCCTCTATCTAAATCCTTTGCACTTAGAATTCTCCCCCCTAACCCTTCCATTTCTCAACCTCACACCCAGAGCAAAGGATACGATAAAGCATGAAAATATGATCTCTCTCTAAGATAAGTGGCTCCTTAACAAAGTTCACATCTATCAAAGTTTGATCTCTTTAGTTTAAGGGTTGAATCTGAGTGACATTCATGTATAATATATACCCCAGACTAGAATATATATATCACAAGAAAGAAAAAGGGTGACAAGTTGTGTTGATGCTTGGCTAAACATGATATACTTGTGGATACAACAAAGCTAAAAAAATTTGTTGATACCATTTGGGATTAAAGTACTCACCATAGTAAAAGAAAAAAAATAATGGCAATCTTAGTGGGAATTCGAAACATTGGATAGTATTGTGGAAGCTTGTAGCTACACTTATGGGTTCCCTGCTAGACTAGCTAGCTATCTAGCTAGCCACCCTTCAATGCAACATTCGTGTGCAGCTAACTTTTCCTATGAAGGTTCAACATTCGCTAGATTTCACATTCACTACCCCTTTGTTGTATATTAGTGCTCAATTCAAATGGTGCCTTGTAAGATATTCTCCCATGTAGCCTTGTTTTGCCAAGTACAGAAGCATACTTCTATGATACCCCTAGCTAGCCAACTACACCTGATGATGTTGTAGTTGTTCACCGTCTACACAACATGAAGAAGATGTTGCCTCCCCATCCATTCATCATGGTCACCTGGTTTCTTTCTTCATGCTACTAGCCTAGTTTTGTTGCAGCTACCATTCAGTTCTAGAAGCCACATGCTCATAACAACTCACAATAGGTATTCATGGAGCCAACTTATCCCAAATGAAGGTGACTACCTTACCAATTCTCTTTCACTACCATGATATTCTACTCTCCATCAATTTAATTGTTGACCTCTACTTTCTAATCACCTCTTGAATAGTAGAAGATCTCCCACTATTACTCTAGTAGACCCGGCCTCTCATACGATTTTGGCTTGTTATTTTGCTTCCACCCAAACCCCTTTCTTGCATATTGTATCTATATTTTTATCCTCCTCCTCCTCTCAAATGCCTCTCTGTCCAATTTCAAGAACTGCACATTCTTACATGGGGTTGGGGATTGCCTTATTGCATATTTCAGCCACTCTTTTCAAGACATCCCACCAATTTAAAAGACAAGGTCATTCCTGAAAAAGCTAAGTCAATCCCCTTTTTTTTTTCCAACCAGCATCCTATTGCTCACTTCTACTTCCTTCCATGAGCTTCCCTTCATGTAGTCAGTCACATGGATTACTATCTTTGGCCTTTTGGATAGGGCCTTCCTTTATCCCTATTCCCATGTAACTAGCATATGCCTAATCATACAAGTATCTATGCCCACGCATAGAATATAAACTACTACACATATTCATGAAAGCACATGCATAGCACATAAGCACAAACATAAACAAAAACACAAAACTTGTTCACATACCCAAAAAAAATCCACATAATATAGCATCACACTTGAAATTTATGGGTAGATATCAAGTATTAGGCTTGAGAAATACACATCTAACATGAAAATGAAATATTTATATAAAGGAAAAGCTCACATGGATCTAAGCTACTTAGGTATCCCCCAACATAAAGAAGTTTTCTCTTCACATCCTCACCTCTCAAATTGGAGAAAGAACCTACATTGTTCCCAACACCCTCACATGCTCCTAATGATTGGAAAAACACCCATCACCTCACACTAGTGGCCACTACATGTGCCCCTTCACAACCCTCTATACTCCTAAATCGAGAACATGATTCATATGTCCTTGTTGTACAAATTCCCATGCACTCATGCTAATAAGATAAATACGTTTGAAGATTATGCAGTACACTCCAATTAGGCGATGCTCACTTAAGAAAAGAAATGCATACATCAAAACATCATGCCTAGCCTAAACTATTGTGCTCTCTACTAGATGCATATTTGCACACAAATAGTTCATTAATTAGCTTATATTCATTTAGCACTCATTCAATGCCTCATCCCTCATTGATAAAAAAATGATGCCCTCTACCCCCCACTCTCACATGCACTCCTAATTTAATATATGAACCCCTCTCACAGTCGATGTAGACCTACACATCCCTCAAATCTCCCAACTACCTTACTCTCTCAAGTTAGGGTCCTATTGAGTGAAAATTTTCCCAATGTGTGTGCAAAATAGTGCATGCTCAATCAAGGCTCGCATATGTGCAACTAAGTTTACTAGATATAGCTCCAATCAGCGGCCTCATGCCATTTTGTAGTGCATTCAATGGTGCAATTAATTTTGTTTTCCCCCCATGGCATGGTAGTAATTTAGAAGAAGGGGTATACGAAGCCCTAGTGCTATGAAACAAAATAAGTGCAATGTGGTGCACAATGATAACCCCTTGTGTTTGCTAAGTTCCAATTAAGAAGACAAAACTTAAGTTAAGCTTCCTCCTTTTGCTAAGGCCCTCCATATAAGTTACTAGGGAAATTCCAAGGATTAGCATATCGTCTCCTCTCTCTCAAAAAACACAACATTGATAGTGTCCAAACTTAAATCTTAGCTGCTACATAATAGCCATTAAGCAAAAGAAACAATCAACAAAAGGATCTTTTTCTTTTGAGGAAAAAAAAACTCATTTTTTGCCCCCTTCATTTGTTTTGGGAAACATTTATGTACCAACACATTTTTTCATTTGCCTATTTTTACCAAAGATTCTAGCACAACTAGAACATTCTATCAAAACATATATTTATATGAAACCTACTTAACTTTTGCCTTTCCCCCCCCCCCTCTTAAATGTAAGATACTAAATTAACATCTTTCAAATCCCATTTATCACAACCAACAAAAACAAACAAGCAATATCTACTCTATCTACATATATACAACAAAACTTGAATTGATCAAATGATCCTCTCTTATCTCATCTTTTCTCTTTTCATCCATCACAGCAATTTGCATTGTATCAACACCAAGCTCATCTCCATCATTTTCTTGGCAATCACAAATATCCACTTGATACTCTTGATTAAATGCATATCTATAGGAAATATTAGGTAGAGCAACACTAACCTTAATAACTTCTTTTCCTTCTTCCCCAATAATATCTAAAGGAATTTTCAACCACTCTGATAGTGCTCAAGACTAGGTCTTTCTAGAATACTAGGCACCTCTATCTCCTCCATAACCAGGCCTTCATCAATTTGCATAGCTACCAGCTCATCTTCTTCCGTCCAAGAATATTCTAGAAATATATTATTTTCTTCTTTTAAATTATCTTCTCATTTTACTTTCGAGGTCGCACCTGAAAGCCTCTCCATATCTCTTTTCATTCTGTTCTCTGCCTCTTGTTTCATCTCTATTGTAGGGTCATCACAACCCCAATCCTCTTCTTTTATCTTGCCTTGATCTAGGCCATAAGATGCTTCTTGAGATATAATTAAGGGATCATAAGCATCACTTGAATTCACTTCATACTAATGAGACTGCATATAAGGGCTTTCTCTATATGTGTACCCTTGTAATCCCACGCTATCAAACATCTCAACATTGTCTCTAGTCTCCTTAGGGCACCACACATATTGTAAGGTAGATTCTAGAGACTCACAAACATCATTTGCATCATGCACATCCAAAGCCCCTCCCTCCTTAGTCTCAACAAATATCTCATAATCATATCCATATGTCCCCAATGGCATCTCCATAGAAACATTACCATCAAATTGAACATGATCCTCAACTAAATAACTACTATCATCATAGCACCTCATAGCTTTGATAAAGATGTGGGCAATTTCTTCATCTATGGTCAATATCCACTCACCTTCATCTTCAATGTACACATTGAGCCAAGATAGAAGCTCTTTATGGTCAACATAGTAGTCATGGGGCTTATAATTGCAAATTTACTTCTTATAATATTGGACTTTGATTTCTCTTCTACTAACATTGATTTTTCTTCTTATAATATTGGACTTTGATTTCTTTATGGTCAACATAGCAGTCATGGGGTTGATAAATTGCAAGTTTACTTCTTATAATATTGGACTTTGATTCCTCTTCTACTAACATATTCCCTTGCTTCAAGATTGAGACAATCATCTAGATGATCATCTTTAATAAGTTTCTCTAGGACTTGGTCTTTATCTAGAGGTTTTTCTACCTAATTTAGATCTTTACATAAGCTAGGAGTGTCTTTATAGCCATATCCATAATCCAAATCAACAACAACATTACCATGTACCACATTATCAACAACACAACTACACTTGGGGTCAATGTAGGTTTCTTGGCATTCGACTAATCTAAGAGACCGTCCCCTCAACAACACAACTAGGAGTTACTTCAGGGAACCTCACTTGCAAAGCTAACTTTGCACATGGGACATCCATCCAATCCATGTCTACAACTCTTCTACAAACTCTCTCTCAACCACATTAACTTCCACCTTATCTTCCTTTCCTAAGGGTTCCTCACAACCCTTTTCTATACTATCAAAATACTCAAACATCCATGGCAACACATTCTTTTCTATGCATTCTAAAGGCTTTGGCTCTTCTGACACTTGAAAAGAATGCTTGCTCTAATTGAAATAGACTAACATTTAATCCTAGCAAACATGAAATGGAACAAGAAATTGACTATCTTCCATTAGAAATGAGCTCCATGAATCTATGGCTCTGCTGCAATGTACAAGGAAGATACCTAGATGTTTTAGCTAATGCTAAACTAATAGTTTTTGTTGGATTCTTGAAAAACGAGTAAAAAGAAAGTACATTGGCATTAAGGCCCCTTACATACTCCTAGAATAATGCTCTCTATTTATACTCTTCTTCTCCAATTTTATTGTTCTCTTTCCAAATTAATAATGGGCTCATTTATCAAATGCTATTCTTTATTATAGATGATCCCCACTTGAAATAACTTTGACCTCAAAGCTTGAATGGTGGAAATGATAGAAGCAAAGAAACCCCATTAGGAAGAAAAGTGCAAAGAAGTTTGTTTAATGGAATCATAAAAGGGTGAAGTAGTTCCCATAAGAAGGAAGATTCACACATACAACAAAACTATAAAATTCCAAGTGTTATCGAGAACAAGGCTGTAAGAGTAAAAGGTCCATAACTTTGGATATACTCCTCTAAATAAGACAAATGAGGTGTCTAAATGTAGAAGACACTATATAGTACCCATTTTTAGACCATAAAAATCCAATTTTGATGAAGTTAGGCCAAGTATTTTTAATGAAAAATTTTAATAAAGAATGTTATTTTTCTTGTCCTATTCTTAAGAGACTTCTTAAAGAAGCCATGGAAAATTATCAAAATAAGTGGATGGTTGCCAAGTAGATTCCTCCAATGGTAAACCTTTCCATCTGATAAGATATTCCACAAAGGAAAGGTTGCAAAGAACCTTCACACAACTGACCAATAATATTTTCCGGTTCATAAATGATTAGCCCATCCTCCTCATCAATGGGTGGCAACTCCTCAAGCACATGAATTTTAGGCCCAACATATGGCTTCAGCTGAGAAACATGAAAGGCATCATGTATATGAGTAATAGAGGGTAGTTGAAGCTTATAAGCAAGATCTCCAACTCCTTGAATCACTTGGTATGGACCACAGAAATGGTGAGGTAATTTATTGTGACCTCCTTTGAGTGATATATAATGAGATTTCGATACTTTTAAAAATACCCAATGTCCCACTTGGAACTCCACATGCCTTCTCTTATCATCCACATAAGACTTCATTATGTCTTAAGCCTTGCAAATACTTTTTTGACATTACTCATAAGAGACTCCATATTACGCTCAAGTTTATCTTTACCTTGAGGATCGACATCATCATGAGATAGTGCTAAAGGTACTTGGACCTTATATCCATAGAGACCCTCGATAGGAGACATCACAATGCTCAAGTGATGAGTACTATTGTAGCAAAATTCAGCAAGGTGAAGCCAATGGTCACAAGGGGACTGTGGATCATGACTATAATGTCTCAAATAAATTTCAAGCCATTTATTCACTCTCTCTATTTGTCCATTTATTTGAGGATGGTAGGCGGTGCTAGGAGTGATGAATATACCCATAGAGTTAAACAAACTCTTCCAAAAGGTGCCCATAAACTTGGAATCCCAATCAAATATGATCTTTATGGACATACCATGCAATTTAAAAATACCCTCTTTAAATCGTTATGCTACATGTTTGGCTGAATATTGGGTCTTAGTGAGAAGGAAGTGAGTGGAATTTATAAGATGGTCAACAATAACAAAGGTGTTATTCCAACCATGTTTAGTAGTTGGAAGTCATGTGATGAAATCCATGGATATATCCATCCATTTGCTATTGGAAATGGGTAATGGCTATAATAATCCACTTGGTAAAAGAGAAGAATCCTTGTTTTGTTGACACTGTAGCACTAAGAAACAAAATCCTTCACATCTATCCAAAGTCCTGTCGATTAAAAGCTCTTATGAAACTTATCAAATGTCTTGAAAAGATCCAAATGCCCTGCCATTAGAGAAGAATGCACTTCTTGAAGAATCATTTTCTTTAAACTAGATAAAGGTGTCAAGTAAACCTGACTTTTGAACCATAAAAAACCATTATGCCCCCTAAGAAGTCCCCCAAATATACGGGCAAGATGACTATATGTGAAGTCATTGACTTAACTAAGGGTTAGAATTGGAATTATATGCTCTCTTTATCCCCAAATTATCAGTATAAAAGAAATTCTATCTTTCTCTTATGTAGTCCACCAACTATCAACTCACCCAACAATCCCCTTTAAGTTACTTGCGGTCTTTCAAAATATTTACCGTTCTTCTTCATTACAATGACTATGGGTGGTACCTAGTCTGTGTGCTCAATTTTGTAGATGAATCCCGCTCTCATTAGCTTGTCAATATCTTCATTGACCGCATGAGTGTGTTTTGGATTCATGGGGTACGGTTGCAGCTTGGCCGGCATTGCATCTAGCGTCATGGGTATGTTGTGAGTCACTACACTTGGATCTACTCCCTTGAGTTCTTCTAAGGACCACACGAATACGTCTATATACTCTCGTAAGAGGACAACGAGATGTGTCTCCTCCTCCTCCGTCAGGTCATCGACAATAAAGACAGGTCAGGGTGTCTCCCCTTCCTAGGCTAGGTTCATCTCCTTGACCTTGGCAGGTCCCTCAATGGGTTCACTTGTTTGCCCTTGACGTTTAGCACCTAGCAGGATCACTACCCTATTGCCCTTTTTGAACCTCATAAATCTCTTGGGGAGGTCATGTGGTTTTCGTTGTTCGTCCACTCTTGCGTCTTTAGACTGGTCTTCCCTTTCTTCTTTTAAGCATCTAACACCTCAGGTGGACGGGCAGGTTCACCTTAGTACGTCCAGTCTTGGGATGCTTCAGTATTTTCGGGTCACTTTCTGAGCTCACTTCTGACTCGGAATCGAACTCTCCATCTTTGTTAGGTGAGGTAGTCTCCCCCGGTGGTCACAGCTCGGAGGGTGACTTTGTTCTATGCATTGGTGTGTTACCTGGTTGGGTTAGGCCTGCTTGTTCTAAATCTATGGCTCTTACATGTTCCAACCAACCATAGTCACAATCCATGCCCATGACCCCTTGCTCTATCTGAAGGTGTTATTTCTCTTCGGCCTAGAGTCTGCCCGCATATGTTCTATCACTTGTCCTTCGGTGTTGTATTCTATGGTATCTAGCTCTTCCTCACCCTCGTCACTAAAGCAGTGGCGGTCCTTGCATTCGTCATTGGAAGCATCTTCATCTAACTGCTCATCTTCTCCTAGGTCTTGGCATGTCTCATGTGTTTGGTCGGGAACTAGGGCCCAATTGTACTTGAGGTTTAGGTCATGTACCCTAGCCCATTGCCACCTTGGTTCATTTAAGAGTTCTTGGAGTGGCTTGAAGTTTGCTACTGGATTGCATGCTAGCTTTCCGGTCAAATACTCTAAAACCCCTTGGAGCTCCCTCCAGTTGGTTGGCACTTGGAAGGTGACAGGGTTGGGTCTTCCACGGAGGTTTCCTGCCATCATGCAGATTGGTAATGAGGGTGCATCCTTGGGCTCTCCAATCATCTTAATGGCCTGTTTGTACTCCTCGTCGTGCGAGAACGACGGGTCAATGGTAGCAAGGACATGCATCCAGTCTCGCTCGTCTTCAGGACATGGGATATACTTAGTTAGGGGCCCATAGGATTTCCTGATCTGGGTATCACCCTTGAGCATTGTAGAGATGGCGTCGATGTCAATTGGTGCAATTTTCCAGGAGTCCATTTCTACCCTCACGGCTTCTGTTCTATTTCCTAGGAAGATGAGACCATTCCCCCAATCTTCTATCACTATGGCATTGCGTATCATAGTCCACTCCCTTCACGACTATAAAGTGAAATGAGAATTGGACTCCAGCAAATTTTTACCGGCCAGTTTTTTAGCACCCCAAATGGCTTCACTTTTATTCCATTACCTAATGTGACATTGAACCTAGTAGTCTCGACAGGTGGATTGCCCTAAGTCAGGAGCACTGCATGGCTCAGTACACTAACTCCCGCCCATGTGTCTACAATCCCTTTCCTTGTTGTGTTGCCTAGGGCTGAGACCAGTAAGACTGTATGCTTCTTGGTGCCTTCCCAAAAAGCATTAATGTGCAAGGATTTGGGCATGGAGTGTAACATCAAAGTCGGTATTTGCATCTCTGCATCATATTCTTGTAGCTTTGCAGCTGCTTGCTCTTGTGACCCTTCAATCCACTGCTTCAAGTCATGCCATAGAATCGAATGCTAGCTAAGTAGATCTCCTAGGTTTACCATCAACGAGGTGGTCACTAGAGTGGTAAGGAGGTCATTGGCTACTCGTCTTTCTCTTGTTTTGGATTGTCCTAGCCAGCACCCCTGACTGGGTTACTGGCCCATAGAGTTAAGGCCTTGCCTAAGCGGTATTGCTTGTGGCACAGTCGCATCTCTCGGTTTCGGTGGAGGGGGTGAGAGTGGCATGCTGATGCTGGAGAGATCCTTGATCTCATCCTCCAAGATGGACTCCGCATCTTTCAAGTATTCCTGAGCCTCCTTTACCCACTCCTTCACCTTCTCAATGGCCTCTAGTTGGTGCTTCGGGTCGGGGTACTCCCCCACCTTAGCACTTCCCTTTTCAGCAGTCTTAGGGGCTAATGTCTCTGCCTCAGCATCATGACTTTCTTTCCAACAGGTAGCATTGTGGCGCTCTTAGTTTTTAGCGTGATTTTAGCTTCGGGTCTCTTCTTCCTCCGCCTATGGCTTCTCTTGCCTATTGAGGCTGCGTTAAGATTGCTAGGATCTGGTAGTGATATGTCGGCATGCTTTGTTTGTGCACGGATCATGACATGCAATGGTATAGGTGTAGCTTCCCCATCCAAATTCTCGACACCGAACATCCCCAATGGGACGAATGGCATGTTAGTTGAGTTTGAGGGTGGTTTTTGCTTTGGACAGTCAACGAAGAGATGAGTGATTCTGCACTTAGGACACCTTAGGTCAGCCTTGTCTCTATTTTGTTGCTCCCTTTTGGGATAGCATGATGAGATATGTCCCGGGTGGCTGCAAGTCCAACACATGATTGGATCCTGGGTCTGCCCTCCTAGGCCTCTACCTCATCCCCTACCTAACGCCATCACCAGTATTGGTCAATAGTCCATAAGGACAGTGTTTTTCTCATCGTCATGTGAGACGTAAGGGTATATGTAAGGCTCTTCCTCATTTGGCTCTTTGACGTAGTGGATTGGAGCATCGCTTGGTGGATGTGTCACATAGGGGCTAGGTGGTCTGGGTATTCCAATAGAATTTATATCCATTCTAGGAATATCCAGCTTAGTATCATTTGGCGCGGGAAGGGCCAATGGCGCTCCCCTTCCCTGAAGAATTGTTGCGGCCTGCTCGCTAGGTACAGTTGACTGTATGGTTGTGAGTACTGAAGTCTTTTAGGCAACCTACAATGCGCACTATCGTGACCAAACCTATCGCAATTAGCACAAGGTCGTGACTTGGGATCTTGACACTCAGCCAACAAGTGGTTCCCACTGATGGGACCCGAAATGGGCCGGCATTGGCTATGGCACTAGCCGGACCTCATGCTCATGACAGACAAACACACCCTCACGGCCTCGCGGACTAGGAGCGTCAATCTAATGCTAAAGGACAAACTGCCCTAAAGCTTAATCTATGCGTTTATAGTTTTATAGTTTTGTAGTCCAACGTTTCCCTTTCTATAAACTCCACAGAGGGAGAACCCATACACATTGGCAATAAATACCACGATAACATACATGGAGGCAACCTCTCGGTAGAAACACCACGGCCCCACTGCAGCTCTCCTACATCACAGGGATTGGCCCCTTGATGCACTGCTCAACATATAAAACAATCGAACACAAACTCCTCTCTTTCATATTTCTCGTATTTCCAGGAGATATACCATGTGTCCTTACTTAACAGTCTCTTAAGAAACCGACCCCCGATCCTACGGCAAGGGATAACCTCACACTCTCAATCGTGGGTCAAAGTCCTAAGAAAACAATTACCATGCAGTCCAGGAGCTTTTCCTTTGATACCATGAACTATGCATAGTGCATAATGTGAATGGTTTAGTGCACACACAAAAGGAAATCAGCATTGTGCATTATGCGAAACCAATCTTTTCATGATTTCCATGCTAACGTTTATGTACTACAAAGAGAAAAGACACCGAGCCTTACGCTCATGCTGTCTTTCCCTTTATTTTAAAACAACGGCCTATAGGCATGATGCAACACATTAATCAGATTTTAATTTATATTTTGACGCTCAACCTCCCCTCTCACCCTACCGTTTAATGTTTTGCATTCGTTGATAGGTGAAAGGGTCATTTTATGTGTATTTCCTTACAAAGAAAGCGATAAACACACACGAAAACATAGAAACGAGGGTAACCTGAGGCCAACCTCGTGCTCTACCTTCATTATACATTGCACAAACACACATGTAATTTTTTGGAATTTTCCTTTTACTGTTTCCTAATTTTCTCCCATTTAAAATCCATTTTCACCATTTTTTGGTATTTTTCCTCTATTTTCTTCAATAAAAAATGACTAGAAATTAAGATTGATTGTGGGTTGTGGCCCTTAGGTTCCTTGACAGTAAAATTTCAGGGTTTTATTGATGTTATATCTAATATTTCTCATTTATTTTACAAAAATCCCATTTTTTCCCTTAAACGGGTGTTTTACGGGTTTTATAACATTAATTTCAGCCATATCACTTATGATTTTTTGATTTTCAGATCATAAACTGTTGAAACTCATAGAAAACAACATCATGATGTATAATTAGCCCATGGGAACAATGTTTCATCAAACAAATTGCATAAAAACTCATTTTTTCTTCATAAAAATTGAATTACCGCTTAGGTTGCGTATCTCGGGATCTTGGTTTTGGTGCGGGACTGTGGGTCAGCCCACATTCAGTGTCCAGCATCTTCACAATCAGCAATCTTCATGTCTACATTGATCCGGAAGCAATCTGGTTCCAACCGGACAAGCTTTCCTTTACCATTCTTCATTTTCCTCTTGCACACAAGAACAGCCCCTTAGGGGAGAGAGAGGGAGGAGAGAGAAAGACTAGAATTGGCTGTCTTCATTCAGGCCACCATTGGACGGGCGAAGGACAGCGATATGCTCAGCCCACAGGGAGAAATCAAGGGCCAATGTCTGCTCCATGGGTTGTATTCAACCTTCCATCTCCAATCCCCAACAATGGGGCGCATTTTTCACGCGCATCCTGGCATCTTCCTCCTCACATTTTTTCATCTCTTCTCTCTCCACATTTTGTTGTTGCATAAAATGCTCCAAGGCCCCAAAGGTCACTTACCCCTTTTGGCCAAAAACAAGTCCACCTTTTCAAATCTTGCCCATCTTGTGGCCATTTCCTCGTCCGGGCTCCGATTCGAGTGTTGTAAATTTCTGCGCGTCCGGCTTTGATATCCCGCATTGACTGGCAACTCCTGACACCCTGCACGGTAGTTTGAAAAATTATCAAAAATCCACAGGTGTCGCTCGGGCGCCTTTTAAAAGCCGTCTTTCACTTGGTGCTTAAAATCGTCCTAGCTAGAGCCGCCGCCTTCGATGTTAAATATTTTTCCCCTAAATTCTGGATTTTTTGGCAAATTTTAGGCACATCCCAGGCTCAAAACTCCGCTCTCACCCACCACAGTACATGCATTGGACATGTGGTCGCATTGGTCGTCTTAGCATTTCCTGCATCTTAGCTATTTCCATTTTCATGTCAGCAAATTCTTGGTTGGTGTTTGCAGCCTTTCCCTTATCTTGGGTACTTGCGCCTAATCGCTCGTTGGATGCTGAAGCTCTCTCCAAACTTCTTGAGTTGGTCTCGTCTTGGTTCGAGTTCCTAGAGCTCCTCTCCTTCAATTGGTCGTCGACCCGAATGGCCTCTTCGAACACCCTTGCTAGTGCATCTCGACTGCAAGCTCAAGTTGCCTGCCAAGGCTTTATAAAGCTTCTCATTTCGTATCCCATTGATAAATACCATTGACACTGCTCTTTCAGTCGGTTGTTCGCCCATTGGGATTCTCTTGAAGAGACTCTTCACATGGGTCACATAGTCACGGATGTCCTCTTTTTCCTTCTACTTGGCGTTCATAAGCCGTATTAGCAGGTTGTCTGAGTATCTGGGCTCAAAAAAACTCTTAATGAAGAGGTTTTTCAATCTATTGAAGTTCACTCGCTCTGCGGTGTCTAGACTTGCGTACCAAGTCCGACCCTTGTCTCCTAAGCAAAGTCCAAATGCCGAGAGCGTTGAGTCAAGTCGGTGAGATCATTGGCCTCACACACCTACTCGAACTGCTCTATAAAGCTGTATGGATCGTCATGGGGCTAGTACTTATCGAGCTACTTTGCAACAACTGGTATCTTAGGTTGGCTCTTGGAGCCTTGGTTCACTCCCAACCCTACTAGTAGTGATGTGGCCAATGCTGTAGCGCTCTGCTCTGCCGATGTGTTGTCTAGCATTCGCTTCATGAGAAGCTCACTTAGCGTCAAGTCTCCTTCTAGCGCTCTCTCATGGTCAGTTCGATTTCTGCCTGCTAGGTTCAGCACTCGTTGTATCTATCGCATCTCTACGTTCTGCCTCAAGCTCCTAGCCTATTGGTCTTGGTTGTATTCCATAATGCCTTGCAGTGCTTTGTGGGCCATTTTTCTTTCCTCCTCTAGGTCAGCTATGATGGCTTCTGTTGCTCTACCGCAGTGCTCATACCGAGCATGAGAGTCATAGCTACTCACCAACTACTGGATCGCTTCTGGAAAAGCTCCTAAGTTGAATTCCTCATTCTCCCTGCGGTCAGAGCTTTCCTACGACATGATTGTGTTCTCTTGCTCCACTAAGCTGTCAATAAGGTTAAGGAGGTCGGGTAGAGCCACAATTCTGTTGCTATTCACTTAGTCCTATGTTGGGCTCCAATTGCCCGTCTATATCTGGGGATCTCCTTTTATTGGTGGGTTCCTTCCCATTCCTTTATCTGAGTGAGTTCCTTAATTATTGCATACAATCCTCAACTTACCTCCACTCAGCGAGTGTGTTCTTTTTCGTGCAATTGTGCTCAATCAGGTTTCCGACTGTTCTTAGGTGTACTTCAAGTGCTGCAAGTCAAGGTGAGTGCGAAGAGCAAGCGTCTAAGCAGCTTGTGCACTCTTGTCTTGTCTTAGGCCTGATAGGCTTGTTCGATCAATCTCTGGTCGTCTTGTTAGGTTTTAGGGTTTATTACCACACCGTCTTACTCGGTTTAGATTCGCTTGGGGTCTATGTCTCCACTAGCGATTGTTAAGGCACTGACTCTCTCGACAACCTACTCTAGCCTGCTAAGTAGCTGTGTCTTGTGAATTTGCCTCATCTTGGCACCAGAATTGAGTCACGGGCATTGAGATGGCTCACAAAGGTTGGCGCCGTTGAGATCTAGCTGGGTCTAGTGTAAACTTCCACAAAATTCGCAAAATTTTGACTCGGCCCAACTCGTCCAAATTGCAAGGGCCGAGTGGTAGACTCGGACGGGTCGAATGGTTGAATAAGGGCACCACCCGAACTTGCAGCTTTGGACGACCGAACAGATGTGTCTAAGGGCTGAGTGGTAGACTCGGAGGGGCCAAATGGTTCGAGAGCCGAGTGACAAAAGTGGGCCGTGTCGAAAAAGAGCCGAGGACCAGGCCCAAGGGGTTGGTTCGGACAGGCCGAGCGGTACTTGTCCAAATTGAGTGGTTCAAGTTATCCTACTGGTCTGAGGGCCAAATGGATTGGGCGGTTCGAGGGCTGAATGGTCCGATTTTGGGACTCAGCCCAAAACCAAGCCACTCAAACAAGCCGAGTCTTGCGTGATGACAGCCGCATCGAGGATGATCTCGTTGAATCCAACGATCCACGTAATCACCAAGCATGCCGACTTCCAGATCACAAAAAATACATAGTAGGAAGGTTTTGATATACCTAAATTGTTTGAAGAAATCCCCTATGGCAAGGTCGAATCGAATCAATACTGGAAACTCTCTCAAACTCTCTCTCTCTCTCTCTCTGCTAGGGTGAAAAATGAGCTCTTCTATGGTCTCCTGGCCCTTAAACCCCTTCCTCCCGAGCAGGGTTTTGCTATCCCTCCCTTGCTGGCATTAATCGTTCCAACCACTCCTTTTCCTCATTTATCTTGATCTGTGCCTGTTTTACCCTGTTTTACAGTAGTAAACCCTATGTTTCTCCAATCTGATTTTATCATCCTATGCTATGTTAAATGCAACAAGAATCAAAAGAAAATAACTGAAATGATCTCCCCTTCTTTTCCAATCACTAAACAACCAAAATAACCAAAATACTTACTTGTATCGAAGATCAAAAGCCCCAACTTCCTACCTATCTCAAGCTTCGATTCGGGGATGAATCCCTTACTTCGATGCTCAACATGAGGCACGCAAGTGCTCAAGCTTGAATCTGTGGCCCTGGCAACGAAACCAAAATGTGGGAGCTCTCACTCAACCGCCAAGACTTACAGGCCGCTTATTGTTTCAAGTGTTCCAAGCAAGCTCTAATGGCTACCTCTCACATAGCCGACGTGCCTTCGAACCTACGAATGTAGTGAGCTTACCTCGATGCTGAAATAAGTTGCCTTCTCCTTCACACACTCCAGTAGTTCCATGATCCTTGATGCTAGCTCAAGCACCCTCAAGCCTCCTTCATCAAGCTCTATCCACCATAGCCGTCCATGTGTGAGCAAAGAGAAGAGAAGAGAAGAGAAGAAAAGAAGTAGAGATGGTGAAGAGCTTCACCCTCTTGATCCCTCACTCCCACACACTCACTCCCTCACACTCTCACGATCCCTCTCTCAAGAGCAAACACACAAGCAAAGAGAAGAGAAGAAAGGAGGAAGAGAGGTCACTTGTTAGCCACACACCAAAGAATGAGCTTCCATTCACTTTTTGAACTTTATGTACAAGCCCTAAAATTCCATGGGTGCCCATCCTTTTTTTACATGACTGACCTTTATGGCAAGGTCCTTTTTCCTATTTCCCTTTCTTGCCTCATGCATTAAGCCTACACCCGTCTATTCCTTTACAAATGGCATAGGAGGGAGCCTAGTGCTCTTTTACAAGAGTTTTTAGAGTTTTTTGAGATGCCTTCTATTTAAAATTGCACTTTCACCTCAGCTTAGTTTTTAGGGGCCACCTTGCGCCTTTGCTCTTTTTCTGTTATTTTTTCACTTTTTACTTCATTTTTCTGCCATCTTGAACTGACGTTAACAACCACTAGGTGAGGCAAGTGCACATATAAGGCCTCACTATCTTCCCCTACTCTCCCTCAGGCCTCCCTTGTTGCAAATAGAGTCACTCTTGGGTTGTGAAGAAAGAGAGAGAGGCACATCACATGTGTACTAGGGTCAATTAGAAGTAGTATGTTTGTAATAAGCACACCATAGTGCACTTATAATGCAAGTGTGGTTGAGATAGTGCACAAGTGCAAGGTGTAGTGCACTGCAATGAGTCCTAATGTGCTAGTGAATGTGTGGGTATGTGAAGAATTCTATGCAAGTGCAAGACGTACTTGGGATTATGAGTGCGACATAAGATGCAACCTAGGTACACAAGGGTATACTCAAGTGCACATAGGTTGAGTCCATGCAAGTATAACAATGTGCTAGAGTACACAAGAGTGCACACAAGTGCACATGACTACACACTAGTGCACAAGGATGCACACGTGTGCTAGGTGATTTATTAATTTCCTAGTGAGTGGTAGAATGGCATACATACACTATGAGGTGCCTTGTTCCTTGCTTCTTTGGCCCATTGACCCTCCCTTGCAAACAAGGTGCACACTTGACCAAAGATAGGAAAAGTAAAGAGGAATTGGTCACAAGTGTAGTCCATAGTGGGTACTTAAGATCATGCATGTGCACAATGGTGTGGCGGCCTGACATGTATGCAAATTGCAAGATATCACAATGCAATGCAAGCATACATGCATAAGAGTGCACATAGTATGCACATCGCTATGTGTGCTAGTGCATGTGGCAATGCACATGCCAATGCACAAGGTTGGGTTAGTGCACAGTGCAATGCTCTGGTGTACATGCACTACGCACAATGTTCTATCATTATTTGCAACATAGTATGTAGATTTTGTCAATGTTACCTCCCCAACTATCTTTTTCTTTATTGTAGCACTTCTCCCCTTGATCAAAAGATGACAACACAACTGGCTTAATGGTTGGACAATTTAAAATAAATTGTACCTTACCCCCTTGATAATATGTTTACAATCCAAGTTGATTCATATTTTCAATGGCCCCTCCTCTTCCTTTGTGGTTTCTCCCCTTGCGTGGTGGCTCTCTTCTCTATCTTGGTGGTTTCCTCTCCCTATGGCTCCTCTTCTAATGGCTGCATTGAGGCAACCTTCTCTTTTCACAACATTGTGGTAGTGGCAAATGGTGAGGGTTGAGATGTGGTGTGGTGGTGGAGAGAGAGGGGTATTTGAGGAGGAGATGGTGGCAAGTGGGTAAAGGCTATGAGATTATGATGGTGCAAAAGGGGGTATGGAGGGTTTTGGGAGAACATAGTAGAAGGGGGGTTGCAAGATACCAAAAAAGGAGATGATGATGGCATAGAAGCTATTATAGAATATCCCAATGTTGATTACTATTGATGATGCTGCTAAGGATATCCCCAAGGTAATCAACAACACTTGTGGGTTATTTGAGCACTATTCAATAGTAAGGCTAAGAAACTCCATGTCTATTCACTCCCATATCTTCCTTGCATTGCATGCGATAGTATTAATTTTGCTTTCCTTTATCTAAGGATGATGTTTATGATGTATGTGACATGTTCTCATGCTACCTAGCATCTCTTCATGAGACATGAGGTTTCAAAGAAAAAAATGCAATCCATTCCTACCTACAAGTAGGTCATTCTACAATAAATTATAACTAACAATATTATTTCATTTAATGGAGAAATTGAAATCCAAATATCCAATACCAACCAATAAAACATAATCTAACTACTTCTGTGTGTTTTGGAGTTGGCACACATATGCAAGGTGTATACAAGCGACTATGCAATCAATGTGTCCAAGATCCTAACAATGGAATCAAAATTTTGCACTCCACAAGCTCAACAATGGGACATTGAACACCCTCTTATTTGTTCAAGAGGTTCAATCCATGAAGTACGACAACTATCTCACCTAATCTCTCATATACTCTACGATAAACATAAATGTTCATTTGTAGTGAGCTTTCTAGGCATTCGATTGAGCATGATAGTAGCACATGGAAAAATCCACAATCTAACCAAGTGCCCTTTGATTCTCAACCCTCTACTACCTCCATATGCATAATAGAAAGCATAGATATGGCAAGAGAGAGTGTTGAGAGAAGATGAAAAACTTCACTCACTTAGTTCCTCACTCTCCTTCTCTCAATATTTCGCTTTCTTTCTTTCTCTCACAAAATTAAAGTAAGAAGAAAGTAGAAAAAAAGTTTTCATACACATGAATAACATATTCTATTCTTTCTCATCCTTAAAATACAAAAAGATTAGGTTTAGAGTTTTGCCATCCCCCATGGGCATCCTACCCCCTTTTGTGCCCTTTTCTAATCGATCATGGATATGTTTAAATGCAAGTAAGCTTTAGACTTGTCAAAAGACTAAGCTTTAGTCTTTTCAAAAGAATAAACTAGATAGAGAATGCTAATTTTTTCTAAAGTGCAATTTGCATGGAAGGGAGCCCGAGTCTCATAAAATAATGGCAACAAGTGTTACAAAAAATAGTTGTTATCTCCAAAGTTTGTATCAAAATTTATAGGTCTTGGTTTTCTTTTTCTTGCTTGATTTTATTGTATTTCTTCTTACCATAGTTCTAGTAATAGAGTCATTCTACCATATTCCCAAATAAAAGTGCAACAAGTTGGATCCAAAGTTTGTAAAATACATATTGGTTAAATATGGTGATGCGGGTGAGATGGGCTATCATCTTTGGAATCTGCAAGTGAGGAAAGTTATCCACAACCATGAAGTTTTGTTCAATAAGGATAATATGGATAAGAAACCTAGGCAAGTGATTGAAGTGCACAAGGTAATCTTTTACGAGCACCTCCTATTATTGTACAGCTAGCCCCCCTTAAATAAGGTGCAATTACTATTGATGCTCTAGTGGCCCAAGATCCACTATTGTGTAGGATCATATTGATGTTGGTTGGATAGAGAAAACATGATGTAGAGTAAGACTATAAATGCATAAAGGGCATCAAACCTATAATACGATTCCCTAGGTTCCTGCTTAAGTATATAGAGACTCTTCCTCAGCTTGCACACTAGGTATTTCCTGCTACTTTTCTAACCATTACTTCTATGACTCCTACCTTGCATTCAGATTCTATGAGTACCATCTAGTTGGCTCACAATCTGATATTTATGCAAAGGCCAAGCATATTGAGGTACATTATCACTTCCTTAGAGAGGTGATTGAGGACAAGCACATAGAGCTTGCTAAGATCTCTATAGATGAGATTCCTTTTGATCTACTCACTAAAAGTCTCCCAACAAAATGTTATGCTTTCTTTAGGAAATCAATGGGTATTAAGATGATATCTTCTCTCATCCAATTGAACTCATATTTACATATTGTACTATTCTCCTCAATATAGGTATATTTTCCTTTAAGTGGGAGGTTGGCGGGGTTTAAAGGCTACCTAGGCCTAGGAACATGTATTTCCTTGTACGTAGTGCCCTCACACATGTACACTGAAGGTGGTGGTGGTTGTCCATCACTATCATCTTTATGTCTTATTATTTACTATGATAGAATAATAAAGAGAAGGCATGTCACACATTATGACTATTGGAAGTTCCCATACACCGTTTTGGCTCTATTAAGTTCCTCCATAGCTCTTTCCCTTACTTTCACTTTTCTTTTCTCTCTCACTAGTATTGACCTTTTCACCAGGTTCAAAAAATGTCAATGTATATGTCCATGCTCCTCACTCTAGATATGACTGGTGATGCTAGGAAAGTCACCTTATTGCCAAAATGAGCCTCTCTAAGCATCAATTTTATATGAAAAAAGCATTCAAATTAGATCGTGCGATCTCTAGATCCTTTACGATCCAAAAGGAGGTACAATGATATCATTTCAAATGTGAAGCCAAGATATTCATCTAGATTGTCTATTTCCTTCATTATTCTCACAACAAATATGAATGCTTGATATATACTATTGAGCACAAGGTTTTGACAATGTCAATGTGTATGCCCATGCTCCTCATTTTGGATATGACTCGCCTCAAAAGAAGATTTGTATCATGTTTTACTCCATCCAAGCATGATCCAACATTGCATGGATGATCTATTTGATGTTGGAGCATGTCCTTATGTGGCCAAAATGAGCCTCTCTAAGGAGAAATTTAATATGAAAAAAGCATCCAAATTGGAACATTTGATCTTTATGCTCTTTATGATTCAAAAAAAAGGCCCAAATGATATCATTTCATATGCAAAGTCAAGTATTCATTTACATTGTATGTTTCCTTCATTATTCTTGCAATGAATAATGAACATTTGATATATACTATTGAGCACAGTGAGACCATGTGACAATGATTGGATCTCATGTAACAATGATTGGATCTCAATGTGCATGGAGGACAAGGAACTTCTCACTCAATGTGCATGGAGGCCAACGTACTTCTCACTCAAGGTAAGATACTCTATTTCGAGTCATGCAATCCCACAATAGATAATGAGACCAAGAGAGAATTGGTTTTGATCATCCACAAGATGTGTGGATGATTGAGATGTCATCTCCTAACCATGCATGGGCTATTGATAGCACTTTCAAAACCAATGTGTATGGGCTTCCTCTCTAGGCAACAATGTTACCTAACCACATTGGGATCATCATCCCCTTGTGGTTTGTGATGTGTATGTGTGGACATGGCTCTAATCAAGAGAGTATAGCTCTATGGATGACTCTCCAAAAGGTTTTCTCCTACACAAAGAATGTGTAATATATGCTTGGATAAGGCTTCCTAGAAAATAGCCCTTTTCTATGTATCTTTATTTTCTCTTGCTCACCCTTGCCTTTGCTCTCTCACTCTTACTTACCCTTGCCCTTTTTCTCTTGCCCTCACTCACCCTTTCTCTATTGCTCTCTCTCACTCACCCTTGCTCTCACTTAGTCTCACTCACCCTCACTCAAGCATGACATGGCACATCAAGTCCACACCCTCGAGCATGAGATGGCAAATCAAGGAGCACATCTCCCCATGGATACTACCCCATCTCCACACAAGGTGCCCTTCATCAATCTAGGTATGTGACATTACTAGTTCTATATGCCATTAGCTCAATCATGACAAGATATAGATTTCCTTTGTTGAAAGGGTTCAAGGAAAGATAGGTTCGAAAGTTGTTCAAAGTCAAGCTAAACTATCTATAAGGATGGGAAAAGGAAATAAAACTACCTCAATTTTTTGAAATCTAGATGTAGAAAATAGAATGTAGCTAAGAATCCTTATCAATGGCTAAAATACTAAGGATGGCTCAAAATTAAGTTGAATAGGTTCACAAGGATGAGAAAATGAAATAAAATATTTGGTGAAAACTTGGGTGCAAAAGTTAGCTTTTCTCCAAAAAGTCTAACCCTTATTGTTTGCACTAATTATTACAAGTCTTTGTTTAAACTTAGTTAGGATAGAGATAACACTCTTTCTTTTAGAGTTTGATTGGCTTCATTACGATTCATAGAAAATAGGATAGCAAACATTGCTTTCGTTTTCTCCATTCTCCTTCTCCCACTTTTTATTTGTAGAACTTCTTGAATGCACAATCTTATTTTCTTGCTTTCTTCTTTTTTATCCATTTTTTTGTTCGCTTTCAATCTTTGGTTTCACTTATTGGATGTGCAAAAGAAAATTTTCTTTAAATCCAAGTGTCAAATCTACCTATTCAAGTTTTAAAATGATTTTATCCTTGTCGGTCCATACATATCATAAGCATCCATTGTTCTATCCGCAATATGTGAAGTATCATTTTTTTAATCATGTGAATAAGAAAAAGAAGAAGTTCTTGGGAAGATAATTCATTTCAACACCAGTTTGTAGTGGAACATTTCCAAGTGATTCTTAATCCAATCCCTCATGTCTTCCATATACAATCATAGCTCGTAGCAAAGGCCTACAAGGGCACACTCAAATTCTAAATTCCATATATTAAGACTAGTGGTAGGAATTATAATAGAGCTTATGGTTTCATCCTCACTTGGTTGATTTTGATTGGTTTCTTGTTGTTTACTTTCTATAATCACTCTACCCATGATTGGTTCTCCAACTCAACTCCTTTGTTATGGTACCCATGATTTCCAAGAGTCTCACCATATCAATTGCTTTGAGGATGCCATCCTTGATAATGTGGCATGGGTTTATGAATCACTTGTAGAATATCTATTTCATTGGGCAAAATGATGGGTTTGGTTCTTGTTCTCTATGACTGTGTTGGTTTCCCAGACATCTTGTGCTCCTTGTCCGATTGTAGTACATTACCATATGTTCTGACTCGATTGCCCTACTACAATAAGTTGGTGTTGAAGAAGGGGTGGACAATTACCCCATAAGTACTACGAAGGGATTCAACGACCTTGTGATGAAAGGAAGATTTTGTATTTGTCATGATGCTTGCAGGAATTATGTCAAATTGAGGGGAATAGGAAACCTTTGCACCATTATTTGAGTGAACATTGACATCTTTTCTCCCTCTACGAGAGAGACTTTGGCCTCTCTCTCTCTCTCTCTCTCTCTCTCTCTCTCTCTCTCTCTCTCTCTCTCTCTCTCTCTCTCTCTCTCTCTCTCTCTCTCTCTCTCTCTCTCTCTCTCTCTCTCTCTCTCTCTCTCTCTCTCTCAATAAGCATGAAAGTGCAAGACTGGAAGAACGAAATCTACGCCGAGATCACATCACACCACCTCTTGGAAGGTGGAAATTGAAACGTCCCTCCAGGAGAGAAACAGGGTGATCGAAGAACTGAGGCATGAGCTCGATGAATACAGAAACCAACTGGACCTACTCAAGAAGGAGGAAGGAGAAATCACCGAAACAACGCCCACCAAGGTGCAAACCAAGATCAACGAGTTGAAGACACAAGTAACAAAGGAGCTCAACACATGGGCAAATATAGTGAAACAAGCACAAGCCAAAGTGGCCGAGAACTCCAAATGGATTGAGGTAGCCAAGAAGTCACCAACAAAGAAGGAGGAGTTTGTGAATGCAGCACTGGAGGAGGAGAAAAGGAGAAAGCTTAGAGCACTCCACATCCAGGTGGTTGGATGGAAGGAAGGGGAAAGCCCCTTGGCAGACGCCAAGCAGATATGTGAAAAGCTGGGAGTAGAGGACCCTCAAATAGTGGAGAATGCATGGCGTGTAGGGAAAGACCTCACCAAGGGAAGGCCTCTTATCCTCAAATTTGCCAACTTAGAATCCAGATGAGCCTTCCTCTCTTAAAGGACAGCTCTAAAAGGGAAAAAAGTCTACCTGGAGGATGACCTCACACCCACACAGGTGGCACACCGTAAAGAATGCATGCCACAGATCTTGGAGGCTCGCAAAGCGGGAAAATGGGCAGTATACAGAGACGGTCGTGTCATCATCATAGATAAACGCCAATGATGGGGCGTGGCCTATGAGACCCACCTAAGGTTTATAGTGTGGAACTACAACGGAGCTATGAAAACAGACGCAGGATTATTCCAGGAGACCTTCACCGGCAAGGACATCATTCTCTACCACAGAAACCCACCAAAGCCTAGGCACCTACTTACCAGAAGTGAGGGGATATAGATGGGAGACGGCATGCCGCCCTAGAGCCCGAACAAAAGGAGGGACCCGAGGGTCTGGAGGGGTGGATGTGTTGTATAGGGAGGAGTTACAGCCCATGGTGCAAGTCATGCGGAAAGATGAGGAAGCCCGGTTCATGTGGATCCGATCACCCCCGAGACATATACATGGCAGTGTGCTATTTCCCACCAGCACACTCCCCATACGCATCACCGAAGGGCGAGTCACCATACCTACCACTGTACGAGGATATCATGCACTACTCTAGCTTGGGGGATGTCATGTTGGCCAGAGACTTCAATGCACGCACAGCACACAGGCAGACCCCCTTCTTCGAGAGCGAAGACCACATGTACAAAGAGATCGCATCGGAGGAGATAGGACTCAATCGCGCATCATAGGACACAGTTGAATGCATCGAATATGGTGAACACCTACTGGCATTAGGGGGGCACACGGACTAGCCATCCTCAATGGTCTCGACAAATGGCCCGGGTCGGATGCCCTCACATGCTTCCCACACAAGCACACGGCCAATTGCATCGGACGGGGGGCACATGGAGCACCCACATAAAAACTGGGAGCAAGCACAATGGACTATATCCTCGGCCCTCTATCACTTATCCCCAACATCCAGTCCTTTAAAATATCACCTCGCCCACTCCAGTGGCTACCGACCATGCCTACCTGCATTTTGACATAACCTGCAGGTATGACCTAACCCCCCCAGCAAGCAACCCTCCAAGATTCCCTAGGTACCACTTTACCAGGCTAACTGCGAGTGCATATTCCGACCATCTCTACTGGAGCCTGCAGGAAATGGACCCCCACGCACCCCTGGAGGAGGTCACAGCATAGTTGGCGGGCACACTACACACCTCGGCTGCTGCCGAATACTTCCCCCACACATCCCCCCACTCCACCCCTCCAAACAAGAATGTCCCATAGAATAGCTGGTACGACGCAGAGTGCAGGGAAACCCGGCTCCGTCTTCAACAGGACGAAGCACAGGGAGTACACACGCATAAACAGGCACGCTTGATCTTCCATCGTCTAGTGTGATGGAAGAAACGAGCCTACCTCTCCAAAGCGGAACACGAATTCTACCAGCTATTCTTAGGACAGGACAGCGAAGAGGCATGGAAGGCATTTCAAGAACCCCAAACCCAGACGCCCATCACCTCCTCGGACACTTGGCACGCATATGCAACCTCACTATACCAAGTACCCAAGCAGCCCCAGCTACCCCAGCCCCCAGGGAGCAGACCCGGATCATCCACATTCTTCAGCACGGGGCGGGTTCGGGACGCCATTGATAGACTCCAAAATGGCCATGCCCAAGACCATGAAGGCTTGGTAGCAGAGCATTTGACCCATGCCAGAGACATACTGGCACCTCTCCTAGCACACATGTTCAACAGAGCCCTATGCGAAGGCTTCCCTTCCAGCTAGTCAGCCAACACCATAATACCTATCCTGAAGATCGGAGACCCCATGGTTCCCACGAACTACTGAACAGTCATGGTTAGCCATGTACTAGCCAAGCTCTATGGATCCATACTGGACCACGAGCTGAGCAAGTGGGCAGAGCAACACCAACATCGGGCGGCAGGACAAGTAGGGTTTAGGAGGGGTTTCTACACCCTTGACCATATCCTCACACTGAGAGCCATCATAGAGGAGGGCAGAGCACATGGAAGACGGGTGTACTGCTACTTCATGGACTTCCGCAAGGCCTTTGACACAGTCCCATGAGTGAGGCTCACGCAGAGACTACAGGGAACTGGAGGTCCCAACCGAAATGCGATGGGGGATACTGGCACTATACAAATCGGTAATGGGCCAAGTTCGGGCACCAGGAGGGATGTCAAAGGAGATAACCGGCACCATCGGAGTCAAGCAGGGATGCCCACTCTCACCCACCCTATTTAGCCTCTACATTGATGAGATCTCACAGTACATAAATAGATTGGGCGAGGAGGGATCGAGCCTGGGAGGGACACTGATACCCATCTTACTATATGTGGACGACATAGTCCTCATCTCCAACACACCCGAAGGGCTACAATGCCAGCTGGACGCACTACAAGCCTTCTGCCAAGACAAAGACCTAATTGTGAACCTGGGGAAAACCAGGGTCATGGTGTTCAACACGTCGACCCAATGGCTTCGACGGTCGGTACCCCGGGGGCCTTCACATACGGCGAAGAGACCGTGGACGTGGTCCAAAGATACGTCTATTTGGGGACTACATTGTCTGGACCGAGATTTACCCTAAGAAAAGTAGCAGAAGATAGACTAACCCGAGGCTATGCAGCCCTCGGGTGTAGATATTGATGATGGACTGCCTAGTTAGACGGATCACCTAGTTAGATGGGTCCCCATGTCTACACTTAGCACATCAGCAGTCATTATGATCCTCACATGGTCACTACATTATCACTTATTCTATTTGGTTTGTTGCACCTACCTATAAAACTGGCATAATTATACCACCAATCGACTAGTATAGCCAGTAATGCATTATTTGACTCAATAAGCTACTTTCTTTTATGTTGTAACTTATTTATACTTTGTGTGCACTGTATTGCTACGAAAGAAGAAGAACAAACCAATAAGAAAAATGTTTTGGCTCAAGCAAGTCCCCCTACCATGCGACTCGTGACATAGTATTAAAGTGGTGCCACTAAGAGAGGTTAGTTTTGAAAGCTGAAGTGAAACAAAAGAAGTAAGAATTCAAGCAAGCAAGCAACAAGTAAGAAGCTCTCCCATTCTTAGATAGTGCCTGTGGAGGCACCAGAAGTGGAGTAGACCCAAAACCTCAAGTAGAGCACTATAATTCTACAAATAATGCCCTTTAGGGCTCTTTTTGTTGGCAATGTGAGACCATTTCATGTCCCATTTTAGAGTTGCAATGTTACGAATAGCAATTTTGGAGTATACTACAATTTTGGTTGTGTCGACCAAAAGTAGATGTACAAGTTACAGATTTTGAATTTATAAGTTGTGAGATGTTCACCAAGAAGTAAACACAAGTTTTATTTGTAAAAAAGTTGCAAATTACATGTATTGTTGAGTAATTAGTAAAAGAGGTTGCTCGATGTATTGTTGTACACTTGTTGTAAAAGGTTGCAGAAGACTTGCTTGATCTTTTGTATCAATTTTGTGAAAATGGCACAAAACTGTAGAAACCCCATCATTGGGAAACTGGATAAGAATAGTTACCCATCATGGAAGTTTCATGTGGCAAGCTTCTTTATTGGAAAGGGCATTTACAAGTTCATTTAAGGTAAAGAAAAGAGGCTAGAGCTAAGTAATCATGTGCCTATAGAAGAATTAAAGGCACGGAAAGAATAGAATGCAAAAGTCAAAAAGGTAATGTATTGGCTATATGCAATTATTGATATTACTATGCTAAGACATATCAAAAATGTTGAGATATCGAGCTCCACTCATGATACGCCAGGGTGACCGTTGTGTATTTATGTCACCGACTTGTCAGTTGCAGATGCGGTTGGTACACCGCCCCTGAATAATAGCTACATGATAGCTATCCTTATCTACTCTAGTTCGTGGCTCAGTTAGTATGCCACCTTAGTTAGTTGAGTTTGGTTTGAGACCCATATCTAGGGTTCTTCTATTTCTTTGTACTTGAGTTCTTTTGGCTTACACAACTAAGAAGAGGAAAACTGTTTGCAGCCTCCACCTTTGTGTGTATTCCCCCATTGTGCAAGCAAGAAAGCTACAAGTGAGACTCCTTCCTTCTCTCCCACAATCTTGACATGGTATCAGAGCCTTGTTCGTGGTAAGGAGCTCAAGAAAGCAAGCCAAGCTCGCGGTGGTCTGGTAAGAGGAGCAGTGTTGCTTTCATTTTCTGTTTTGGGAGCAGATCTCTGCAGGTAGCACAGCTGGAAATTGCAAGAGTGCATTGTCTCAGGTTGAGACGCCCTTCGCGGTGAAGCAAGAGGGCAGTATATGCTGCGGGTGAGGGCTTTAGCCCTTGGCGACCTTGTTTTTTTGATTTGAGGCCATTTCGGGGCCTGTTTTGCAGACGGAAGTTTTCTGCACGCACTCAGGAAAAGGCTCGGTTTTATGCTGTGCAGCCACTGTTCTACAGGTCGGTGAATAGTTACAGTAAAAATCGCATTGTATGCTTGTGCGCAGAGACATTGGGAGTTACAGAATCATCCCTGTTGCCTGTTGATGCAAAATCGTCACTAGGAAGTGACTGTGTGGTCAAATACCACTTTCGCCAGTTTTGCAGATTCTCCCTTGTGAGGGTGAAGCTGTGGGTTTTGCAGTGACAGAATTTTTTGCAGTCTTTTGTAATGGCATCTGATTCTCTTTCACAGATTGTCACTGAAAAGCTTGACAAGAACAACTTCCAGGCATGGAAGTTTAGAATGACGAATTTCCTTATGGGAAAAGGATATTGGGAATTTGTTGCAGGAAATGAAGAAGAACCAGTTCTTCCTGATGTTCCCAATCAACAGCAAATGCAGGCATTCAAAGCATGGCATGAGAGAGCCAGGAAAGTTATGTATTGGCTGTCTATCAGCATTTCAGACTCCATGATTGTGCATATTCAGGATGCAAGTACGCCAAAGGAGGCATGGGATACTCTGTCAAAGATGTATAGCACAAATACGCAAGCCAGGAAAATGCAGCTCAAGCAAGAGTTGCACAATGTGCAAAGAGAAAATATGAGCATCAACGACTACCACATGAAGGTAAAGAAGATTGCAGATGCACTTGCTTCCATTGGGTCACCAGTGGAAGATGATGATTTAGTTTCTGTGACCTTGAATGGTCTAGGAAAGGATTATGCACAGTTTCGGACATCCATTTCAGTTCGTGAAAGATTTCCTGATTTTGAGGAGTTGATTGCTCTTCTAATTTCTGAGGAACAGAGAAATGGTGGTGCATCTTCTTCAGGAGGAACTTCAAAAGAAGCTGTCTTCTACTCAAATGCTGGAAGAGGTAGAGGCAGAGGTAGAGGAGGCCGATTTGGAGGCCGTGGTAGAAATCAGAATATGCAGCAAACTCAAGAAAACCAGTCCTATGGAGGAGGACGTGGTAATTCTAGAGGCAGGGGGAGCCAAAGAGGTCGTGGGGGATGGCAAAGAGGCCAAAATGCAAACAGTAATGTTGAATGCTACTATTGTGGTAAAATGGGTCATATGGCTAAAGACTGTTATAAAAAGCAGAATGACATCATGAATGGAAAACTGCAACAAGGAAATTATGCATCCTCTAGTAGACAGGGTGATGACAGAAATGAGCATCTGTTTATGGTGCAGCACATGAACAATTCTGTGACAAGTGCAGAAGAAAGCAACGATGTATGGTATGTTGACTCAGGTGCATCAAACCATATGACAGGTCATGCAGAATGGATGGAGGATGCAAGGAAAATGGAAAAACCAGGATTTGTGGAGACTGGTGATGATACTGCACATCCTATTGTGCAGATTGGAAAAATTCATTTGTCTATGCAGGATGGGAAAAAGAAATACCTGTCCGATGTATTTCATGTCCCAAATATCACCAAGAATCTGGTTTCTGTTGGTCAAATGGTTGAACAGGGCTTGCAGGTCAGATTTAATCCTCATGGATGCTTTGTTGAGGATATGAAAAATAAAGGTCGCTTGGTAGCAAAAGGAAAGAAGAAGGGCAGAATGTTTACATTGGATGCAGACATGTCTGAATTGAGTGCAGCAATGTTTGCACATGGGACCGGTGTAGTTGCAGATATTGATATCTGGCATAAACGCATTGGTCATGTTAATGTACAGCGACTTAAATCAATGCAGGCCCAAAATATTGTTGCAGGATTGCCCAAATTCAAGGTTGCAGAAATGCATAAGGTATGTGAAGCCTGTCAGTTTGGAAAACAGGCAAGGAAACCATTTCCTAGACATGTTCAAGAGAGTAAGAAGCCATTGGAATTAATCCACTCTGATGTGTGGACTACTAAAGCTACATCTCTTGGAGGCTGTCATTATTTTGTCAGTTTTATTGATGACTATAGCAGAAAAGTTTGGGTGTATTTTATGAAAAAGAAAAGTGAAGTTTTTGGGCATTTCAAAACTCTTAAAGCTATGGTTGAAAAAGAAACAGGTCTGCAAGTAAAATGCCTAAGGTCAGATGGAGGGGGAGAGTACCTCTCAAATGAGTTTGCAAGGTTCCTGCAGGAGCATGGCATAAAGCAGCAATATTCATGCAGTCATACCCCACAACAAAATGGAATTGCAGAAAGGAAAAACAGGCATATTGGAGAGGTATCTCGTGCCATGCTCAATGAAAAAGACTTGCCAGATTTTTATTGGGCTGAAGCAGTTGCTACAGCAGTCTACATAATGAACAGGACTCCCACTGCAGCAATACATGGAATGACTCCAGAGGAGAGGTATACTGGTAGGAAACCAGATATTTCTCATTTGAAAATTTTTGGTTGCATTGCCTATGTACATGTGCCAGATGAGCTGAGATCCAAGTTGGATCCAAAAGCTGAGAAGTGCATCTTTATTGGTTACTCTCTGCAGCAAAAAGGGTATAGATGCTATAACCCTTCTACTCGTAAGTTTACAGTGAGCAGAGATGTTGTTTTTGATGAGATGAGTAGCTGGTATAAACCAGTAAATGTGATTGATGATATAGATGCACAAAATGGTAATGCTGCACAGAATTCACAGCAGCAGTCACAAAATATTAGTGGACCTGGAGCATCCTCTAGCAGTGGTTCACATTCTTCGCCATGGACAGGCAGATTGAGATCAGGAGAATCTTCTCAAAGCAATGCAGATAGTGGTATGCAGGTATCACGAAAAGGAAAAGAGAAGGTTGATCAGCCCATGTTTGATGTGAATGCAGGTCACTCTTATGTGGATGGTGAATCCAGTGGCTCAGAACAGAGCATTGATGATGAGTTGGGTATTCCTTCTATTGTTACACCTGGAGTAAGGAAGACCAGGGATGTTTTGAGAGCACCTGGGAGTGAACCTACTTTGCGCAGGTCTACCAGAGCTAGGTATCCTGTGGATAGGCTGAAATATGATGGATTTACAGCCATTCATTATGCATATATGGTTAAAGTGATACAAGAACCAGAACCCACTTCTTTTGAGGAAGCCATGGGAAAAGAAAAATGGGAGAAAGCCATGGATGAAGAAATGGATGCCTTGGAAGCAAATGCTACATGGGAGTTAGTACCTTTGCCTAAAGGTAAGAATGCAATTGGCTGTAAGTGGGTTTATAAGGTGAAGCACAATGCAGATGGTTCTGTAAACAGATACAAGGCAAGATTAGTAGTCAAGGGGTATGCACAAACATATGGCATTGACTATGAAGAAACATTCAGTCCGGTTGCAAGGATGGCAACCGTAAGAGCAGTCATTGCTATGGCTGCATCAAAGGGATGGTCTTTACATCAGATGGATGTAAAGAATGCCTTCTTGCATGGTGATTTGCAAGAAGAGGTCTATATGGAGCAGCCACCAGGTTATGTGCATGCTGTTCATCCTGAGTTTGTTTGCAGGTTGAAGAAAGCTTTGTATGGCTTGAAGCAAGCACCTAGAGCATGGTCTGACAAGATAGGACAGTATCTTGTCACTATTGGCTTTCAGATTTCCAAGGCAGATTTCTCACTTTATGTGAGAAAAACAGAGAAAGGTATTATGCTGCTTGTCATTTATGTTGATGATTTGATTATGACAGGTGACAGTGATGAAGATATCCTTCATGTGAAAATGCTATTGAAGCAGAAGTTTGAGATGAAGGATTTGGGAGAGCTGCGTTATTTCTTGGGCATTGAGGTGATTAGATCACCAAGTGGGATACAGCTCTTGCAGAGGCAGTATGGATTGGACATGCTGTCCAAATATGGGATGACAGGCTGTAAGCCTATTTCAGTTCCTTTGGAGCAGAATGTGAAGTTGAGCACAGATGCAGGTGAGCTTCTAGAAGACCCTACTATGTACAGACGCATAGTAGGAAGTTTGATTTATATGACTATTACCAGGCCAGATTTGAGCTATGCTGTTGGATTGGTAAGTCAGTTTATGCAGGCTCCAAGGAAACCACATTTGAATGCGGCTAGACGCATACTCAGGTATGTGAAGTCCACATTGCAGTATGGACTATTTTATGAGACTGGGGTTCAGATACAGTTGCATGGATACACTGATGCTGATTGGGCTGGTAGTATTTCTGATAGACGATCTACCAGTGGATATGTGTTCTCTTTTGGGAGTGCTGCAGTCACTTGGAGCAGCAAGAAACAGCCTACAGTTGCCTTGTCGAGCACAGAGGCTGAGTACAGGGGTGCAGCAATGGCTGCATGTGAGGTAGCTTGGTTGCATAAGCTACTTTATGATATGCATCAGTCTACAGATGGGCCAGTTGTCATTTATTGTGACAACATGAGTAGTATACACTTGGCAAATAACCCAGTCTATCATGCTAGAACAAAGCACATTGAGGTGCATTATCACTATGTGCGAGAGAGGGTTTTACTAGGTCTTATTGATCTAGTTTATGTCAGCACAGAGGATCAGATAGCTGACATATTCACGAAGGCATTGGGCGCAGAGAAGCTGCGCAAGTTCAGAGACCTGCTTGGTGTGCAGGAATTGGGATTGAGCTCGAGGGGGAGTGTTGAGATATCGAGCTCCACTCATGATACGCCAGGGTGACCGTTGTGTATTTATGTCACCGACTTGTCAGTTGCAGATGCGGTTGGTACACCGCCCCTGAATAATAGCTACATGATAGCTATCCTTATCTACTCTAGTTCGTGGCTCAGTTAGTATGCCACCTTAGTTAGTTGAGTTTGGTTTGAGACCCATATCTAGGGTTCTTCTATTTCTTTGTACTTGAGTTCTTTTGGCTTACACAACTAAGAAGAGGAAAACTGTTTGCAGCCTCCACCTTTGTGTGTATTCCCCCATTGTGCAAGCAAGAAAGCTACAAGTGAGACTCCTTCCTTCTCTCCCACAATCTTGACAAAAAATGTCAAGGAGAGGACTAGGGAGAGAGAAAGAGGAAAGATAAGATTGCAAAAGAGAGAGAAGAAATGTAGAAGAGAGAGAAAGAGAGTGACGAGGAGAGAGAAAGATAGAAAAGGAAGGAAGGAAGCCATGAAAGTTGGAGAGAGGGAGAGAAGATGAAGGAGACTTATTATTATAATCTAATGGGAAAAATGTCAAGTCCCTTACATCTTATATACTGCCAGTGTAGCAGATATTTTTCCTCCATTATTTTATTCCCATATTTTCCCATGTATTCCCCATCTCTTACATTCCATCCCCACCCAAAGGTTTTTGCCCTCAAAAATAAAATGGGCACTTATTACAAAATAGGGCAGGGCAGTCCAGAGTACTACTCTGTTGCATGATTACAAGGGGTTATTCATCAATAAATCATGTGGGGGGGGTTATGTATGTATATTGGGTCATGGATACAATATGATTGGGGATGATTGGGGAATAAGGAAAATCCAATTTTGACCAATATTCAGTGAGGAATTGAGTGCTGCAGACAGTGGACATCATATTGTCTACTACAAGACCATGATGTAGTAAATTTGCAATAACTTTTGATAGTAGGTAACTCTGACTGGGGAGTTTGTCACATAGAAAAGGAGCTTACTTACTTTGAGCACTGTTACTCCATGTATGGCATTGAATACTGCCCATAATTCAGAATCAAATCTGGTTGAAAACTGAGAGCTATCTGCAGGCTTTCTAAACTGGAACAACAAACTACCCGTTGATTACATTTCAACCAAGTTAGTATCTATAAGATAAGGGAACTCTTCCATGATTGGAGCTGATCGCCAAGAGGCCTCTTCAAGGGGTAATCCTTTCCATTTGATCAAGTATTCCATGATTGATCTTGAGCACAACTTCTTTTCCCTTTGACCTATGACTGCCTCTGGAATGTATTGGATGATACCCTCTTTATCCATGGGAGGGAGCTCTTCTAAGTAATCCACTGATGATCCAATGAAAGGTTTGAGTTGACTCACATGAAAAACATTGTGAATCTTGGTGGGAGGGGGTAATTCCAATTGATAAGCCAAGTCACCCACCCACTTGATAATTCGATAAGGTCCATAGAGCCTGTGAGCTAGCTTGTTGTTGGAGCCATCCTTAAGAGTGGCATATCTAGACTTAGGTACCTTTAGCAAAACCAAATCCCCTTCTTGGAACTCAATGTCCCATCTTTTCTCATCTCAGCATAAAGCATCATTTGATCTTGAGCTCTCTTTAAGTTTAGCTTACATTGCTAAAGTAGGGCTTGTATCCTGTCCAATTCTTCCTTGCTTTGAGGATTGATCTTGTCATTGAAGATGACCGTGGCGAGAGGGACCTTATACCCATATAAGTCCTCGAAGGGTGAGACTCCAATGCTAGCATGGGTGGAGTTATTATAGGAAAACTCGGCCAAATGTAACCATGCATCCCAAGCATGCTAAACATCATGACAAAAGTGTCTTAGATAAGTTTGCAGCCATTTGTTGACCCTCTCTGTTTGACCATCAGTTTGGGGGTGATAAGCTATAGAGGGAGCCAACTTGGTGCCCATAGAAGTGAATACCACTTGCCAAAAATTGCTCATCAATTTTGTATCCCGATCATGCACAATGACCTGGGTAAACCATGCAATTTGAATACATATTCCATGAATTGGCTGGCTACTTGTGATGCAATAAATTGGGCTTTAGTGGGGATAAAATGAGCTTCCTTGGTGAGCCTATCCCACCATCACATAGATGCTATTCCACCCTTTCCTGATGAGAGGCATACCTATAATAAAATCCATGGTTATGTGAGTTCACTTGCCCTCGGGAATAGGCAATGGCTGTAGCACAACCCAGCTTTAATGTGATGTCCTTGTTTTGTTAACAAGGCATGCAGCTCAAGACAAATTCTTTAACATCTCTGCAAAGGCCCTTCTAATGAAAAATCTTGGAAATTTTGTCATAGGTTTTGAACACTGCCAAATGACCAACTGTAGGTGTTGAATGCATTTCTTGCATGATCTTCTGCTTGAATGGGGAAGTGTTAGGGATAGCAATCCTGCCATTAAGCCATAAAAACCCATTTTTAAATTCAAATGGAGAGTTTTTTGTACATTGACCTTGCTGTAATTTCTGAAATATATTGTTGAAATTAGCATCCAATAGATAAACCTTTTGAAGCTCGTGTATCCAATTGCTATGCAATTCCATGATAACCGAGACATTGCATGCCCACATTCTAGACAAGGAATCAACCACTACATTGTCTTTCCCACGAGTATGGGTAATGTCAAAGTCATAATTTTGTAAGGTGGCCACCCATCTATGTTACTTAGGAGTAAGGTTGGACTAAGATAAGAAATATTTGAGGACCCTATGGTCACTCTTGACTCTAAACCTGCTACCATACAAGTAATGGTGCCATTTCCTTATGGCATGAAGAATAGCCAGCATTTCTTGATCATAGACATTCATTTCCATCTCATTTTCAGAAAGTTTTCGGCTTTCAAAAGCTATTACCCCATGTTTTTGTAGCAATACTGTACCAATACCTTGCCCACTGGCATCACACAGAATGGTGAATTCCTTAGAGAAATTAGGGCAAACCAAGATCGGGGCTGAAGTAAGCAAATCTTTTAGCTGGTTAAAAGTTCTATCTACAATGGCATCCCAAAAAAATGCTTCTTTCTTCAACCTATCAATGAGAGGAGCTACAATAGTGGTGTAGTGTCGAATAAATCTGCGTAGAATGAAGAGAGACCCAAGAATCCTCTCAAAGAGGTGGTATTTGCGGGTGTAGGAAAATCTCTGACACATTGCACTTTCTTTGGATCAGCTCTAATGCCCGCCTCACTAACAATGTGGCCCAAATAATCTACCTTAGTCTGCATGAAGGAACATTTTGAATCCTTGGCAAAGAGTCTATGATATCTAAGTACATCATATACTTGCCTCATGTGCAATAGATGAGCTTCCAATGAACGGCTATAGATGAGAATGTCATAAAAAAATACCAACACAAATCTGAATAAAAATGACTGAAGTATTTTATTCATTAGGCTCTAGAAAGTGGCAAGTGCATTTGTCAAACCAAAGGGCATAACCAGGAAGTGATAAAGTCCACGATCAGTCCTCAATGTTGTCTTAATCTCATCCCCTTCACGCATGCATATTTGATGATAGCTGGATCTCAAATCAATCTTTATGAAATATTTAGCCCCTTTCAGCTCATCTAACAAGTCATCCACCCTAGGGATAGGGTATCTGTTCTTCACAGTGATCTTATTCAAATCTCTATAGTCTGCACATTCTAAATGAGCCATCTTTCTTTTTGACTAGCAAGACAGGTGATGCATAGGGAGATGAGCTAGGCTCTATGAAACCCATATCCAATAAATCCTTGACCTGCTTGGCCACTTCTTCTCTTTCACATTTGGACAACCTGTAAGGAGGCTTATTCACTGGCTTTGAGTGTGGTTCCAAATCAATGGGATGGTCAACAACTCTCTTGGGAGGTAGTGCTATGGGTAGCTGAAACAATTCATTGTACTCATTAAGAAGAGCCTATGAACTAAATTATTTTTCATATTGCTGGACTAATATGTATTTTCCCGATTTAACTACAATACAAAAATCTAAGAGTGTTTCTTGAACTCTTTCTTAAGTTTTTTGGTTGTAATGAGCTGATATTCACTGTCATTTTGGATTCCCTGCAAGTGAACAAGCTGTCCAACACTGAAAAACTGCATATACAGCAAAGAGAAATCCATAGAAATGGTGCCCAAAGTCTTGAGCCAATCATAGCCCAACACAATGTATATTGACCCCATGTCAAGTGCAATCATTCTGCCCACAATTTTTAGCAAGTTGAATATGTATAGTTGGGCATATTTGAGTACTAATTTCTTCACTCCCATTGGCAACTTGCACCCTCAGTGGTTGTTGTAAATCCGTGGCAAAACATTTCAGTCTATCCATGACTACTCTATTTGTGAAACTATGTGTGCTACCACTATCTACCAATATAAACAAATCTTTCCCATGAATCTTGCCTTGAAGACGAAGGAAATTACGACTCTTTGATCCTATCCAAGCATCCAGGGAGATAGTACAAATAGTGGCAGTAGCACGTGAGTCATTCTTGTCACCCATATCTACACATACGTGACCACAGGGATCAAAAGGAAAGGTGTCTGTAGGGTCAAAGAACTCTTCTTGCCCAGTTTCTTCATCGGTCTCATCATTTTCAGCAGTGATTACAAAGGCACTTCCATCCTCATGGTCATCCTCCAAGTCTTCAAAGATCGACATACTTTGGACTCTTGCCTTTGCATTTCTATAAGCACATTTGGAAGGGATCGTTGACCTCCAAAGGCTGAGATATTCTTGTTCTTGTTGTCCCCTTGTTTATTCTCAACCACGCCATTGTTTGCTACCTTGAAATTACTGGTTTGCATTGATGCATTGAAGGTTGGGTATGTGGGAACTCTAGGGGTGCTAAATGGCATATTTGCACCACCATAACTGGCCGCAAACTAGCCCTGCCTTATAGCAGATCTTTGCTGTCCAAAATTGGACTATGTAAGTCCTCTAGGCTGCCCAAAAGATGGCTGAGATAAGCCTCTTTGCTGTCCATACCTTGGCTGAACTGAAGTATCCCTACGATACTTACAGGAGTATCTTTCAGCCAATTCAATAGCCTCGAACGAATAGAAAGGTGACTGCGCTGAAACATCAATTGATAACTGAGGATCCAAGCCATATATATACTAATACAGCTTTGCATCATCACTTATGGACACAACATACATCGTGAGATGAAGAAATTGATTTGTGTAGTCCCGAACTATCAAGCCATGCTGCTCTAAGCTATACCATTGTCAAGCAAGCTTCTCTTTCTCTATTGGGGACACAAAAACGTGAACCATAAGTGCTTTAAATGCATCCCAAGTATCAACTTGTTAATTTTCCCTCTTAATATACCGTCACCATGTATGAGTAAATCTTTCCAAGTGGATCTTTTGGCAATCATTTATTGGCAAAATATCAAAATAGTCTTCAAGCTTTGAAAGCCATTCTTCCAATTCAGCTAGGGAAGAGGACTGGCCATTAAATTTGGAGAAGATAATCTTATCTCTCAGCTCTCATTCTTGAGGAGTGGCATGTCCAAATTGTCCCAATTGAAATTGATCATTTTGAGTGCCAAAAGTGGTACTATTATGAGAGTGATTCCTACCAAAAGACTGTTGAAACCTTGTTGAAGGCATGGGGGCTGATGGAAGCTGAGAATTTCCCCATGATGCATTCCCTAATGGGTCCTCTTACCTATGAGAAGGCTCGCCAAGCTCAAAGCTACTAATGGGAATGCCCATTCTTCCTAAAATGCCTTGAGAATTTGCATTAATTGATAGGAAGGTGGTTCTTTCAGCATGTACATGTGACTGATCTTCTTGCTCTTTTCCCTTCAGTTGAATTGTTGAGTGTTGAAATGACTTGTTTTTTGGCTGATTTTTGTTGTTTTTGAGAGCTGAATGGTTGATTTTATGAGATGATTGATTGGTTTGGAAGTGGTTTGAGAGTGTTTTGGATGATATTGATTGTGTTTTGGAAGTTCATGATGTTTATTAGTGGAGATATGAGGTTTTGTGATGTTCTGAGAGGTTCTGATTGGTTCTGTATACCTTCTGTATAGCTTCTGTTTTGTTCTGTTTTGTTCTGATTGTCTTCTGTAAGGAGGGATGGAGTATTCATTGATGAAGATTGAGATCTTGTGAAAGCTTATTGAATATTTTTTGAGAGTTTGGAATGGTTTGAGTATGAGTTATGTGGTTTTGATGACCTTCTGTAACCTTCTGTAGGTCTTCTGTAGAGCTTCTATCTCTGTTATGTTCTGTACTGTAACTGTTCTGGTACTGTTCTATGACTATTCTGTATGCTTCTGTATGTGTTCTGTTGGATGAGAGTATAGCTTGGAAAAGTTTTCTAGCCTTGGAAAGAGGTGAATACAAGTGCAAAAGAGCTGGAAGAAGTGAAAGACGTAGCTGTTGAAGACTCAAGTGAAGACTTGAGTGAAGTGACAGTAGTGAGCTATGAAAAGACACTGTAGTGGCTCTGGTGACTCTTCATATCAAACATGCCTCTTGGGAGGGGTATCCACGACCTAAGAAGGATTATTGAGAGTGATTTTGAGAGATTATAGTGAGGAGATGATGTATTATTGATGGAGAGAGAGAGAGAGAGAGTCAGAGATAGCCAATTCTATTGAAACTGAGTGATTGTATATGAGAGATTGAGAGAGAAGACTATGAAGATATTGAAGATGAATACTATGTGATGTATTTCCATTCAAAGATGGTGTATTCCTTTGCTTTCTTTGTTCTATTGATGGATTTTGTGAAGATATTGAAGAATATGGTTGATTCTATCAAATCCGTGGGAGATCTACATGATGCTGTATGAAGATTTGTTGTGCCTGGTGTTCTTTTCTTCATTATGATCATATAAAACATAATAAACAAGCTTGTTGATGTTACAAGATAGATTTTCTTGCAAGAGAATTCCCTTTTCCTTGGTGTTCCTCTTGGGGCTCCATGTTTTTGGTGCGTAGCCGAGGAATCTTGCCATCAACAAGCACCAGAAGAGGCTGAAAATGAAGGAATTGGCATTGCCAAGAAGAGAAGAATTCAATGGATGTTTGTAAAGTTCATTCTTCCACTGAAGAGTTGGAATTTTTCATAATCAAAGCCACTTTCCACAAGAAGTTCCCACAATGGCGAAAACATATCACCATCATGATGCATGCTTTATGTGCTGGACAGTTTCCTCTTCCTGTTGAAGCAGCAGAAACTTGCATCTTGGTGGCAAACTGTTTGGGGACAAACTAAAGATAAGAAATAGAGAAAATGGCCATCCATGGAAGATTTGGCACTCATTGAGAAGTTTCCAGACATCATCAAGTGGAAGATTGTGAAGAAGCTTCAGGAGTCTTGGTCTGTGGAGGTTCACAGAGACAAGAAGGAAAACAGTTGGAATTTGTTCGTGGATGCTCAACAGCAAGATACATGGGATGCTTGGTGCACTGATAATCTTCTGTTTGTTCAATTAGAAACCCACTGGAAGTTGGTAGATAGAGTGTTCTTTACAACATACACTCTTGAAACCATCAGAAGCTGGCATTACTATGATGATGGCACCACCACAATGCTTAGACGGATGCATTTTGACACCTTCAGAACCGAATACCTTCCTCTATGCAGTGGCATGAAAGCAGAATTCAGAGACGTTGAAAAGGAAGAAGTAGAAGAAATGTTGGCAAGACAATCTTCCAGAGACTGAAGCCTTCTGTTATCCCTCTGTGGAGCTGTGGGAGCTTTCACTCAACCGCTAAGACCCTTGGACCGCTTATTGTTTCAAGCGTTCCAAGCCGAGCACTAATGGCTACCTCTCACATAGCCGACATGCCATCCATATCTATGGGTGTAGTGAGCTTACCTTGATGCCGTTCGAGTTACCTCCTCTCCCGCGCACTCCGGTAGCTCCACGATCCAAGTGCAAGCTTCAAGCAAGCTCCATCCTCAAGCTCCACGCTCCAAGCTCCATTGCAGTGAGCAAGACAAGAGAAGAGAAGAGAAGAGAAGAAGAGAGGAGAAGATGGAGAGCTTCTCCTCCCCGGTCCCTCACCCTCACACACTCACTCCCTCACACTCTCACACTCCCTCCCTCAAGCACAAGCTCAAGCAAGCAAGAACAAGAAGAAGAAGAAGAAGAAGAGAGCTACTTTTGGCCACACACAAGAATGAGCTTCTCATTCGCTTTTCAACTTTATATACAAAACCCTAAATCCCTTTTGGGCGGTCATCCCCTTTTCCACTTTTTACATGGCCGTCCGTAGCTTTGGCCCTTTTTCCCATTGTCCTTCTCTCTTCCTAGCTTCCTTTCCACTGCCCATCTACATTTACAACTTGCACGGGTGAGAGCCCGGAGCTCTTTTACAAGATTTCAGGGTACGCTTTTTTATTTTAAAATGCGCCTTTCCCCTTTTGCCTTTGCCTTGGACTTTTAAGGTTGCCCTTGTGCTTTTGGCGTTTTCTCCTTTTCTTTCTTCAGTCGGGCTACCTTTTTTCCGCCTTTGCCCTGCGTCTTTTCCACTTCTTTTTGCTTTCTTCGTGTTGGGGTTAACATTACCCCCCTCCTAGACGAGTGCCAGTCCCATGGCACTAACCGTCGTAGGTAGCAGGCTGTAGCGTGCACCGAAGACGTGGGTGACAAGGACGCCTGTGGTTTTCGTGGAGGAGTGTTGGTGGTGGTGTGGCAGAAGGTCCTGGGGGCCTGTTGGTGGCCAAGGTGGCTGGTGGAAGGTTGTTGGAGTTGGTGGTAGGGCTATGGTGTATTGGGGATTGCATTGATGGCCAGCACAAGTATTGGTTTGTTGGGGATTCTACACATGACGATTCTTTGCGGGCTTGTTGGATGGTAAGGGACAAGTATCGAAGTTGAGCGTTGATGAAGAGCAACCAACACCTTATACCTGCAATTGGGAAACCTCACCGGTGATCTCTCCTTAAGGGGTAGTGCTAGGCTTCTCATCGTGCACAAGACATATTTTGATTAGTTTGGGAGACAGGTCGAACGCTAAGCAAGCCTAGAGTATTGTCCTGCACTTGAGGACCCAAACTGTGAATATACTTCGGTGCAAATATTATGTGAGTGCTCGTGCATACTTAGATATTACATAGTTAGAAGACCATGGGCTAGTTTCTCATAACAATTCGTGGATGAAGCAAAGTTGTCCATGTGGAGGAGTACGTGTGAAGGCATATGAGACATCATTTGCATTGTGACTGCACGATGTAGCATAATGGAATACAAGGACACCGCACTTGCAGTAGCTGGAAACTATTGGACTTGCTTGATGAGTACGGTGTACTTTTCATGGCCAATCGTGCGGTGCTTATCACCACTGATTGCAATGATACAAAGGCAGAGTGCAAAAGAAAATTGTGCAAGTGGGTCAGGGTGACAGGTCTAACGCTAGGCGAGACAAGCTCCCCAGGTATGTCCTGCCCTTGATGTGCCCTGAACAATTGTGGGTGATTGTAAGGGGCTAGGGGACTAGGGACGAAGCCGGCCGACCAAGGTCACCAGACATTCCTAATTTGAGGGCCCCTAGGTGCTGTGCTGTGATCGTGGGTGCTTCTTATTTTTTCGTTCATTTCTTTTCCTTTTCTTTTCCTTTCTTTTCGTTTCTTTTTCTTTTTCTTTTTCTTTTTCCTTCTTTCTTTTTTTTTCTTTTCTTTTTTTTTTCTTTTTTCTTTTTTTTGGTGCGTGAGTACAACCATTACAATATGTTGAGGCTATCAGCCTTTCAATGGGTTGGAAAATGTCAAGCTTCGAAGGCTCCGAAAGTGAATAGTACAATGATGATGGTGCCCTAGCCTCGTTGTTAGAGAAGCAGTTGGCGAAAGGGGGAGATACACTTGAGCTAGCGCAACCCTCCATGCGGCACATTCGATGTGGGTACAATTGAGGTGACGGCTGTCGTGAGCCAACTATAGAGCTTGACCCAAAAAGGGGCATGGCCCAGGAATGTTTTGTGGGCCATGCAATGTGGGCGGTTGGCAAGGGTGCTTTCGGCAGCGTGGCTTTGTCGCGGCTCATTGTGGGGTTGTGGGTGTTGCAGTGATTTGGGCATTGAACATTTTCGCACAAGGACCTGAATTATCCTGCATCCACTTATCACTTCATGAGAGCATATGCATTGTGTATGCCGCAACTATAATAAACCAGTGCAATGCAAGGAGACATCACTTATTTGAATTCTATGGTGTTGACTAGACATTTATCACCTGCGCTTGATTAGCTTTTTCTTTTGCTAAAGGCATAGCATATATTAAACGTAGATATGATAAGTTCATACAAATCAGGAACATGTCAACACTTAACAAGTCGGGAACACTTAACCATTTAAAAACCAAAAGTCCTGGCCAGTTATCATTTGATAAGCCCCTTATGCATTATGGGCTACTCGATTTGTACGAGGCGGGGCGAGTCTGGGTGGTCGGTTGATTGGGGCTCTACTCGTGTGGGACTCCCGTGGGGGTGAGCAGGGATCATGTCGGCTGGGATATGAATGGTGTAATCCCGGCTCGCTATTGTCTCCAGAATTTCTTTATATAATTCATTAAATTCTTCTCTTTCCCGAGCTGTCCTTTCTGCCTTTGAGCGTCGAGGGCCCGAGCAGGAGTTGGGAGTGCGTACTACTAGTGTTGCGGCCTGTTGCAGGTTTCGAGTCTTGACTTTCTTGACTCGAGGGTTCTTCGGCCTTCGCCCTGGGCAATGTTGCTTAGGGCCCCGCTTCTTGGCATACCTCTTGATGGTGGGCACATAGCACTCTGGTGGAGGGGCGCGTGCCACATGCTCCCGCCTTTTGTGAAGAGCGTCTTTGCAAGCCAACTCTCCATGATTCTCCATGCGTTCCGCCAAAAAAGGAAACCTGCAAGGTGCGAACCAAGGATCAAACCTTGATACAGGAGACAACTGTTTGCATGGAAGGGATTTTAGTGTGGTTTATGAAGCGCATATGACAAGAAGGGGAGGGGTGAGGCATGCGGTGTTTGTTATAGGGGAATGGTCCCCATGTTGATGTTCGCGTTGCCTCCAGTCATTAGCGATATTAGTTCATGCTAAGTCGCATGGACTGGTTATCGTGGAGTGGGACAGGGTACATCCTCGGGAGGATAGACTAAAAGGGAAGAAGGTGTATAGAAAGGGAGTGCACCTTGTCTACAACATCAGTGTTGTTGGTCAAGGCCTTCTATGGCGGCAATATGGGTTGCATGCCCTTCACTTGGAGGTGGGGCTGGTCACCCAACTTTTAAAAGTGTGATGTGAGGAGGACCTGAGGAGCTTAGCCTGTCAAACCTGACTCTTCTCCCTGTGCTTGACTATCATTGCTTGTGTGTGTTGATATTGTTTATACATGGTGACACACAAATCAGTGTTTATTTATATACACATCTATGAATCCATGTCACATCACGAGGATAAGAACCAAGTGTAGAACTCGGGGTTGTACCGGAGCGTGGCACACGCATCCAGTATTCGTGGCAACTGACTTAACACTGGTAGATATTTTGCCACGTCGAGTAGCATGGAACCTTGACCGAGTCTACTGGCAATATGTAACTCCTCCTCGATGAGTACCTTATCAATCAAAGGGCCCTGTAGCCTAGTCCCAGTCAAGTCCGCACCCCGAATGTCAGTGGGCACTCGAAGGGAAGTTGGTGCCACGTAGGTTGGGTCTCTTTGAGACCGCCATTTGGCCAATCGCTCTTCTGAGACCGTCATGATCTGAGCCCCTAGTTCGGCCATTACAACGCGGCTTTCGCACCAACACTGCTCAAATTGACTCTGGCCTGCTGACAGTCGCTTAAGTAGCTCTATGTCTACGAGATTCGGTCGGCAGAGCACTTCATTGAACGTGACGGTTAAGCGTAGTTCGTCAGCCTCCTCGTCAGGGATGAGTCGCATCTGTTCATGCAGGAGCCTATCATAGTGCCCGTTAAGATGTTCTTGTTCTTCCCATAATAGAGGAAAGGTCAAGTAATCTCCAAGCTACTCCTTGGGGATTGTGCCCATGTCCGCAAGGACGTAGACGCGCGCGACCACTTTGAGCTTAGCCTCCAACTCAGTTAAGCATTCTGCGACGCTTCTATGTTCAACGAGGGCTTGCTCGGTTGCTATCTCATGCAAAGTTCTAAGAGTTTCCTTAGGCTTTAGCATGGCTGGGGGCTCAGGCCTAGATGAGCAAGATTGGTCCACACTAGGTTTTCTTATGCTCTTGGGGTTCTCACGTTTCTCCTAAGGTTTTGCTATTATTTCGTCATGGTTCTTCTCGGATGTGACTGGTATAGATTTGTCACCTTGTTGTGACAGTGTTGTATCCACTCTTGATTGATCAATATGAGTTCTATTGTCAGTGGATAGAGTGTTGCAAGCAACTATTGCTGGAAACGGTTGCTTTGGTTTCTCAGAACACACGGATGTGTCTGAGGTTTCACCGCTATTAGGAGAGGCATCAGTGGGTTCATTGGTGGATGGACTCGATGCTTTATTCATCAGCTCTCCAGCGCTCTTTGTCTGAGTGTTCTTGGGGTCCACAACCACCTGCAACTGTTGTTGTTTTCTATGCTTTCTCCTCTTTTTCTTGGTCAATGAAGGTGCCTCTCTCAATGACTCAGGACCCTGGGCTATATCGACCGTTGATGTGCTTGGTCGGGCCTCAGCATTTCCCTTCTCTAGTGTGTCCTTATGGGACATAGCCACGGTTTGCTGAATAGCCTTGCTCGGTTGTGAGGGCACAACTGCCGCTCTTTTTGGAGAGTCTAGCTTTTCAACCAACTCCCTTGCATTTAACTCCTCTAGCCTAGGCTTTAGGCCCTTTGAAAGTGCTGGAGTTTTCGAGGAAGTTGGTTGTGACACCTCTTCCGTATGTGAACTTCTAAGGACACGTTCCACATAGGGTATTGTCACGGCCAAGGGCTGTGACTGCTGTGATCCCTGATTGGAAGTAGTAGCAGCTAGTTTTGTGGGCTGGCTACCCTTGGTGGATTGCGGTGTCAAGTCCCTAGGGCGATTAGAAGTGGTTGTGTCTTTTGTTGGCCTTTGAGCACTCATCTGTGTAGATTGAGCATGAGTTGATTTAGTCACATTAGGTTGCTCATGCATATCCTTGGGTCGAGAGCTACAGATGGCGTCATGTCCCACCTCTTGGGCATTTGGAAACTTAGATGGAGATAGAGATTGGAATTGAGCCGTTTCCCTTGACAACCGCTGTTGTGCTTCCTGTGTCCTTTTGGAAAAAGAGGATGTAGGAGATCTAGGACTCCTAGGTGGATGTGGCACTAGCTGACTGATTTTCTCAAGGCTATTAGAGGATTGTGCCATTTGCTTTGTTGAGTGAGTAGCTTTGCCTTGAGCAGTGTTGTGCCTATGATGCTTGCTCTCCCCTTGGGAAAGCAAAGGCTCCTTGGGCACTAATGGCTTTTGTGCACGCTCAATGTTTACATATGACATCTGCTTAATAAGCATGCTAGGCTGGGGCTCTTTCCTTTGAACAGTCATGTCTGGTTTCTTGCCTTGAGACCTAGAGTTTCTCTTAGATTTCCTCCTGTGCCATGCTTTTGAGGCACTCTGGCCTTCAGCTGATGGAGGCGGTTTAGCAGGGGATTTTGGCACCCAAATCCATCGGTTGTCTGTATAATACCCTTGAGCCCGAAGCAACGCCTTGGATATCCATCGTGGCGTTGTGCTGGCTCTCCATCGACGCCTCCGTCTATAAGGCTTGGGCTTCTTTTGGGGTCTTCTACGATATTTATAAGTCCAAAGCCCGTCCTTGGCATTGTCTCTTGACCTTTTTGGTTCAAGCATGGCCTCACTCACTGGTCCTCATTGTTCGACCTGTGCTTGTATCAACTCTTCCAACAAGTCCTTGCCCTTGTTAGTAGGCTTGACTGTTATGTCAGCACCTTCCTTGCCTTTCCCTCGAGGTTTGATGAGGTCACCCTTGCTAAAGGTTGTGACTATCCTCACACCCGGTAGTGTCAGGTGTATCCTCTGTGCTACATAGTCAGCCTCACACTTGATCGCCCTTTTGAAGGGTCTTCCTAGGAGGGTTTCTTTCCTGCAGCTAGCACTTTTTGGAGGAACATGAAATAGGACAGGCAAGCTTTCCGTTTCAATTGTCGCAAGGATTTTGCACTTCCCTATGAGTGCTTGTGGGTGTCCCCCATAAGGGCTAAGAGTTGCACTAGTCGGTGTGAGCTCTGGTTGGCCAAGTTGGGTCCATGATTCATAGGTCAAGATATTAAAATCTGCTCCTTCATCAATTAGAGCATCAATAGTATGCTCGCTTTTCGCAGTGAGTTTGACCCTAAGATAAGCAGGTGGTACTATGTCTTCATCTTCCGGGTCTTGGCTTGTAAATTTAAGCCTTCTGACAGATGCCCTTGAGTTCTCGACTGCACGACCAGATGTGGATTCTCCACTGCTGTCTTGGATCGTCAGTGCAGTGCTATTCAAGGTACATCTCTCGTCAAGAGTGTCATGTCTAGTCATCTTCGCATTTGTAGCTTGCTGAAGTTGCATTCTGCTCTGACTAGACACGGTCTGAACACAATGTCTTTGTGTTCTCTTCATGTGGCCTTTTTGCCCTTGATGGCTAGATTGGCCCATTGATGTTCTAGGGTCTCTGTTTCTCTCTGTTCGGGTACGGGCTTTTGGTTGCTCTATTGCAAGTGAGACTCCATGCTGGTGCAGAGCCATTACTTCACTAGGGTTCAATTTGGAAAACTTGTCACGACGCGCGTTTTCCATCCAACCTACTCGAGGGAGGTGCGGAGGGGGCAGAGCCCCCTCTGCGGGGTCCGGGGGGGCAGTCCCCCCCGGCCCGCAGGGCCATTACGGTAGACGCCATACGAAATTTGGAGGGCCGTTTATAGCCAAATTTTGAACTACGTGCTCTAAATTTTAGCTCGTTTATGGATCTGTGATGTGCCTTCAGCTCTACGTAGCCTTAGGGGTCAATATCGGGGTTTAGATGTATCAGAATTTGTGTTCTAGCCACGTGTCCGATTCTGACAGTTTTTCGTCTGATTCTCAGTTGTCTGATTTTCAGGAGTCCGATTATCAGAATCGGACGTCCGATCTTGGGTGGGTCCAATCGGACCAGTGGTCCGATTTTTGGTTGTGTCTGATTCTATGAGTCGGATCAAAAAGTGGTCCGATTTTCAAGTGGTCCGATTCTGGCTGGTCCGATTCTGGGACTCGGACGGTCTGGTTCGATTGTGAGTGGTCCGATTATGGACTCGTCCGAGTCTTCGAGTCGGACAGATTGGTCTGAGCATCCGATTCTCAAAATCGAACGGGTTGGTCCAAGTGCCACGTGGCACGTCCAATCGGGTTGGTCCGATTCTGGGAATCGGACGGGTCCAACTCCCGAACTCGGGTGGTCCGATTCTGAGAATCCGATCGGACAGGGTGGTCTGATTCTGGTTGGTCCGGATTTTGGCTGGTCCGATTCTGGGAATCAGACGGTCCGACTCCCGAACTTGGGTGGTCCGATTCTAGGAATCGGACCACAGCGAGTTGGTTCGAGTGCGTCGGCGGCGGGCGCGATTCCCGCACGTTTGACCCCTCCTCACTGTCTGGTGCACACAATCACCACAGACTTTCTAGATCTGATCAGGGCACTTGTTGGAAAACACCAAACTCACCTGGAGCAGCAGGAATCACTGGCGCCTAGAAATCGGGGCAGCGCTTCCTCGTCCTGTGAACCAGAAGTTCTCTCTCTCTCTCTCTCTCACAAGGCAAACCAAGGAACTGAGGTCTGTCCTGGCCTCCTAGGCCTCTTAAGGTCCTTTCCCAGCACTCCAGAACCTTACAGCTAGTTTCATGTCCCTATCTTACCTAGAAACTTGAATCTGGTCCCCTGTTTTCCTGTTTTAGCCTGTTATACAGCAACAGAAAACCCTACTGTTTGCTTGTTTTTTTCTTCTTTTTCTTTGTTTTTTCCTACCCTAAATGCATCCAAATCACAAAATAAATACCTATACTACTCCATTCCACAACATAAATCTCAGAAAGCAAAAAACCTACTTGCCAAGGAGATCGAATACCATCTTCAACCCCCTCGCTTCCTACCTATCTACCTCAAGCACCGATTCAGGGGAAACCCCTTACTTTGATGCTCGATTCGAAGTGCGCAAGTGCTCAAGGCTTGAATCCGTTGGTCCCGGCAGCGGAACCAAAATGTGGGAGCTTTCACTCAACCGCCAAGACCCTCGGACCGCTTATTGTTTCAAGCGTTCCAAGCCGAGCATTAATGGCTACCTCTCACATAGCCGACGCGCCATCCATATCTACGGGTGTAGTGAGCTTACCTTGATGCCGTTCGAGTTACCTCCTCTCCCGCGCACTCCGGTAGCTCCACGATCCAAGTACAAGCTTCAAGCAAGCTCCATCCTCAAGCTCCACACTCCAAGCTCCATTGCCGCGAGCAAGACAAGAGAAGAGAAGAGAAGAGAAGAAGAGAGGAGAAGATGGAGAGCTTCTCCTCCCCGGTCCCTCACCCTCACACACTCACTCCCTCACACTCTCACACTCCCTCCCTCAAGCACAAGCTCAAGCAAGCAAGAAGAAGAAGAAGAAGAAGAAGAAGAGAGCTACTTTTGGCCACACACAAGAATGAGTTTCTCATTCACTTTTCAACTTTATATACAAAACCCTAAATCCCTTTTGGGCGGTCATCCCCTTTTCCACTTTTTACATGGCCGGCCGTAGCCTTGGCCCTTTTTCCCATTGTCCTTCTCTCTTCCTAGCTTCCTTTCCACCGCCCATCTACATTTACAACTTGCACGGGTGAGAGCCCGGTGCTCTTTTACAAGATTTCAGGGTACGCCTTTTTATTTTAAAATGCGTTTTTCCCCTTTTGCCTTTGCCTTGGACTTTTAAGGTTTCCCTTGCGCTTTTGGCCTTTTCTCCTTTTCTTTCTTCAGTCGGGCTACCTTTCTTCCGCCTTTGCCCTGCGTCTTTTCCACTTCTTTTTGCTTTCTTCGTGTTGGGGTTAACAGGAGCACTAACAACATAGTGGAGCCAACCCCCTGATGAATGACGCAATAAAGAGGCAAACGTTAGAATGAGTTCAGAGGTACATGAGAAGAGAGAAAGTAAAAATCAGAGCCGAGAACAAGCTCGCAGCAGAAGCCGCCTTTGACGCCCTTGCGGAACTCTTTACAGAAGTCCCAATGGCACATCAAGCCCTTCCTCCTCCTGCTGGAGGTCCACTTCCAAGCCAGATCCGTCCTAGAAATATTGATGACAGGCCAGCGAATGTAGTTCCATTGCCAGGTTTTAAGGGAGAGTACAATGAAGACCCCGATCTTCATGTAGCAGAGTTTATGGTAGCATGTGTGGTTAACAATGTCAGAACCCCTGAGCATTGGTTAGCAATATTTCCCGCCACTTTCAAGGGCGTGGCGTTTCAGTGGTATGAGAGACAAGCAGCAGGAACTTTTGGCACATGGGACGACCTGAAGTTGGCCTTTCTCACTAAATTCAGGCGTGAAGGTTTTGAAGAGCGGATGCGAGAGGAATTTATGAATTTGAGTCAATCCTCTGGAGAAAGAGTAGAAGCTTATGTCTCACGAATGGAATCCATCCTGAAGAGATGGACTAACCATAATCTAGATGATGGCATTCAGAAGGGGGTGTTTCTCAGAGGATTACAACCAGAAGTCCGTAAGTTTGTGGAGCTGCAAAGACCAGCCACACTGCAAGCTGCAACAGAAGGTGCAAGACTATACGATGAAGTGGAAGCTAGATTGGTGATGAATCCAGGAAGAGGAGTCCTACCTCCTCTGATGCCAGGAATGATGTACCCACCAAATGCAGTCCTAGGGACAGTCCCCTACCCCTACCAAGAGATGCCCCCAGTATCACAGTACAGTGCATCAAATCCACAGTGGCTAGAATCCATGCCTCAAATGATGGTTCAACCACAACAACAATGGTCCCAACCAATTTTCTCAATGCCAAATCAGCAGCAACAGTGGAACCCTACCAACTGGAGCCAACAGCCAATAGTTCAAACGGGAACTCTGAATCAGAATCAGAACAGAGATCCCTCTGCCCCAGCCCAACCTATTTATGCAGTGATTACAGAGACTCCTCAAAACCCTACTGCCAGTACCTCAGGAGGAGAAATCTTGAAGGATTACTTATCCAACTCAGTTGCAAATATTAAAAAGGAGTTGATGGATGTGATTACAGAGTAGCTACAGACGCTGAAAGTGAATACCGCTAGCATATCCAACGTTGCAGGAGCAGGAAGAGATGTGATGCGGTTAAATACTTGGTGTGGTAAGTGTCATCAAGTAGGTCATTTAGCCACTGAATGTACACGAAAACCAACCATCCCTAGAGCCTTCTGTTCCTACTGTTTGCGGAAGAACCATACAGAGGACATTTGCTCTCTGAAGGAGATGCATGATAGGAGAAGAAAGGAAGAAGACGCAAGATTCAACTTGCTGGAATCTAAAATGACAACACAAGATATTCGGTCCTAGAAGATTTCCATCCCAAAGTTACAGAGGAAGACAGTCTGGTGGTGGTCAGAGATCAGAAGTGGAGTGTTACAGATGTGGAGAAAAGGGACACATCTCACCAAATTGTCCAAATCCCAGAAGGTCAGTGGATTACAAGCCCTTATGCAGTCGATACAAAGGAGAAGGCCACACTGCAAAAGACTGTCCAAGTCCAGCCCCAGTGAAAAACAGTGCTACTAATAGTCCGGCCAAGGCCCAAGAGCCTACCTCCAATTTAGTGGAATTGGAAGTTACTGCCATCACACATGCAAAGAAGAAGGAACCACCTATCCAGAAAGAAAACAATCCTCCTATCAAAACAGTGACATTCGATCTTCCACCAAAAGAACATAACAGAACAGAGCCTGTCAGTGCCGTACACAGCCCTACAGTGCCACAGAGAGTTACAGAGACAGTTCCAGAGACAGGACCAGAAGTCCAGGAGATAGAAGAGGAGGAAGTGCCACAAGTGGCAGAAGAAGTTCCCATGATTCCTCTGTTGGAAGAAACAAGGAAAATGAAAATGGGTGTTGTCCCATTCCCTAACCGGTTAGAGAAGCCAGTGGATCCTATTAAGGAATATGATCTGGTCAGAGATCTAGATACCTTTAAACCAAACCTCACATTCCGACAATTATTGATGTTGTCTCTCAGTTGCCAAAAAAGGTTCAAAAGTATACTGACAAGAAGACGTGGATTAAGGATTGCTCCCTCAACAGCAACAAAGTCCAACAAAGCTCCAGAGCCTGTCAAAGAAGTGGACGTGGCTAATGCCTTTCTAGATCCGAGTACCCCAGAGACTGGTGTGTGGATAGAAAGCTGCTTCATTGCAAATGCACTAATTGATGGAGATTCATCAGTGAACATTATGACGGATGTAACAATGAAGGATCTAGGCCTGCAAGGTATGCAACCCACCCAATGGCTCATCAGACTGGCGGATCAGAGTAGAATCAAGCCTTTGGGCATTCTCCCATATGTGAAGACTACAGTGGCTAGAAAAGATTATTGGCTAACCTATCTGGTGGTGAAGCCAAACTCTTATGGTACATCCTACCCTCTGTTATTGGGCAGACGATGGCTTTTTGAAGCCAGAGCAAGGACGGATTGGTTCAAAGGAACCTTGACCTTGGGAAAAGGACCCAATAAAGTGGTGCTGAAGTTATATGGTTCTCAAAAAGGACATGGATCCACCTCCTTGGAATTATCTTCTGACTCCCCTAATGAGGCTATAGATGGAACATCAGCAGACGAAGATGCTGTCAAACAGATCCTTCCCAAGAAAACAGTGGCACGTTCCTTAACAGTGGATACTGTAAGCCAACTCCTAAAAGATGCAAAGCCATTATCAATGGGTGAATACTTCCTGCCTGAACTAGGAACGATTTCCGAAATCACTTTTGACAGTGAGATAGAAGCATGGATGTACTGCTCTCCCTGTTACATGGCCATAGCAGAGCCAGAGACAGAGGCAGAAGAGGAAACAGAGAACATGTTCTTCTCTTACAGAGCTCCCACAGAGACAGAAGCAGAGACAGAGACAGAGACATAGACAGAGACAGAGACAGAAGAAGATGAATATGATATGGATGAAGAAGGTTATGAAAGTGAACCAGAAGAATCTATCCCACCCGAAGAGGATATATATGAAGAAAAAGTTCTAGAGTATCAGAATCAGACGAGCTCATGCTATGGGACGGAATGGCGATGGTACCATTTGGTCTGGTAAATGGATCTTCTTATATGCAAAATCTTTATAAGAAATGGATTAAGAAGACTAAGCCGTCTTTCAGCAGTGGCTCTTGCTGTCCTCACCCATCCTTGACAAAGAAAGATGATGATGATGCACCGTGCCAACAAGCACCAGTCTCACAATTCCAACAAGCATCAGAGGGTCCCTATTATGTGATGTTTCTGGATGTGTCATCAGAAGATGAGTCTTCAAGCCAAGAGGTAATTAATCTTGAAACCAAACCCGAAACGGCCCTAATCCCATTTCAACATCTCAAGGAGCACCCTAAGTCTCCACCATTAGAAGAAGTTGGGTCTAGTGAGACATCCGAAGAGGACATCACTTTCTTGAAGGAGTCGGATCTGTACCCAGAAGCAGTCCGCGGGACCTTCATCCGTGAAGTAGAAGGTGAAAGGCAGTTAACCTTTGTGGATGCAGATGGCACTGAACGCCATTTGAGGGTGGGTAGCAGCCTCCCAAAAGAGGAGTTGTTAACCTTGTACAACTTGTTGAAAGAGAATTTGGACGTGTTTGTGTGGTCCTACAAAGACCTAAAGGGGATTGATCCCACAATTTGTCAGCATCATATTGACTTGGAGCCTGATGCCAAGCCAGTACGGCAACGACAGAGGCGAATGAACCCGAATTATTCCACATTGGTGAAAGCAGAGCTGCTAAAGCTTCTGGAAGCCGAGTTCATCTATCCAGTGGCAAATAGTGAATGGGTTTCACCCATCGTGGTTGCCAAGAAGAATGGCAAATTGCGAATATGTGTGGATTTCCGAAAGCTCAATTCCAAGACGAAGAAGGATCACTTTCCGATTCCTTTCACAGACCAACTGTTGGACACAATGGCAGGACATGAGATTTATTCCCTTCTGGATGGATTTAGCGGATACAACCAAGTGCAGATAGCAGAAGAGGACCAATCCAAAACAACCTTCACCACAGAATGGGGGACCTACACTTACCGAGTGATGCCATTTGGGCTCTGTAATGCCCCTGCTACTTTCCAACGAGTCATGATGACCGCATTCGAAAATCATCTGCACGACTTTATTGAGGTATATTTGGATGACTTTTGTGTCTATAGTTTGATCCGTGAACACTAGGGACATTTGGAACAATGCTTTGACCGATGCCGGGAGTATGGGATTTCCCTCAACCCCGACAAATGTATATTTTGGGTCTCTTCTGGAGTTTTGTTGGGCCACATTGTCTCTGCACAAGGGATATCAACAAACCCTGCAAAGATAGAAAAGATCACAGCTCTGACAGTACCCACCAACCTCAAACAGTTGAGGGGATTCCTAGGCCATGTGGGTTACTACAGAAGGTTCATAGCCCATTTTGCAACAAAGGCAACCTCCTTGCACAAGCTTCTGAGGAAAGATGCAGAGTTTACTTGGACGGGAGAATGTGACAAAGCCTTCACCACTCTGAAGCAGTGTCTGATTGAGGCACCCATTCTTCAACCTCCTGATTGGACGAAGGAGTTCCATGTGCATACTGATGCCTCAATTGAAGGCTTAGGCGCAGTCCTATGCCAAAAGGGCTCCTCGAAGCTGGATCAATCGATCTATTACGCAAGCTGAAAAGTCACTGATAGGGAACGGAACTACACAGTAACAGAGCTGGAGTGTTTGGCAATGGTATTTACCCTAGAAAAGTTCCGCCACTATCTCCTGTCTACCCACTTTAAATTTTATGTGGATCATGAGGCCATGTCCTTCCTGATGAACAAAGCAGATGTGAAAGGACAAATGATGAGATGGCTCCTTCTATTCCAGGAGTTCGACTTTGAGGTAATTACCAAACCTGGTCGTTCCCATGTTCTGGCTGATCATCTGTCGCGTGTCCCACAAACTGCAGACGAGGAGCAGGGTGATCCAGACCTCCCTGATGCTTCCCTATTCCTAGTAGAAACGGTAACCCCCTGGTATGCAGACATTGCCAATCTGTTGGCAACCCAACAGTACCCTCCTGGCATTTCTAGTCGGGAAAGGAAGAAGCTTATGCTAGAATCAGCCCCCTGCACCCTGCTAGGCGGTGCACTATACAAGAAAGGCAAAGATGAAGTGCTTAGAAGATGTGTTGCAGGAGATGAGATTGGGATTGTTCTGAAGGCTTGCCATGACGAGCCATGTGGAGGCCACTTTGCAGGAGAAGCTACGGCCAGGAAGGCTCTGCTAGTAGGATACTGGTGGCCTACCATCCACAAGGATGCCTATGATTACTGTAAAAGATGTGATGCTTGTCAAAGAATGGGGAAACCCACCAAGATAAGTGCCATGCCACTGCAACCTATCCTTCCCCTGAAGCCTTTTGAGAAGTGGGGCATCGACTTCGTAGGTCCGATCGATCCTCCTACCAGAAGAAAGCAAAACCGATACATCCTCGTATGTACGGATTATGTCACAAAGTGGTGTGAAGCTAAAGCCCTAAAGCGGGACGATGGTAACAGCGTGGCCCTGTTCATGTACGAGAATATCATCACCCGTTTTGCCAATCCCTTAGAGCTGGTAAGTGACAGAGGCACTCATTTCATTAATAAAGTCATGGAAGAGTTAACAGAGTTGTATAAGATCCGCCATCGCAAGTCCACTCCTTATTACCCCAAAGCCAACGGCCAAGTCGAAGTCACGAATCACATCCTCTGATCAATTCTGACAAGAACGATTGCCACACATCGTCATGATTGGGATGATCGACTTACAGAGGCCCTCTGGGCATACATAACCTCCTATAAAGCAGCAACAGGACAGACACCCTTCTAGCTGGTGTATGGTACAGAAGCTGTTTTCCCTGTTGAACTAGAATTACCCTCTTTGAGAGTGGCTATCAAAGAGCGTTTGGGGGACGATGATTCACTGCAATGCCGTCTCCTGCACTTGGAATGTTTGGACGAAACTCGCAGGATGGCTCTACAATGCATGGAAGCCACGCAAGCTCGACGCAAGGCTTACCATGACAGCTTCATCAAGCACAAGGAGTTCAAAGAAGGTGATTTGGTCCTAGCCTATGATTCACGATTTGGCAAGTTTCCTAGCAAGCTCCAACAGCGATGGATGGGCCCGTATAAGGTACTTGCTGTCAACCCTAATGGCTCTGTCCAAGTGCAGACCATTGATGCCTCTGATGATCCCTTCCTGATTAATGGATATCGCCTGAAGAAGTACTTCCCTCCTTGGGGATCCTGACAATCATGGTCACCTAATCCTTTCCCTCGTTGGCGCGGCACTGTACTTCTTATGATGCTACTTCTAATAGCCGTTCTTCCGCTACTCCTGATGAGGTGGATGCAACCCTCTGTCCCCTCAACCCTACCTTCCAGCCTTGATCTCTTATCCTCTATTTTCCACCAGCGACAGTGGCGAGGTTGGTTCTAATACATGGTCTTTCTACCATTCCCTTACTTAATTCGAGCAAAACGAAAAAAAAAACAAAAAGAAAAAAATACATATCGGTCATGGGAGAAAAGGACTTAGGTCCCTGTCATGCCGACCTATTCTTCAAGAAAAGGTGGAAACACCCTCGGGAATAGGGGAAAACAAGAAAAAAAAAAGAAAAAAAAACAAGATAAGAAAAACGAAAAAAAAACTGTTATGGGAGAAAAGGAAGAAATTCCCTGTCATAGCAGGCCTCGTTTCAAGAAAAGGTGGAACACACCCTTGGGCGAGAAGCTGGCTGTGGAAAAGGTGGCAACACCCAGCAGTCCAGAAAGTGGATTCATCAATTGATATTTCCAGGATCCAGTTCCGAAGCTGCCTCCCTTGGTACGCTGTGTCTTGGGTCTCTCTGCAGAGCATCTAACTGTCCTCTAGCAGACGACATGTCCTATTCAACACAATGTTCGATTTGATGGCTACCTCCCTGGGTACGCCTCTTCAACAACTGACGACGCGATCTTCATCGACAAACAATCGAGTGATGTGAGCTTTCATCCTAACCGGATGGGGACGTGAGTATGGGTTGCCCTCTGTAATTATCAACAGAGAGTGAGACAGAGGGTGGGGTGAGAGACCAATATTCCCTTCAAATCAAATGAGAAGTGCGAAGTGTGAATGAAGTGTTGCACGCACAGGATGGGCCTCTCAATGCACAACGCACAATTTGTTTCTGTGCACTGCACTATAAGGCTCCCTGGCCTTCCTTCTCGCACCGTATGCCGACACAGGGCGGGATGCACAGTTGCACCATCAAATGCGCACAAGGCATACAATCTTTGCACAAGTGATCGTGAGGATTACATCAATGGGTTTCAGGACATGGTTACCCTCCTGTATCTATCAAACGAGCGTGAGACAGAGGGTGGGCTGAGTGTGACTGGAGTTTCTTCAATCAATTACCGAGAGGTAAGATTGAGGGACGTTATGACACTTGGAGTCAGGTATGTTTCCGGTTTCCTATGCACCCATAGGATGGGTCTCTACCCTCATCACACGACACATCACCGTGTTCTGTACACTGCACTGTAAGGCTCCCTTGCCTTCATCCTTGCACTTATGCTAGATGGGTTGAACGCACTAATGCACCATCAACTGTGCACCCTGGCATACTTTCCCTCTGCACCATTCCCCCTTGTCGATTTCTAAACCGGGTATGCGATATGGGTTTCAATCCTTATTCCTCGAGTGATATTAGTCATGGAGCAAGTGACAGTTTTTCATTCCATTTGAGTGACTGTGAGTGGAGTGTAGTATCCCTCATCATCGATAAATTTCCTGCGATCCCTTCAACCCACTACCTCCCTGGGAGCTGCCGCGTGGTCCCTGCCATGAAGGATGCGTGCCGAGAAGATGCCTTGGTACCTCCAGTAGCCGACAACAACAGTGGATGTGCCATCGACAATCAACCTTGATCCTCAATAATATGGGCCAAGTTCTTCTAACCCTACATCCTGTTTCTCAGTGACGTTCATGTTTTAAGCGTGGGGACGTTAGTGGATGGTCTGTTGTGTGGTCCCAGGTCCCTGTTGCTCGGTTACCCCTGTCCATTAAGGTTTTAAGTGTGGGGACGCGTCCCTGCGCATCTACATTGCATACCCTTCTACATATGCCTCAACCTGCTAATGCCTCTATGCCATGACTTGCTTTTACCCTAATGGGGTCCCTTCCCAACCACTTATTCATTTTTCACCCACCCTTGGGACCCTAATTTTACTGTCCTGCCATGTGAATGCACCCTAAGTTCACCGAAGTCCAAATCCAACCTTATAGCCATGTTCCTCTCTCTGAACTGACCTTTTTTCCTTTTTACCTACCCCTGTTCCGGTGCACGGTTTTTGAGTTATTAATTTTTGAAGCATTTTATGCAAATTAGTCGGTTTTCCATGTGAACGTGCTTTTCTTGCTTCGGAACCATGATCTGACATCATAGCCCTGACAATATCTTTCTCCCTGACATTTTTCCTTTTTACTCCGAATCATTTCGATGCACGGTTTGTCCAATATTATTTTTTCAGTTTTTTAAGACTTTTTCGTGTGTCTTTTTGACATTTTTCCATGTGAACCTGCCTTGTTTGCATCGGAATTCCAATTTGATTTGATAGACGTGTCCCCCGTGCCTTCTCCCACCTTTTTCCTTTTTCTCTCACCCTATTTCGCCTTCTGAATTTTTTATTATTAATTTTTAAATGTGTTTTCGGTTGTATTTTTGGTGTTTTTTGCATGTGAACCCCTCCTACTTCAACCGGAACCACGGGTTAACATGGAAACCCTGTGCCACCCCTTCCTGCGGACATTTTTCCTTCTTACTGCATGTCATTCCGGTGAACGGTTCGTCCAATATTAATTCCGATCCCATTTTTTGGTCTGTTTTTTGGGTTTTTCCACGTGAACGCGTCTTATATCAGTCGGAACTATGTTTTGATGTGATAGGATTGTCGGTCACATCTTTTTGCACATTTTTCCTTTTTCCTACACCTCATTCCGATGCACGGATCTTCCGATATTAATTTTTAATTATGTTTTTTGACCCGTTTTTTGTGTTTTTTGCACGTGACCGTCCTTTACTCCCCCCCTCGGCGGAACCTTCGTTGCACATTTTCCCTGTCTTCCCCTTGCCGTCCTGCCCACTTTTTGTTTTTACGACATTTCAGTTTGATGTCTGGATTGGGAGTTATTAATTTTTCTTTATTTTTATCTGTTTTTACGCGCCCATCCCGCGCATGAACACGCCCGTTTTCGATTTTACTCGTCTTAACACGCCCCGGTCGCATCCGCGTGCCTCGTCCCCGCATCCCGGCGCCTTTTCAATCCCGTCACGGTAAATTTTTTTACCCCGCCCCGCGCATGCGCACGGGACGGGGGGTACGCCTCCTTTTTGGGCCCATTAACCCTAACCCTACCACCCTTTCCCCTACCCTTCCCCCCGGGCACCCCCCGTGGGCTACGCCCGTACCCTCCCATGGGCGTACCCCGCCCATTTCCACCCCCGTCCCCCTATGGGCACCCCCCATCCCATGGGTTCCCCCTACCCTTCCCCTTGGCCCCTACCCACACCCTTCCCTATCCCCCCCCATCCTTCTCTCTCCCCGACCCCTCCCCACCCCAACTGCCTCCCTCTCTCTCTCTTCCTGTTCCCTGCGCGTTTCCATCCCCTGTCCATTTCCACTTCAACCTCCATCTCCTTCTCTCCCCTCCTTCTCTTCTCCCCCCCTTCCCTCCTCTCCCGCCTGCTCACCTCCATCTTCATCTTCTCCTCCCCTCCTTCTCCCATCTGCTCCTCCCCTCCCCTCCATCTCCTTCACTCTACTCCTCTCTCCTTCCCCTCTTTCCCCTCCCTCTTCCCCGCCTCTGCATGCCCCTTCCGCCCCGTAGGCTGCCTCGTCCTCTCGACGCCTGCAGCGCCCCGCCACCCGCCGCCTCGTCGCCCGGTTGCTACAGTCGCCAGCCTTCGCCTCTGAGCGCTCCGCCCTCTGCCACGGTCGTCAGCAACCCTGCCCGCGTCGCCCTCGTCCTCGTCAGTGCCCCGCGGATGCCCGCCTCGTCCTCGCCGCCCGTGCCTGCTCGCAGACGCCCTCTGCCACGTCCTCGTCTGCGCCGACCTCCCGTTGACCTCCCGCCCGTTGACCTCCTGCCCGTTGGCCTCACACTTCCCCCCCTCACCCCCAACCTAACCCCCATTCCCCCCCAACAAACACACTTTCCCCCCCCATCCCACACAAGCCCCCATTCACCCCCCATTCAAACCCACTTTCCCCCCCACCCCACACAAACCCCCATCCCAGCCCCCCTTCCCACCATCACATTAAACCCACCCACACCCACCTAAGCCCCCCTTCCCCCCAATCACACATTCCCAACTCCTCCACCCACCTAAGCCCCCTCCCCCCCCACAGGCACACCCGCAAACAACCCCCCCTCCTAGCCCCTGTTCCCCCGCAGATAACCCACCCACGCACTATTCACACCAGCCGACCCTCCCCCCCTCCAAATGCCCCTGTCACACCCGCTGAAATCACCGACTCCAGCAGCAACCTGCAACCCCCATTTTCCGTCCATTCTCCCCCGCAAAGGGTATGTACGTACGTGGCTGATCGTGATTGCTCCTGTGCGTGTACGGGAGATCGTTAGCTGGTTGTTGACACGCAGCTGCCACGCAGCTTATTTCTGGGTATTTTCCCAGATTTTTAATTCAAACACCCGAAACCTTTACAACACTATTTTTTTAAAAAAACAAACAAAAACAATAAAAAACAAAATAAAAATTAAACAAAAACCAACCTTTAAAATTCTGAAAATTTTCCAAAAAAATCTAGAAAATTTCCTACTATTTCTACAACCAATTGCCTTTTTTTTAACCTGTCAATTTCAAGGAAAAAAATCCAAAATTTTTAAAATTCCATATTCTTTTTAAAAAAATACCCAAAATTTTGACAAAATTCATTAAAAATGCTAAAAAATTTTCCAAATTAATTTTTGAAAAACTCCTAACAATTCCATTAACATTTTTTCTTATTTTTAGCATATTTTTCTAAGCTATCACAATATTTCATTTCATACCTAAATTCTTTAAAAATACAAAAAAAAATCATAAACATCCTTTTTCATTCAAAACACCAACTAAACATCTAGAAAAAAATCCAGATATTTTTGGATTGAGGAGAGCGCATTCTTTGCATTTCCATACACCCACTACCAGGTATTTTCCTTTTTATTTGTTATTTTTTTTCAACTACCCCAAAACCCACGGTTAATATAAAAATAAAAACCAACCAAGAGAAAAAAAAACAAAAAAAACAAACAACCAAATAATTAGAATAAATGAAACCTAAACACCACCATGGCATGCGCATTCGCGCTAAACACACCATATTTTTTAATAAAAATAAACCAGTCGTTCACTTGACATGCGCTAAGTGCGCTAAAGAGGCACTTTAATATTTTTAATTAAAAATGAACCAGCCGTCACAAGAGCACGCGCTGGCAAAAAAGCGCTTCACATCACCTTAATTTGTAATCAATGAACTTGCATTTAGAGACCCAGTCTGGGTATCGAAGTCCGGGATTCGAATTAAAGCACCGCTTTCACCTAATAATTGGTAATTAAATTTTTAAGAAGGAACCGCCGTTTTCTTGCTAAGGTTTATCACTTAATAAAATTTCACCAATTTCTTAATAATTTATTCAAATTAACCTTTCATTAAATTAATTTCCCCCTCACTGCACTTAATTCCCCTTTTTAATGAACCCGGTTTCGTGGGATGGGTATGCGCAGTCTTTGGAGTTATTTCCATGGTCAAACACTAGTTTATCAAAGTTGTGGTCTTGATGTGTGTAGGTTGTTGTGATGTTTTGGTTCAGCTTCTTTGTTCCGGTTAAGGGTACGGTGTGTAGTTTTTTTTTCTTTATTGCCTGATACGGGGTTTTGGGTGTTTGTATGTTGCATAGCATGAAGCTTTCGGTCGCATATGTTTCAAGGTCATGTCGAATTTTTTCTAGGCTATGGTTTGCTTGGGGATAGTTGGTCGAGTCACGTTTTATCGTTTTGGTTGTTCTCTTATCCTTGGTTTTTTGTTTGTTGCTTTGTAGGCATTCTCCTTGATTGTCTGTGTTTGTGGTGTGTGTAACCATCTGAATGGCGCCTTCTCACGCTCCTCCCCCTATCCAGTATGTCCCACTAGTCAGTAGGGATTACTCTTCCCTACTCACTTTTGATCCTCTCACGAAGGCGGGACTCGCTGCTTTTGTAGCTACCTCCTTTCCATTGCTTCCAGAGGATCCATCGTTGTGTGATGAGTTTTTGGCCTCCTACAGCAAGAAGTCGGGACTGGTCCAGAGTATTTCTATGACTTTGACACCTCGAGGCCTAGGGAAGGCTCTGTCTCTTCCCTCCAAAGGTGAACCTTTTGTTACCACTCGTCAGCTTTTCTCTAATGAAGAGATTTTGAAGCTGTTACAAAAACAGACAAGGGAAATGCTGGATGTTAAGAAGGTGATCAACTCTTCAGGAGTTTCCTTTTCCATGATCACTGATCCTGTGTGGAAGATGGTATGTGAGTTTCTCTAGGACAGGTTTATGCCTGCCAAAACGCCATCCCAGTACTTGTCCAAAGAGCTTTTCACAGCTTCAAGGATGGTGTTGAAAGGAGTCGCTATTGATTGGAGCACTTACCTCCTCACTAAAATGGATCAACATTTCGTCAAAGTCACTAGGGGTAATGTTACCAATGTCACATATGGATCATACTTGTCTGCCTTCTTGATCTACTCAGGTTTACAGAAGAGTATGCCTCCACCTCCTCCATCGGATCCAGTACCTCCTCCTCCACCTTCAAATGAGTCAGAACCCATTAATATAGAGGATGATGATTCTCCGCCTCCCCTGGTCATACAACACAAACGCTTGAAGTAGATATAGAAGATCTCTCTTAGGACCTTTTGTTCCTACCCTTTTGTATTACCAACAAATGGCTCACCGATATGATCTATATCTTTCCCTTTGTCAAACTAATTCCACAACTATTTTACCCCTTCTTTTCCAACCTTCCTCTTTTCCTCAAATTCTCATTTTTACTTACTGTTCTTTTATTGAGGATCGAGTATTTTCCCCTTCTCCACCATGTCCTTCTCCATCCATTCATGTATCTTCCACCTTTCCTATTTATCAGTTAACACCCTTCTTAAGTGATTCTCTACAAATTTCAGCTACTCCTTCTTTAAACTTTTCTTCCTTTTATGATTTTGCCTACCCCTCACTTCATCCACTTTTCCTTATTCCACTTCCCTTTCCTAACACTTCTATATCTCAACCACCTCAGTTGGTTAGTGACTATGACGGGTTTGATCATCAGATTTCTAGAAGAAGGGGATGGAGCTCGAATGATTCCCTTACAGGACCTCAGATAAATTGGCCAGTAATTCCAGGAGAATGGACAGTTGCCAGTCAAGCTTACCAGAACTATATTCATTTTGCTCAGCAGTATTCACAGTCTGTCAATCCTTCAGTGAGATTAACTGCTCACTTTGCTTGGTACTTGGCGTATATGCATAGGCACTCTCATAATAATTCCAAGCCTATTCCAAAGTTGTGCATGAATGTCAATGTGAGCATTGATTCCCAGCAGTTGGATATATTGTATTTTCATGCCCTTTGTTTGCCTAGCAGATACCTTGTCCTGTTGGAAAGGATGTGCTGTCTTCAGTTTTTTCAGAATCCTCCCAAAACATTTGTAGATGAATCCTTGTCTATGGATCATTTCCAAAATCATCAATCTTTCAAGAGGGATCATCTTCATTGATACTTTTCCAATGTATGGTGGCTGATTTTTAATGAAAATCTCTCTTTTTGAAGGAGTCATTCAGATGGTTGTGTTGTGTGTAGTGTTTGTGTTGTGAGTTACTTTATGTAAAAAGAACGTGGTGGTTTCCTATTGGATTGGATTTCGTGCGAGCTACATTTTGAAGAATTGTGGTGATGGGGTCGTGGTTGGAGAGTTGAAGATGCTGATGCTAATGAAGAAGCCAACCTCTTATATCCTTTATAAGTTTGTTGTGATTTCTAGTTTGATAAGACGTGTTAATGTATAAAGGATTTTCCTTTCGTTGTATTTTTATATCAGATACAGGTTATAAGTTGGGGTCGTGGTTGGATGGATTCTTTTTTAAGAGATATTGAAGATCAAAGATGAGCTTTTGAATGAACTTGTATTCCCTTTTTCCTGGGTCGCGAGGACGCTTCCTTATTAAGTGTGGGGATATGTTGAGTGTTGAAATGACTTGTTTTTTGGCTGATTTTTGTTGTTTTTGAGAGCTTAATGGTTGATTTTATGAGATGATTGATTGGTTTGGAAGTGGTTTGAGAGTGTTTTGGATGATATTGATTGTGTTTTGGAAGTTCATGATATTTATTAGTGGAGATATGAGGTTTTGTGATGTTCTGAGAGGTTCTGATTGGTTCTGTATACCTTCTGTATAGCTTCTGTTTTGTTATGTTTTGCTCTGATTGTCTTCTGTAAGGAGGGATGGAGTATTGATTGATGAAGATTGAGATCTTGTGAAAGCTTATTGAATATTTTTTGAGAGTTTGGAATGGTTTGAGTATGAGTTATGTGGTTTTGATGACCTTTTGTAACCTTCTATAGGTCTTCTGTAGAGCTTCTGTCTCTGTTCTATTCTGTACTGTAACTGTTCTGTGAGACTGTTCTGTATGCTTCTGTATGTGTTCTGTTGGATGAGAGTGTAGCTTGGGAAAGTTTTCTAGCCTTGGAAAGAGGTGAATACAAGTGCAAAAGAGCTGGAAGAAGTGAAAGAAGTAGCTGCTGAAGACTCAAGTGAAGACTTGAGTGAAGTGACAGTAGTGAGCTATGAAAAGACACTGTAGTGGCTCTAGTGACTCTTCATATCAAACATACCTCTTGGGAGGGGTATCCACGATCTAAGAAGGATTATTGAGAGTGATTTTGAGAGATTGTAGTGAGGAGATGATGTATTATTGATGGAGAGAGAGAGAGAGAGAGTCAGAGATAGCCAATTCTATTGAAACAGAGTGATTGTATATGAGAGATTGAGAGAGAAGACTATGAAGATATTGAAGATGAATACTATGTAATGTATTTCCATTCAAAGATGGTGTATTCCTTTGCTTTCTTTGTTTTATTGATGGATTTTGTGAAGATATTGAAGAATATGGTTGATTCTATCAAATCCGTGGGAGATCTACATGATGATGTATGAAGATTTGTTGTGCCTGGTGTTCTTTTCTTCATTATGATCATATAAAACATAATAAACAAGCTTGTTGATGTTACAAGATAGATTTTCTTGCAAGAGAATTTCCTTTTCCTTGGTGTTCCTCTTGGGGCTCCATGAATCTCCAACCACTTTAGAGAAATTGGCATTAAGTGTGTCCATGGTGGCTCTCGTTTGACGCATTTCTAGCATCATCTTAGCATGATTTTTTGTGTTTGCTGCTATGCCTACAAGTACAACCTCTTCTCTTTCCAAGATAGCCTCATGTCTTTGATTATGTCTTGTCTCATGCCTGCATAGAGTGTTATTAAGAGCACTGAGGCTTCCAATGTCATGAGGATACTCCTTGTAATCCATTTCAGGGCTGTTCTCAATCGTTGGTTCTCGTTCATCCTTGATTTGTTGCTGAACATATTCATTGGCCTTGGTTTTTCCCTTATTCCCCCTCCCATGGTTAGGTGTAGTCTCGTTAGACCACATGTCACTGTTTTGCCCGTAACTTGAGCTAGGAAGCTCCAATTGACCTATTTTTTAATTCAAGTCAAAGCCAAGGATGCCCTCTTTGAACTGATCATAAGTATGTGCTCCTACATTTGATACAAAAATTTATGTAATAGGAAAAGTATTGTTGTACTGTGCAGTCTAGCACCATGTCTATACTTGTAGAAGGTCTGTTTTGACCAGTAAGTATCTTGTAGGGTCCAACTAGAGCTCCAAAACTGTTCAAGGCCCTTAGTAGGACATGTGGGTACTTCACAAGACTTGCATCTCAGTTATTGGGAGTAGGTATACTTCTGCAAATGCAAGTAAATTACTTACAGCACCCTATGGGAATCAAGAAAAGGGTTGCAAGGTATAAACTTGTCAATCTATGACTGAAAGGTCATCCCACATGGCATAATAGATTGCCCAATCATGCAAATTCATTGTTTGCAACCTTATTCTAGAACTGAGCATGCCATAAACATCTCTGAGCATAATTTCCCTATTCATAGGCATCTCCCATACATTCCAAGCATCGTATTCACTGCCGTTGAATGCATATGTATTCTCATGTTTGCAAATACGTCCTCAATAGTATTTTCCCATACATTTACAGCCAATAATACATCCATACATCAGCAAATACATCTCATACAGAAGTTCCAAGTCAATATCTTGGTTCTTCAAGAGAGTACCTGCACCTGCAAGCAACTTTGGGCTCCAAATCACTGGGAGGTGGGCAAAGTTCCCCCTGGGCCAGGTTGTGCACCCCTTCAGGGTCTTTGATAGCAAGGGGGGTCACCCCTCTTTTGTCTTGCCACCTCACCTGGCATCGGGCTTTTCCTCACCTGAAATATACATGGCGAACATTTATTAATTAAACACCCAGCATGAGATGCATTTGGAAGTAGGAATTGAACCTTTTCATGAAATGCATGGAATGGAAAATTGGAATTAAGGGCAGGGGCTTACCAAGTAGTGACTCACAGCTAACTTACCCTTATACAATGGATTTTTTTTTGCTCAATTCAAGTAGCTCAGTCAAGAAACAACAACTCAATTGGTTAAGGTAAGTGGAAGCAATAATCCTCAATGAGTTTCAGCATAAATTTACCCATTCCACGCAATGAAGGTGGAGCAAAATGACAGTGAAGAGTTGGACAACAAAAAAGCATCAAATTTATCTCATAATGCCTACTTGAGCTCTTGCGTTCTCTCAAGCAATTGGTTATGGCTCAGCAAGAGGATGAATTTGAGAGAATAAGAGTTCAAGAACCAACAAGTACTTTATGATGCTTGATGAAGATGGCAATCAAACAATTCAGCCTTTCTTGAGTGCTCCAAGATGCTCCATTATGCTCCAATAAGCTCCATGGTAATGGAGGGAGAAGTAGCAGCACCAAGCTGAGTGTAGGAGAGTCCTCCAAAGGAAGCAACCATGCCTCTCGACATTCAATCTTACGAGGCCATGATGCCCATTGCCTTGGACCTCCTGTTGGCTTGTCTTGCCTGAATTTTTTTCTAACTACTACTTCAGGGTGAAAACTCGATGTGATTAAATGACTTGTTGATATGAGATCCTGATAGATTCATATTCCATCTGTTCAGCACGCCCAGGTAAGGCCAAAAAAAGTGTAGTGTTGCTCATTTCATTGAATTAAATGGAGGGCTGATGGAAGTTGTGATTGAGGGCCATTGGAGGTAGCTGGATCATTAAGAGGAGGGATATATATGGTAGACTTTTCTTTCTGATCACGCAATCCGAACCGATACGCTGTCTGGTGAGATGCCGAGAGCTGACCAGCCGATGAAGGTCTTTAATAAAAGATTATGTTTCAATGGAGGCCTACCTTGACTGCAGTAGAAGCACGAAAACCTCAATTAACGATTCTGGATAAAACGGTCGATCCACAAGGGACGATGACGTAACAGTTGCAAGCATATTCATGGCTCGAGGGTAGGAGATGATCGAGCGACCATAGCTGGGAAGAAATGCAATGGCACCGGTGGTGAAAGGCAAAGGAAGGAAAGGGAGGCGGCTATGGTGGGGGAAGAGTGAAGCCTCCAGAAACCATCTTTGCAAATGGGGACAGAGCTTCTCCCTCTCTGCTAGTGAACTTCAAAAATGCCCTTGACTGCCTGTTTCGTCAAGCACCTCTAACACATTAACTCGCAGTGATGAGGTGATCAACTCGATGATGGAGACAGTCTTGTGGTAGACTCTGAAGAAGCTTCCTTATCAGGATCCGCTCGGACCAATCCACTAATTGTTCATGGCCATCAAGTGCATTCATTGCTCGAGTTTTCAAGGTTCTCCACTTCTATGTGTTGTGACTTCTCAAAGCAGGCCTGGCTACCTACATCTCTCAGGAATCTCATTAAGCAAGATGTGGTTGAGTTGAATGCCAATATTGTTCTATCAGTTAGCTCCTATCCGATTGCAGTTGTAGGGAACCCTTCTCTAACTAATGATAATGAGGAGTTGCCACTCCCAAACACTCCTTCAACAACATCAAGTGCACTTCCTTCCCCTAGGCCAACTTGCAATTCCTCGAGCTTTACCGCAAGCAAGGAAAGCATCATTAGCACACTTGCTTGAAAAACGCAAATAACAGGTTCAATTAAAGTCTCCCTATCTCTTAAAGCAAGAGCAATCTCTTCTAGTAGGAGATATTCAAAGCTGTAAGGTCACTCGTAAATTTGTAGATGGTGTACTGAAAGACACATCTAAGGATTTAAAACACATTCCAGGCATCTCCTCGTACTTCGAGCATCTTTCCAAAGGCGGAGTTATTGATTGTTAAGGACAAGGAGAAGCTCAAATTTTCCAAAAGTTAACTTTGACTTAATCCTCCTCCAAGACTGCTAGTTTGGTATACTTTCCTCCATTTTTGCCTTGAGTTTCTGAAAAGTCTTCAATGCTGCCTGTCTTCTTCTTGGAAATGTGCACTGGTTACTCCACTACTCCCTGCTATGTCTGTACTTGTATACTTGAAAGTTTCTTGGATTTGTGTGACTTAAAGGAGAGAAGTAAATGAGATATGACTAGCTGGATCAAAAACCTGAGAAGCTCTGATACCACTTGTCAAGGAGAGGACTAGGGAGAGAGAAACAGGAGAGAGAAGACTGCAGAAGAGAGAGAAGAAGAAGTGCAGAAGAGAGAGAGTGACAAGGAGAGAGACAGACAGAAAAGGAAGGAATGAAGCCATGAAAGCTGGAGAGAGAGAGAGAAGATGAAGATTTATTATTATAATTTGATGGAAAAAATGTCAAGTCCCTTACATCTTATATACCACCAGTGTATCACATATTTTTCCTCCATTATTTTATTTCCGTATTTTTCCCTATATTCTCCATCTCTTACAAATGCAGCTTAGATAATTTTGGAAAATATGTTTTCAAAAAATACAAAGGTACAAAAGTTTTAACTCAAGCAAGGGTTGAATAATTTTAAGAAAGGAAAGGTATTTGTAAATGAGTGTGTTTTAAAAGTGAAAAGCATTGAAGATGTCTTAGCAGCTATTGATGCAATACTTAATAAAGATGATTTGATTTCATCTACCTTGGATGGCCTTAATAATGAGACAACCTAGAAATATTTTGATACTTTTGTGTATGTACGAAAGTGTTTCCAATTTTTTATGAGTCGGTCTCTCTCATGATCACTAAGAGATCAATATGCAAGGTGAATCATCTAAAAGAAGTGATAAATAGGTCCAAGCATTTCACTGAAGTTCAAAAAGAGAACGTGGAAAATCCTCTTCAAGAGGCCATGGTATGGAACAGCTAGTAATAACCAATAAAACATGTTAAATCAATAGTTCCAGGTTTCAAGAGGCCATGGAAACTTTAGAGATAGGGGAAACTCTAGAGGAAGAGATAGATGGCAAAACAAAGGTTCTAGCAATTCTAGTATTGTTTGTCGTTATTGTGACAAAACAAGTCATATTGCAACCTAGTATTATTCTAAGAATGATGATATTCGTAGTGATAAATTGTAATAAGGAAACTATGCATCATCTTCACGATAAAATAAAGACAAAAATGAGCATTTTTTAATTATGCAGCATATAATGAATACTGTTACAAGAAAGGGGACACATGATGATGTATAGTATGTTGATTTGCGTGCATCTAATCATATGACTAGCTATGCTACATGGTTTGGAGAGATACATGATTTATAAAACCTAAGTTATGTACGGACGGGTGATGATTTATGCCACCTAGTGTAAATCGAAAAGTCATCTTTTTCTTTGCAAGCTAAGAAACTAATACACCCATCCAAAATGTTTTTGTCAATTTCTTTAAGTTTTTTGAAATTGTCGAGATCAGTTCTCATGTCAGATGTATTGCATGTGCCATCTATAACAAAGAATTCAGTTTCTGTTAGACCAAGAGCTACAATTTTGATTTAATACAAAAGGTTGTTTTGTGGAAGACTTTAATGATAAGTGTAAGTTGGCCACAAAAGGAAGTAGAGTCGGCCGTATGTTTACTTTAGATGTTGGAATTCCTACTATGAATGTTGTTATGTATGCTAAATGCAAAGAAGTGGTTGTAGACATTGAAATATGGCACAAGCATATTAGACACGTAAATATGACACAAACATATTAGAAACATGTACATATGCAAAGGTTGAAATTAATGCAGACTAAGGGGTTAGTTACAGGGTTGCCTACTTTTAGAGTTGCAGAATTTCATAAAGTGTGTATAGCATGTCAGTTTGGTAAGCAGGCAATACAACCTTTTCCACATGATAGAGATGTGATAAGGAATATACTTGATGTTGTACATACAAATCTTTGCAGGTCTACACAAAATATATCTCTTGGTGGCAACAAATATTTTGTCACATTCATTGATGATTGTTCAAGAAAGTCATGGGTGTATTTCATAAAGAAAAATAGTAATGTGTTTGAGCACTTCAAAACTTTCAAGGCTACAATTGAAATAGAAATAGGCTTGAAAGTAAAGTGCTTGAGGTTAGATGGAGAGGGAGAATACCTCTCTAATGAGCTCAATGACTTCTTGAGGTATCATGGGATAAAGAGACTGATTACTTTGTTGCAGATATATCCCACAGTAAAATGGGGTTGTAGAAAGGAAAATAAAGAATATTGCAAAAGTTGCACGAACATTGGCTGAAAAAATTTTGCCAAAATATTTTTGGCTTGAAGCTATTCATACTGCTATCTATATTATGAACACAACTCCCACAACTGCAGTTCATGGAATGACCCTCAAAGAATGCTTTACATACGAGAAGCTCAATGTGTCACACTTGAAAGTGTTTGGTTGTATTGCATATGTTCATGTGCCAAATGAGCTCCGAAATAAGCTTGACTTAAAGGCTTACAAATGTATTTTTATTGGATATGCTATAGAGAATAAAGAGTATCATTGTTATAATCTTGTAACAAGTGAGTCCGAAGTGAGCACGGATGTTATTTGTTATGAGATAAGCAGTTTGTATGCATCTAGTGGTGATGCATTGGATGATGATCATAATCATGATAGTTATATCCAGAAAGAAAAGCAAGAATCATAGAGCTTTAGTGGATTGAAAACATCATTTGGTACTAAATCTACAACTAGCCCTTGGTCTGGAGACTAAGATGCAGTCCCACATCTTCAGGAGCAGACGCATCTATTAGTGTTGCAAGTAAAGACAAAATGGAAGAAGAGAGTATCAAATAGTAATGATGCATCTACTAGTCATTTGGGATTTGATGGAGATTTAGTGATTCAGAGAGTTGGATGATAAGCTTGGTATTCCTTCAATCAACAAACCAAGTGTATAGAGAGCACATGGTAATGCAAAGGTTGCATTGAGTGATCCAATGGTATGCAAGTCTAGCAAGGTCAAATACCTTGTTAAAAGTTTTGGTTTTGAAGGTTATGCAACTGAAAGTGGATTTCAACTACCCTTTTTGAAGTGGAAAAGAGCCCGGGAAGCTGTAAGAAACCAAATTTTCATGAAAAATGAAATAGTTGTGTATCGATGAGCTGGAGTTTTCCTAGATGGAGTTTGATGCCAAGAACCCAAAGCAAGTCTAGGTTCATCGATCGGAGTGACCTCCCATTTAATCCCTGCAAGGTTTCACATTATGAAGCAACTACATGATCCGAGAGTTGGAAAGTGTGTGGTGCGTGCCAAGTTTATAGATTTTGATGTCACAAAGCTAGCCGTCCAGACGGATCTCGAATCTAAGCTCGTTTGTTCCCCTCCGAAAGCAAAAAATCAACTTGCCTACAAAGTGAAAACTTAAGGATTGAACTAGATATTTTAAATTTAAGCCTTAATAACTTGATTAAGGGAGCCATAAACACAAAAAAACGTTTTTGGGGAGGAGGGGATGCATTTTTTCGGTGTATCCTTTCATGGCCAAAAAATGAGTTTTTCTGATCATGGAAATTAAGAGGAATGCTTTGGGGCATGAGATCCTAAAATTTTTCACCTGTTCATCACTCCATAAATCATTGAATTTGATGCATTAAACAAAGAGATTTTTTTTAGTCTTTCTCTCTCCTCCCTCCTCTCTCCTCTTGTGGATTGTTTTTATGGATCAAGGTAAAAGAGAGGAGGATGGGCTGAGATGGACGTTTTTAAAGCAAGGATGGTGCTGTCGAAGCGAAGAAGATTGTAGATCGGGTTGTGAGAGAGTGTCAGTCACCAAGAATGACCGTCACCGGCCTCCCAACCATAAAATACATGTCTCCAAAATCGTGATTCTATGTGTAAGTAATTACTCTATTTGTTTTATGATAGATGTTTGATAGAATTGTTTGTAAATGGTTGCCTTTGATTGATAATGCTGAAATCTATCAAAAATCTTGAAAAAAAACCAAAAATTTTAGTCATATAATAATTTATATCAAAACACGTAAAACCCATAATTATGCAATTTTTATAGAAATGATAAATTTTGGGAGTTTTGTTGTGATTTTGGGGTTTATATGGATTAGAAATGAATATAAAATCAATTCTCAGTGATTCTAATCAATCCAAACCCCTAAATCAGAAATATCATATTTTTTTATCTAAATAAATGAAAAAATATTAGAAAAATGAAAACTTTTAATTTTTTGCGCTAGAAAATTAAGGAAAAATATACTTTATATTCACAAATGTATGGCATGGTTGGAGCATGAGAAATAAGCCTCAACTCAGCCTTGTGTTCATATTAAAGTTCTTTTTTTTTTGCTTTTTACAAGAAAAACACATTTAAAAACTGCTCTTTATATGTATCAACGATGCATAACCTAAACGGTAGGGGAAAAGAGGGGTTTTTATGCTGATTAGTTGTTGATAATGTTTGAAATTCTGATGTATTTGTTTGTGCATACCAGATAGGACATTTATAAATTAAGTTTAAAGGGGTCAAGCAACACGAGGATGCTTAGTGCTAACCCTTAGCAACACAGTATCACGTGTAGGCTAAAATCATTGAAAGAAATGTTTGTTGCACTTCACAATGATGATTTATAAATCATAAAATGTTTGAGCACTATGGCATTCAGAGTTGCATTGCACATATCACATGGTGTAATTCTTGGATGTATTGCAATTGTTTTCTTATACATATAACCTATGCTAAGTTGTGAGATACCTAAGCTGTAGGTTTAGATGATCGGGTTCCTTGGAAACTATTAAGTGAGGAAATATATTATCTCATGGAAAATTTTAAAATAAGAGTGGAGTTTGTGACATTTGTGCTATTTGTGTTAGTGGTGCATTGAGGGGTCAATCCCAAAGATGTAGGAGAGCTACAGTGGAGCCACAGCATTAGGCCGAGGGGTGCCTCCTTTTGTTTGTGCTAACGAGGTGGTTTTACACCGATATATGTGTAGGGACTCCCTCTGAGGCATGTGGGGAAGGCTTAATCATTGGACTACAATTTAAAACAAATGCAAAATTTACATTAGAGGTTAGGCCAGTGTGTCCCTTAGACACTCGTGGCCGCAAGGTCAAGGGGGTGTGTTCTTTGAGTATAGAGAGGCCCAGCTAGTGCTTAGAGCTAATGTCTGATAGGTGGTACATTTGTCGAGAGATGCTAAGAAGTGGCAGCTTTTGAATCTTGGCTATAAGGGACCCATTATTTTTCTCAGTTTCTAATTGGAAGCCGCCTTGAAGCGGTGGATATTCAATGTAGGTTGATTAATACTTTGGTCATCAAGCATGACGCTTAATCCAAGGAATCCCCATAACCCGAAAGATACTTTGTCCATCCTAAATGGTTTAGTGGGATCTTTGGTTAGTCATGTGGTCAACTATTTTGTCCTTTACCCGGAAAGTGACACCATGCTTGAGTTTGGTCCACTATGGGAAAGTACCCATGGAGCAACATTTGAGATTAATAGGCCATGGGAGTTAGAGAAAACATAAGAAAGCAAAAGTGAGGCTAAGAGGGCACAACCATTCACTAAGGAAGATGACTCTTTAGATGAAAAGACTGTGATAACAATGGTTAATATGCACACAATAATACATGACTCTGATCCAAGAATACATCCAATGCTAGTGCCTGACAGAGTTGGGTTCCATAGTGCAATTGCTAAGATCCCTAAAGCATCGGATAATGTCTATGTGTGTGGAAGACCATTGTTAGCAAGAAAGGTTCTATTGGGACATGTCCTAGGTTCTAGCAAAGTGGTGGTAGAAATGAGAATAGCCTTGCTAAAGTACCACTAGTCAATGATGGGGTAGATCCCCTATTGCGTCATGTTGAACTCCCTAAACCACTTTGTGAGTTGGCAGAAAGGGAAGCCCAGGGAGCTAGTGACTGTTCTACACTAATAAAGGTGGAAATGGAAGAGATTAGAGACCTTGACATGTGGATATTAAGTCAAGATGAATATGAAGATTTTGATGACCCCATCTTTATCCCAAAGAAGAGGACTAAATGTCCTTCTCCTTATAGGGATCTCCCAATGTTTCATGGGCTACTGGATGAGGATCTGACGATACACTTGAAGAATATGGTATAACTTGCCTTACAAGTGGGTTTAACGATCTACATCGGATGCTTGTGTTCTCGAGTACCCTAAAGGGAGAGATTAGGAAATGGTATTGGAGCCTCCCAAGAGGGTCAATCAAATCCTTCGAGGAGTTATGTGATAGATTTTTAGATGAATATGAAAAAAAGGAGCCCATGACTGAGGTCTTGGGACAGCTTATGCAGACTCAGCAAGAGTCGTATACCTCCGTCAAAGAGTACATGAAGCCTTTGATGACATTATGAAGCTTTGGCCAAGGAAAGTCAGTCAACTACTAGAAGATGTGCTTGGTGAACTCTTCTTTGTTAGTGGCTTGGAAATAAATATGCAATTCCAACTTAGGGTGAGAAACCATAAGTCACTGAAGGAGGCAAAGGTTCAAGCAGAAGATCATGAGAAATGTATTCAGAGATGTTGGGAGAGCTATTGGAGTTTTCCTTGCACCCTTGAAATCCATAAGGATTGGCAAGATTTGTTGAATGTTGGTCATGTTGGAGTTCCAAATGACATGTATACTAGGGAGAATCCTGGCATTAACTGTATAATGATCTTGAGGCCCACGAACCCTGGCGTCCTAGTGTAGCAAATCCCATGTTCCAAAGCCATGAGCTAGATAGAAATGGGTGTAAACCTAATAGGGGAAGCAGAGTGGTTAACAACCCGTTAGTGGTCTAAGTTTGAAACAAAATCATGTCAATGAGATGATGCCCCACAACATAGCTGATATATACTACCATGTGGAGGCTATCTCAACCATTGAGAAGGGAACCTAGGATTTACAATGGTAAAGATCCACCTAGAGTTGAATCTAGTAGGAGGATCTGCTTCAAGGGAAGTGATAGACAGCAAGTGAGCTGAGGTGGATCGGTCATCATGAAAGAATGTCAAAATAGAAGGAGTGGTGGTAGCCAATCAAGCCATGCAAAGATTAGAAAGAGATGGGTTTGGAGGCCCAAAATCTCTAAAAGTGTGGCTAGTGTGCTGGATCAAAAGCAAAGAGTTCTAGGTGGATATACTATGGTCAATTCCCAAGTGGATGAGACTAGAGGCCATAATGATATATCTAACAATGTGCACCACTCTAGAATGCATCGTTGTGATGGGCCTGGGATTGAATCCCTACCTAATTTGGGTAGTAACAATGACACATTCAAAAATCCAAATAGGAAAGGGTTAAATGAGCCAAAATCCATGGATCTCTCTAAAGGAGAGGCCTTTGGAAAGCTAGAACAACCAACTTATTTGGATGAAAAGACACTCGACCCTAAGGAGGTCATTTGTTCAGATAATAGCACACAAAGAGGAATAGCCCATACTGAGGTTATATCAGTAGGAAGGCTTGGACTTCTAGCTTTGGTTCAGCTTGGTTAGTTTGACAAGATACAATTTACATGCCAAGTAGACCATATTTGGTTACAACAAAATGATTTATGTTAGGCCAAGAGGGCCGTTTCTTTTGTGAACTATTATATCTCTTTAGGCCAAGAGGGCCATACGTCTGTTTGGTGTAGGTATGTTTAATGGTATTCTATTTCACTGATTGCATTACACAAGTTGGACAAAGTACATCGAGGGATACTTTGCTGCGCAGGAGCTGTTTATGGCCATTCCAAGTGGTATTGTCGCCTTTCCAAGTTTTTCCCTTAAGCTAATAGTGTTATATGTGTATGTGGGGGTTATTTTCTTTTCGTTTGTGGTGGGGACCAGCAACCAACGCATGAAGTCCTAAGGTTTGGTTAGGTATATTTGGCAGAGATTTGAGTAGTTTTCTACCTCTTGTTAGGACATTGTGAGGCATTAAAGACCTGTGATAGAGGGTAGTCCTTATGACCCTGTCCTCCCTGCTTACTAGGCAGATGTCCTAAGAGTCCCTACTATTGTAAGCAATTAGAGAAGCCTACCAAAATAGCAAACAAGAGTAAGTTTTGAATATATCTAAGAATAAAAATTATAGAGGTGTGTAAAAAGGTTTTTTAACCCCTCAATTAGAAAAGAAAAAAAGAAAAAGAAAATTCCTACAAGCAGTTGATTTTCGCCTTGCGGAGACCTGGTAGGTTCCTGGGGACGAGTCAAAGACCCAAGGCCAGGGCTGATGCCTTCTCTTCCTAGGGGTAGCAACTAGCCAAAAAAAAGAAGGAAGGTTGGAACGAAAATAAAAGTGAGTGAAAAAAAAAAGGATTAAGTGTCGCCTCGCAGAGCCTGGTAGGTTCTTGGGTATTGAGTGTCGATGCCATGTTCTCCTTGGGTCACTCTACACACAGCTCCCTCCTTTTTACATGCCTGAGTGTGAGGTGCCTCCTCAAACAGACCCGAAGGAGTCCTCTTAGTAGTCGATCAAAATTCATATACATGCACATCACCATCTAGTCTCCCCATGGAAAACATAGGACTTAGTTGAACATGGGAATCTTAGTTCTACTTCACAAGGGAAGTATGGACAAGTCACCCCTAATAACAATCTAACGTCCACCTAAGAAATACCACTTCGTAATCAATCAAAGGCAAGAGTGAGGTTAACACCACACTTGGTTCAAAGAGAGTGAGAGACGGGGGAGAGTGTAACTTGATTCTCCTACCCATAAGGTAAAACCTCAACTCCAACCCCCTAAAATGGTGTTAAACCTGGCAACTAATCCTATTGATATTGGGAGAGTTACAATTTAATCAGCTCTACCAAGTTACCCGACTTATCGGGTCCACCCAACCATAAGCATTCGATTGTCTCTCAGGATCGAAGCCTCCCACTTTCCTCCATTAGGTTTGCTTTAGTTTTCTAATTAGCAAAGCATACTACCACGCTATTTGGACATATAGAAAAAACAGCTTCCTTTTATTACTCAAGTAAACTAGGTTCGCTAAACTCAATCTTTAGCACATAACAAACAATTCAAAAATCAAATACTTTATTTCATAATAACAAGTAGAACCATCACTCCACAAAGTGGTATAAAACCTTATTTCTTCAAAAAGACATTGTCCAACCTAGGATAGACCTTCCAATCTCATAGAATTGGGCTACATGTGATCGAACTTTGTTTACAATCAACATGGAATTTACTGGCTCAGAGCCCCTCTAAGCTTCCATGAGCCTCAGGAGTCGTCCTACATAGCTAGGGCTCTTATCACTTAGCCATTTTCCCTCTCAGGTGCTCGAGTGATTAAAAACCAAAAACACCTACCTCCCTTAAGAGCATAGGGCCCTCACCCATAGGTGAGTTTTTCCATACTCCACAAAGTGTTTATAGGGAGTGTTTAGGGAACATTGGTTTGGGGACCCTAACGTCCCAAACCATCACAATCCACAACTCGTCTAGCTATTACAAGCATAGAATCAAAAGAGACACAACCATAAAATATCTTTAACACACTTGTCAATGTATGTGATGCATAGAATATATCCCCCTCATCAATTGTCGTGTTCTTTCCTAAAAAGAAATTGATAATACTAACATGTTTTTGTAAGTTTAAGTACATTCTAACTAATTGTAATCTATGTAATAGGCTTATCTTATGGGCTTTTCTAACATTCCTAATGTATCCCTCATTTTATTGTAAGATGCAAAAAAGCAATAACATAGAATATAAAAATTAGAAATTTGTAGAGTTAATAGCTTAAAAGTAATCATTTTCTTATGTACTAAACATGATTATGTCCATTCGGTCATCCCCATCGTGATTACGGGTTATGACCACAACCTCGATTTGTTGTGGAATAACCGGTCCTTTGGATTGAATGGATTCGAGGGTAACTTTCGCTTGCACTTTAGGAAAGCGACTACTTGCTCACATTGGGGACCTCTCTAAGCATGATCTCGCTCAACATCTCGACGTCTCTTGGGAGCCATGGAAGAAGCTTGATGGATTCGAGGAGTGCTTCCGCATAGGTGTGGAGAGAGAGAGGCTCGACTAATTGTAGCAAAGCTTTGTCAAAGAGACTTTTGCATGGGTTGTTGTTCTGACATGATGCTCTATCCATGTTTTTATAGTACTCAGGGGGGAGGGGGGACATAAAGAGAGAATGCTTGCTTTTAGCATTTTCAATGGCATCATCAATGATGTCAGAGAGGGGCTCCATTTTTCGAACATAGCGTGGAGATAAAGATAAAAATTTACAAGCACTGGCGCGTACTTTAAGAGTGAGACAAATTTAGAGTAGTATGCGTCAAGGGTGAGTCCTAGCTGTTGTAGACTTGTGGACCTATCTAAGTAGGTGGTCTATTATCAATATCTGCACGTGTTGAGCTTGCCATCTCAATAGTCCCTCTCAAGGTCTCATCTGTATCTCTGCAACTCCAAGTAAGCTTCAAAATTTTTGAAGCTTCTCTGCACCCAATGCCTTTGTGAAAATGTTAGCTATGTAATCATGTTTACTGGTATACCAAGTCGGTCTCACCTACGCGTACATTCTCTCTCATAAAGTGGTAGTGCACCTTAATGTGTTTTGCCCTAGAATGGAACACTAGGTTCCTAGCTAACTATATGTTGCTCATGTTGTCATAGTGAATGACAAATGGACCACCTTCTTGCACATCCAAAATACCCAATAACTTTTTCAGCCTTATCACCCCACATGCTACCATAATAGCATCTATGTACTTAGCCTCTATACTTCGATAAAGAAACTCTAGGTTGCTATTTGTGTTGAAAGATAGGCATGTGAACCCTATGTATACAAGGGTAGATAAGGATAGCTAGGTGTAAATGAATTGGAGGACAATGAAGCAAGGGAAAACCCTAACCCTAACTTCTCCAGAGTCTATATAAACTGCCTAAAGGTCACTCTCACAGTGGAGGAGAGTGTACTAGTTGTACTTGGGAACAACTCACTAAGCAAGATCTTCTTTTTGTACTTGAGCTCTCTCTCCCCCCCTTGTGCACACTCTCATGCTTCCACTCTAATATTTCAACATGGTATCAAAGCCAACTCTGATTCTACAAGCTTCCTTCAGTCATATCCTAACCTAAGTGCACAAGAAGATCTTTTGCCTTCTCATTTACCTTCTTCTCCACCATAGCTAGCTTGATCCCCCGACCTTGGAGAAGCTAGTGTGTGCAAAGGAGGGAATATTAGCTCTAGATATCTTATGGAGATTTCATCCCTAGCTCAGGGCACTCAAGGATGGCGCATCAAACACAAAGATTGGGCTAGGAGGAGGGCAACATTATGTTTTCTCCCAAAACTGGCATAGAATTGCAGGCGACACATCTCGGGCTACGGTGCATTCTGAGGAAGGCGCAATGTTGGAATCTACCACGGGGTTTTTTAGCCCCCTAGTGGGCCATCTCCCTCTAAGAGGGTTTGAACTAATTGCTCTCCTACTGTCGGCTGTGATCAAAACCCTAATTGTGGGTTTTCCAGTAGCCATAGCTAGGAAGCTTCAAGCTTTCCTATTTTTACTTTTTTCAATATAGCAATCATTAACAATGATTCTAATCACTGAAGCATATGCTATGAAGTGTGTTCCTGGTCTCTGAGCTGTTGCAACACTCAGGAGACATCATAAGCTCATCGAGAAGCCGACTCTCAACATTGGTCGTTAGTCAAGTATTTCACTAAGCTTGACAAGGTAAAAACCTAAACATCTCAAATGGTCTTAATCTTGAGATGAGTGCTTTTTAGCATTGAAAAGACATTTAGTGATATTGGTTGCTACTGCCTTATGATGAAAAATGAACATGGATGCAATTGAAATCTCCTCGGACTCTTCACCAAGTGTAGAAGTTATTGGTTGACCATGCACAACCAAATATTCATCCACCAAACCACAAGGTGGGGAGGAGCCAGAGGTCCAATCAAAGTTCATCTCATTGAAGCCCAAGAAGACAGTAAAACCTAAATCAAGGGTTGTTTGAAGGAAAGGATTGCCAAAATCTTACCTTGAGGTACTACATATGTATGATTTCCAACCTTTTTCATCCCTACAGTTTTAAAGTTGGTTATCATTTGTAAGGCTATCATTTTTGTCAGTTGGTTCATAATTGGCCATTTGTAAAGGACTAGACATGACCATTGCCTAGGGCAATCGGTAAGACCTTCCTATTATAGCCATGACTTATGCAGATGTTAGGCCTCAAATCTGTAAGTTTAATGGAAAAGATTTCCATCCTCGGCAAGTCCTAGTGAAGTATAAAATGATGGAACGAGGCTACTAGCCATTCATAAAGGGACCAAGGTTATTGATCCATTAACTCCCCTTGATGTAGAAGATGATGAAAGAGCTTAAGCCATCATCATGCTTCATTTGGATGAATCCCTAATTCATCATATTGACAAACTCTCCATTGCCAAGGAGAATGGGATGAGCTTGAAAAGCTCTATGGTGCTACAGGGAAGAACTCCAAGATTTTTCTAAAGATTGAATTTTTTAGCTTGGAGTATAAACAAGGAGAAGACCTAGGTAAGTTTCTTTCACATATGAAGGGGCTCATGGCATAGCTGGCCTCTATTCAACAAGCACCAATTCATGATGAAGATGCCATTGCCATCCTTCTGAAGGCTATAAAGAAGGCCTTTCAAACCCTTGTTACTATCCTTACCAATATCCCTAATCCAACTTTGGCAATCACCATCCAGTCTTGCTTAGATGAGGAGAAGAGGAGTCAAGGATCTATTTCAACAACCCACGAGCAAGTCCTGGTACATATTGCCTTCGCCAAATGCTCCTTTTGCAATAAGAAAGGACATCTTGTCAATAATTGTTGAAAAAAATATCCCAATAAAATGAAGTGTAACAAGTGTAAGAAGACAAAGCATATTACCAGTAGATGTCCTACCACTCCTAAAGTTCCAAACAAATTGGAGGCCAACTTTGTCTCCAGAACATCTGAAGATAGACTTTTCTAAATCCTCTACTTATAAGCACTCTTGTAGCCTGATTTATAAAGGCATACCATTTTGTTTAAGGGGGGGTCTTAAACACGGCTTGTAGTCCAATACTACTCTAGCATTGGGGGGGGGGGGGGGGGTGTTGAAAGATAGGCATGTGAACCCTATGTATACAAGGGTCGATAAGGGTAGCTAGGTGTAAATGAACTAGATGATAGGGGAGCATGGAAAAACCCTAACACTAACTTCTCTAGAGGCTATATAAACTACCTAAAGGTCACTCTCACAGTTGAGGAGAGTGTACTAGTTGTACTTGTGAATAACTCACTAAGCAAGATCTTCTTCTTGTACTTGAGCTCTCTCTCTCCCTCTTGTGCACACTCTCATGCTTCTACTCTGATATTTTAACAATTTGCTACTTCACATAATTATTGCTCTACCAAGGAAAAACATGAATCTGCTGGGAAGATATTCTATCAGTCCACCAACCAAATTTGCATTGGTGTATCCAAACACATGTATATCCTTACTTGCCTCATAAAAAATTCTATATTGCAAAGTGGACTTCATACACCTCAATATGCATCTAACTATATCCAAATGAGACTTTCTAAGCATCGGCATAAATTGACTGATAAGGCCGACAACATAACTCAGGTTTGGCCTTGTGATAGTCATATAAATTAGATACCCTATTGTCCTCCTGAACATAGTAGGGCCTTCGACCTTATCCCCAACATCAATACTCAACTTCACATTTTGCTCCAACGATACTGAAAGAGGCTTACATACAGTAATACCATACTTGGACAATATATGCAAGCCATACTGCCTTTGGCATAGCCATATACCATCATCATATCTAATCACCTCAACACCAAGAAAGTACCTTAGCTCACCCAATTTTTTTATCTCAAACTTCTTTCACAAAACGTCATTGACTTTAATAGTTCCACTATCATTGTTATATGTAATAATCGAATCATTCGCATAGATGACTATGATGACCAAACCTGCATGTCTCTTTCTCACATAAACTAAGTGATCAACATTAGAAATATAAAAGTCAAATTTGAGAAAATACTCTCTAATCTTGTTAGACCATGCTCTAGGTACTTGCTTTAGTCCCTATAGAGTGCATTCTTTAACTTCCACACATATGTGGGATGATCTAAATCCTCATAACTTGTTGGCTGCTCCATGTACACCTCTTCTAGCAATTCACCATGCAAGAAGGCATTCTTTTCATCCATTTGCTAAAAAATTCAACCTTTGGTTACTACCAAAGCAATCATACATCTAATAGTTGCCATCTTAGCAATTGGATTGAATATCTCTTCATAATCTATGCCATATATTTGAGCATAGCCTTTTGCAATCGGTCTAGCCTTATACCTACTAATAGAACCATCGACATTCTGCTTAATTTTATAGAACCTTTTAGAGCCAGTAGCTTTTTTACTCTTAGGAAATGGTACTAGATCCCAAGTCTTATTGGTTTCTAATGTAGCCATCTCCCCATTCATTGTTCATCCCAATGAGCATGACCAATAACATCCTCAAACCAAGTGGCCTTGATATCCTCCACCATCTTTACCATATAAGAATAATGGTGAGTTGTTGTCGGGACCTAAAACGGGCCCGACACTGGCTCTAAGGACTAGTTCCGCCTCTCTATACTCAAAGAATGCACCCTCTCAGCCTCACGGCCAAGAGTGTCTAAGGGACACACTGCCCTAACCTCTATCGTAAATTTTGCATTTGTTTTAAATTGTAGTCCAATGGTTAAGCCTTCATCACACTCCTCAGAGGGAATGCCTACACATATATCAGTGTAAAACCACCTCGAAAACACAAACAGGAGGCACCCCTCGACTGAATGTCGTGGCCCCACTGCAACTCTCCTACACCTTGGGGATTGGCCCCTCGATGTGTCACCAACACAAATAACACAAACTCCACTCTTATTTTAAAACCTTCCAGGAGATAAGATAATTCCTCACTTAACAGTTTCCCAAGGAATCCGATCGTCTAAACCTACAGCTTAGGTATCTCACAACTCAGCATAGGTCATATGTATAAGAAAACAATTGCAATGCATCCAAGAATTACACCATGTGATATGTGCAATGCAACTATGTGTGAATGCCATAGTGCTCAAACATTTTTTGATTTATAAATCAGCATTGTGAAGTGCAACAAATATTTCTTTCAATAATTTTAGCGTACACGTGATGCTGCGTTGCTAAGGGTCAGCACCGAGCATCCTTGTGCTGCTTGACCCCTTTAAACTTAATTTATAAACGTCCTATCTGGTATATGCATAAACGAATAGATCAAAATTTCAAATGTTATCAGCAACTAATCAGCATCAAAACCCCTCTTCCCCCCTACCGTTTAGGTTATGCATTGTTGATAGGTATAAAGAGCGGTTTTTTCATGTGTTTTCTTGTAAAAATTAAAAAAAAGGACTTTAACATGAAGAAAAGACTGAACTGAGGCTTATTCCTCATGCTCTAGCCATGCCATACATTTGTGAACATAAAGCATATTTTTCTTTAAATTTCTAGTGTTAAAATTACGGATTTTGTGTCTCTTGATATAAAATATTATATGACTAAATTTTTTGGTTTTCTTCAAGATTTATGATAGATTTCATCATTATCAATCAAAGGCAACCATTTACAAACAATTCTATCAAACATCTATCATAAAACAAATGGAATAATTACTTATGCATAGAATCATGGTTTTGGAGACGTGTATTTCATGGTTGAGAGGCTGCTAACGCTCATTCTTGGTCGATGACGCTCTCTCACAACGTGATCTATGATCTCCTTCACTTCGGCAGCACCATCATTCCATAAAAAATGTCCATCTTAGTCCATCCCCCTCTCTTTTACCTTGATCCATAAGAACAATCCACAAGAGGAGAGAGGAGGGAGGAGAGAGAAAGACAAAAACAGATCTCTTTGTTTAATGCATAAATTTAGTGATTTCTGGGGTGATGACAGGTGAAAAAATTTAGGATCTCGTGCCCCAAAGTATTCCTCTTGATTCCTATGATCAGAAATACTCATTTTTTGGCCATGAAAGGATGCACAAAAAAAAATGGTGCCCCCTCCTCCCCAAAAACCTTTTTTGTGTGTTTATGGCTGCCTTAATCAAGTTATTAAGGCTTAACTTTAAAATATCTAGTTCAATCTCAAGTTTTCACTCTATATGCAAGTGGATTTTTCACTTTCAGAGGGGCAAACGAGCTCAGATTTGAGATCTGTCTGGACGGCTGGCTTTGTGACATTGAAATCTATAAACATGGCACCCACTATGCACTTTCTGGCTCTTGGATAATGTAGTTGCTTCATAATGCGAAACCTTGTGGGGATTAAATGGGGGGTCAAACAGACTCCGATCGAAAAACCGAGACTTGCTTTGGGTTCCTAGCATTGAACTTCATCTAGAAAAACTCTAGCTCATTGATTTGCAACTATTTCATTTTGCATGAAAATTTGGTCTCTTACAGCCTCTCGAGCTCTTTTCTGCTTCAAAAAGGGACTTTAAAATCCGATCGCATCTAAAAGCTTCTCCTTGATGAAGTGATACTGGATCTCTATGTGCTTCATCCAGGCATGAAATACGAGATTCCGTGCGAAGGAAATACAACTCTCATTGTCGCATCGCAAAATAGTAGGACGAGTCTGGGGGCAGTCAGGTTCCTTCAATAACTACCAAAGCCACACAGTCTCACATGTAGTAGAAGACACAGCTTGATAGTTTGCCTCAGTCACATCAAAGATAGGGCTACCGTGGGCTGCTTCTTGCTACTCCAAGAGATAGCATGAGCACTTAAGGTAAAATAATAACATGTAGTAGACAGCCTTTGATCCACATCGCCAGCTCAATCTGAATCACTCCAACCTGCAAGAACAAGATTAGAAGCACATGAACCTGCTAGATAGGAAATCCCAAGGTTAGAGGTCCCCCTAAGAAACGGAAGTATTCTCTGAGTAGCTTGCCAATGCACTCATTGAGGTGCACTCATGAACCCAGTCAAGAGACCTACAACAAAACATAGATCAACCTGTGTGTTGAGGAGCCAAATCAATGAGCCAATCAAGTGACGATAGTGGGTAGCATCCGCCAAAGGAGAATTTGTGTGTGAGATAGCCTTCCAGTTTGGATCCATAGGAGTAGAAATGGACTGACAATCCTCCATCTCAAAAGTCACCAAGAGCTCATGTACATATCTTTGCTGATAGATGAAAATCCCCCTCTGACACTGATAAATCTCGTGGCCCAAAAAGAAATGAAGAAGTCCTAAATCCATCATCTCGAACTTCTGATGTAGGGCTGCCTTTGTCTCTTCAACCTTCTAGGCATGATCACTTGTAACAATCAAGTTATCAACATACAAAAAAACAACACATGACCACCCTCGAAAGTGTGCACATAAAGCTGCAGATCAGCCTTAGAGCAATGATATCCCAACTTGGCCTGGAGAAATGAATCAATCTTCTCTTTCTAAGCACACTGAGCCTGCTTCAGGCCATACAAGGCCTTCTTCAACTTGTAAACCTTCCCATATGAGGAACCAAAGCTAGAAGGCTACTCTACATAGATCTCCTCCTTCAAATCACCATTCAAGAAGGCTGACTTCACATCCAACTGAAAGACAGGCCATCTCCTATGACTAGCCAAGGCAAGAACAACACGAATAGTCGCCATGCAAGTAGTGAGGGAAAAAGTATCATGGAAATCAACACATGGGCGCTGTGCAAAAACTTTAGCAACAAGGCGAGCCTTGTGCTTATCCAAAGAGCCATTATTATGGTACTTGGTCTTGAAGACCAATTTGACACCGCCTGATGGACCTTGCTGAATGTGCGCAAGATTTTGGTCTTTGCCTTGGGGATAAAGGACGAACGTCAACTCTCACCCTACCCCCTAACAAAATCAAGGCATGATAATCCATAAGGGATAGGTCCAGCTTAATTTGACAGAAATCCATAGGAAGTCGCTAACCAACTACTCTAATATAGATTGGCTAAAAAACCTATTAAAGGGGTCATCCTAGTGGTGGTTTGAACTACCTACCTAACTTAGGATAACAAGACCAGGATCTCCTACTAGGCGAGGACTCCTATAGCCTTGTCATCATATTTTTCTTGTAACACATTTGTCTCCCAAGGTTTCCATACTTGGTGAATGTCCCCATTACTTAGTTTATTTTAATAAACAATGTGCATATACATTTCAAAAATTGATCTATGTTGAAAACAAAATGGTAAAGATTGCACATTTTTTAAACTAGCTCTAACTATGAAGATAATTGATGAAGTATTATATGCCAGTTCATGGAAGGAAGGCTTGGGAAACCGTCCCAAGACAAGCTTATTAAAACGATGTTTGTAGTATACAATAATAAAATGAACTAGCCTAGTGGATAGTCACTTGGCAGTTAAGCGCACTTGGGCGACGACACTGCCGGGATGGGTGACCTCTTGGGAAGCTTTTCCTATAAGCTAATGGGAGCTTCTCATGCATAGCCAACGGTGCCAACGAAGCCTTTGTAGCTTGTTGCCAAGTATACCAAGGTCTATGCCTTGGAGTGAGCCCGCCCAATGACATTGTGGTTTGTTGCAACTACCTATAGCTGGCATAGTTATAGTGCCAATCAATTAGTATAGTCAGTTATGCATTGTTTGACTTAGTAGGCTACTTTTCTTTATGTTTTATCTTATTTATACTTTGTGTACATTATATTGTGTGTGGAAAAAGAAGAAGAAACCAACAAGAAAATGTTTTGGCCTCCATTTGTCTTCTTGTATTCTTGAGAGAGCTTCCTCTTATGTGTATGGTGTGTGCTTAGTATAGTAGCCCAAGCAATTCCCCCCACCATGTGATTTGTGACACCTTTGTGGATGAGGTTTATGCTTAAAAGTGGTGAAAATAAATTGATATTTATTTTTGGCTCTCATTATTTTCGGTGAATCATAGTTTTCAATTTTTTTGCTCTAAGAATGGAATTTCGCAATAGGTCCTAATTTCCAATGACAACTTGCTTGAGTAGGAGGCTTAAAGACATCCGATACCAACATCTCTAAGTCAATGGATTACAACAAAGATGTGGTTCGTTCTCAGTATATTAATTGGTTGAATCATAGAAAGATAATATATAAAAAATGAATGCTTCATGATCTATCTTAGGAAATATCAATTTGTTTCAAATACTGTTGTGTAATTTATATGTGATTCACAGATCTCCCATCAAGATTTATCTCTAGATAGTGCAAGCCTTCCCTTATTTGTGCTTAGAATGTTAGCCAAGTCTTGTGGTGGTTATATCCTCCCCATAAATGCAGAATAGGTAATTATGGTTGAAAAGTAGTTTGCATGTGGGTGTTTGGCCTTGGATATGGGGTGTCAATCATTGAGGCCTTGTTAACTCCAAGTACAAAAGAGAGAAAAAAGTCCCATAAATTTTTGAACAGATTTGTAACAACTTATATTATTGTGGAGAGTCAGGCTCCTACCCATGCAAGTTGTTTTCTAGTTAAAGATTAAGACCTAGAAGCGTGAAGAAAACCCATGACCGAATCAGAAAGGCCATTAAAGGGGTATAATACCTAAGTAACATGAAGAAATGCTAACCCTGACATTCTTGTATAAAAAGGATCACAACCAATGGAAAAGGCCATTTATGTGTGTGAAAATTTTATGTACTTGCTTATTACTTTCCTCTATCTGTGTGTGTGTGTGTGTTGATGGGAGGGGGGGGGGGGGGGGGGGGGGGGGGGAGACCAAGCGAGTGAAGTAAGAAGATTAGCCCAATCAATGCTTCTACTCTATGAATTTGAATATAAGATTGTGCATACTCTGGTTAGGAACATACAATTGCAAATTTTCTAAGTAGACTTGACTTTGCATATCCTACATATAGAGTCAATGACCCTTTTTTATGGTGATTTGTTTGGAGTACAAGTACATCAATTCAACTCTCATTATGATTGAATGATCTACATTTTCCTCAATGTTGTTATGCTAGAATATCTTTATAGAGACCAAAGGAGAAGATTGGGTCAACAAAATAGAAATTTTAAGGTTATTATGGGAGTACCCTATAGAAGAGGAATTGAGCAAGTTTTGAGAAGGTGCATTCAAGAGAATGAGCTTCCCACACTTTTACATGAAGCTCATGTAGGTTTGTTAAAGGGACCCTTTATTAGTGGGATAACAGGAAGAAAGATCCTTCATGCATGTTTATGGTGGCCGAAATGCCTAAGGATTCTCATCAATATGCCAAAGAGTGTGTAATCTATATGTAAGAGGGGAAGCCGCATACAAGATAGGATGCAAATCCATTCCATGTTACCCTTAGAATCGTTGGGGCAAGGATTCTGTGGATCTCGTTAAACCAAAAGCCCATCAAAGAAAGAATAAGCGCATGATGGTTTGTACAGACTATTGTACTAAGTGGGTAGAGGCCAAAGCCTCAAAGGATAACACAACTAGTGTGGCACAATTTCTCTACTTCAATAGGAACTGTAAGGGTTACTTTTAACTCTCAGTTTGAGGGAACATATTTCACACATGTGAAGTCAAATGTTCTAAGAATTGCAAGGTCCAATATTCATCATTAGAGAGAGAAGGGCGAGTGTTTCTGTCCATTGATGATTTGAGGAAAAGTATGGTTAAAGGCAGAAAGAGAATGGCAAGCAAGACAACAAGAAACTTGGCACTCCAATTTTCTTCTTCTTACTACCATCATGTGCTACCATTGAAGCAAGTTCTTTCACCTATTGGTTCTCACTCAGACCTCTTTCTTACATCCAATCATGGCTAAAACAAGAACTCGTAAAGCCTAGAAGCTACATATAAATAGTCCACAACAACATATGCATGTTTATGAAGATGATCCAAAGTGCTCTTAAACCATCCAAGAGGATGAATCAACACCAAAATCCATTATTAAATCTTCACATGAGGCAAGTGAGCAATTCACACCAATCATGGACTCTTTTATGTATTTGGACACCTTAGATACCAACACAAGAGCATGGCTCTTGCAAATTAGGTTGCTCAATTTAGTTAAATTGCCCTAGGGTGCATGGGCAAACAATCCTCTTGCTACTATGCAACTTGAGCTCATAATTAAAGAAGATAGGAAAAATAGGTGGCAAACTCGAGTTCACACCTTCCCTTCTTTCGAATCTATTCTCTTATATGCAATGATCATATCAAGCATTGCAAGTGCACCAAAGAAGCCGTGCAAGCTGAATTTGGGGATCTTGTAGGTGCATACAATCAATACCTGCTTAGATAGATAGGCTTGCTATAAAGACAACACATATATAGATTTATAGAATGATTTTTTAGGTTTATGGAACAATTTTTGCTATACATAAAGAATGACTCTATCACCCATGAAACTCATGGAATATTGTTGTATGATGAGAATAATGTTATTCCAAATTGGGCAAGGAACTTGCATGATAGGTTGATGTAGAATATATATGTGCTACGATCCGTAGAATGCAATAGAAAAGTAGGATTGATCCGATGTTGGCAACTCTTTATACTCACTTGTTGCACGTATGGGCAAATGTACAGTGCTCATTGTGGAATGGCTCAAAGAATATTATACATAATGCTTCTAAGAAACTCAAGCAAGTTGATGGTTTAACTCTTGATGCATATATAGTGTTGGTTTAATTCTAAGAAATTCAAGCAACATGATGGTTTAATTCTTGATGCATAATGCCTACCCGCACTTTGCCGCGGATACACCTTTGGATTGTGTGGGTGATGACACTCACAAACAACTAGCTTGTTATGACATGAATCTTGGTACTCAAGCATTTGTATGGTTTATGACCAAAGTTAAAGTCCTTTGATTCGTCTACTTCAGTCAAGCAAGCTCTACTAGATTTTGAAGAATTAACCACCTTGCTCTTGCATCTAAAAGTTGTTCAGTCTTTTGGTGCACATAGATGGATTCAAAACTAGTAAGAATGCAATATTTTAAGGAGGCTAAGCCATTAGGGAGTGAAGTTCTTTTAAAAAACAAAGGGACTTAAAGTTCTTGGTTCTAGTACTAGTTCAACCTCTTTGCAAATTCCAAGCAATCAAAATCAACATGAAGCTAGTCCCAATGGTAAAATCAACAAGAAAGAAGATATTTGATCACTAGTCCCTATGGTAAAGCTCTTGGCAAGCCAAAAATACTCAATGTCGTCAAAGCATGAAGCATTGTTACTATGGAATTATTTATAATTGTATCAATCAGTGGCCTAGAAGAAAAAGTAGTGTGAAAGATACAATATAATATGGTCATTATGCTCATTTTTTAAAGTAGTGTGAAAGATACAAGATAATATGGTCATTATGCTCATTAAAAAATCCTAAAGATTAGTCAATAACATTATTTATCATCACCCACATGCAAAATGCTAAGTCCAATAGCACAACCATTGAGAAACAATGTTTTGTTGACTTTAAAGCTTCCAATCATATGACCTCACTATAAAGTTGAGGAGGTGGAGAGAATCAAGGGGTTCACCCTTGAGGCCTCTTTCAAATTTCAAGCCTTCTCCAGACAAAAATCCACATAAATAGGCCATTGTACTTATGATTAACATAATTCATTTTCATCCATTTACCATTGTTTTGTGTGTGTGTGTGTGTGTGTGTGTGTGTGTGTGTGTGTGTGTGTGTGTGTGTGATAATGTTGCAAAACTATACAAATAAAAATGCTGAAGGAAACCAAAATGTGGATTCCACATAAACTCACACCAACACAATGCAAAGCATTATCAAGCCAAATTGATAAGATAAAGGTAGCTAGGAAATCAAGCCCAAAAAAACCATCATGGCAAAGTTTAAAAAGCCTATGCATTAGTTAGTTTAGGAACATTGAACTATGTAGCAACTCTTGCAGCTATAGTATTTGGTTTCTATTTGAGTCTTTGGTACCCTGAACTAGATTGTAACTTGAATTATGTTGTTTCATTATGTGCATCTTCGAGGTGACTAAGACAATATTAATATGATTTCTCTTGCTAGATTTCGCTTAGTTTATCATTGGTTGCAAGGTCTAATTCATGTGGACGGCCTCTCTATTGAGGTAAAATGGGATTTATTTCTCTTCTACTATATCTAAAGTTCAAACCTCAAAAGGCCAAGTATTTGCTTGCTCATAATATCAATGACCTTGTTCGACTTTGTGGCATTATTTGGAGTACAAAATATGCGCAAGTTCAGTTACCCACTTGCTATAAGAGGACAAACATGGTCTTGGTTTACTACGGGATCTATGCACATTGCAAAATAAACTTTTGCCCAACAGGATTTGGACTAGGCTACCCTTGTACTCATATATGAGAAAACACAACGTTGTTAACCCTTCATATTAATGGGATATCCCCTTGCATTTGACAAGGGGGACAAAAATGTGTTAAGACCATTGTGTGCATTGTGCCTTGATTTTTATGGAAATCAATTGATTACGCTATTTGCATGTTGATAGTATTACAATCTCCTTTTTAGAGTTACATCTCACATCTCTTATTTAGGCAAGGAAAATCATAGGATTACCCATAGTAAAAATTTAGGGTCTATCTATAGCACAATGGCTATTACATTGAAGTTTTAGCAAGCCTATTTTTCTTCAACCATTTTAAAAGTGGGTTTACTTGGGAAAGTGATTCTGAAGCAAAGACACTTCAGACTACTCCATGTAGGCCAGGCAGGCCGATGTAATTGCATCACCTTTATTGAGAGTAGCATGGGATTGATGCAGGACAGTGGAACGGTGTATGCGAAAATTCTTATTTTGCTGTCTAGAGAAAAGACAGAACAGAGGCCCTTGAGATATCACAGTTGGAGCCAATCACGGCCCGTGAGTCGCTTACATGACCCACCGCTCGGAAATATGAAACAGATGTGACTGGCAGCAGCTGTGCAGAGACGAGTCTTCCACTAGAGCTCCATACTTACACTTGACTCTTGAGCCTCACAGACTACCAAGCAGTCTAATTTTGTAATCACAGAGAACCGGCAGTCAAAGAAAAATGCTGCGTCACAAGGCGATTTGTCAGTCGCTTCACATCCTTAGTGGCTTAATTGACGTCTTTTTGAAGCTTATAAAGCTGACGGATGCTCCCTGAGGCTGCTCAAAACAAAACCAATGTTTCTCATTAGCCTTGTTCTCACAGAGCTCGGGAAATGTCCACATCTGTGTTTGAGCTACATTTTGAGTTCTTGACTCACCATAAAGCCACTCTTTGAAATGCAGGCGGATGGCATGTGAGAGTTCTGCTTTTCTTGGTTCATTTGTCTGAACACTCCTCAATGCTTCTTTCAGTGTCTCAACAGACTTGATCTACCACAATCCCAAACGAGCAAAAAGTTACATCAAGTGACTCACATTGTGAACCCTTGCCAACAGTGTTCTTTTGGCGGGAAGGTAATACTCTGAATCGTTGGATCCACAGCCATACTTCATAAGAGTAGTCAAGCAAGGTAAAATGTGCAGTTATTGAACAGTCTGTAGCTAAATTAGAGTTAGATTACAGTGGCGTACTGATGGTGTACGGCTTATCTACAACCTATGTCTAGGCACGCATGCAAGAATGAGACTAAGGGCACAAATCAAATTTATATATACGCATAGTATTGATCTGGGCTTTAATCTATCTTGTAACTTCAAATGGAAACAATGTCCTTACAGTGGTCTCCTATTGTTGCTACTATATTTTTGTTGCATGTACGCTTTCATGTCATCAACTCATTTCTACCAGTTGATAATAGTCGCTTGAGGAAAATCATGGGCACATTAAAAAGCATAGAACTTGACTTCAAATTGGCATGCTTTAACACAATAATTAAAATCCTCAAGCATACCCTTTCCTGCTGAGATAGATAGTAGGGTCTTGGTAACATGAAGGGATTGCGTGTTGTTATAAGCCCACCCTGGGCATCACAATCACTCCATCTTGGTATCTGCAATAAAAATGTGAACCATTGCAATGCCATAAGATGTAACCTTCTCTAACTTTAATGCAAAAACACTTTCAATCAGGAATTCAAATATGGATCTGTTTAATGCTATGGAAAAGAACTTCAAAAGAACGTGACTTTTATAGGTCCATTAACACAGCAATATATGTACATACCACGAAGGATATGAAACGTTCTGGTGGCAAAAGTGATGGACCCTCTGCTTGAGTATCTGCAATACCAGCAGCATGCATAAATGAATCATGAGGGTCCATTGCTCCCAATGTCATTTGCATGTCCCACTTGTTCAAGTTTTGGTCAAAACCAACTTGAGTCAAATGAGCCTCTAATCCAGGATAGAACGTATTATAAGGAGCAACCTATTGAAGACAAAAAATCCAATACTCAAAGCCTCCTTAAAAGAAAGTGACGAGATTGTATTGTCATAAGAGAATCAAGTAGGGTTTACGTCCAAAAGAAGTAGAGGGCAAATACATGAACTATTGAGTTCAGGCAAAGGAGCATGGGAACACAAACATCAATGATTGATTGATTTGCACGTAAGTGCACCATACTTCCTCTTACAAAAGTTGGTGTATGTCTTAGTTGTTTATTTAATATCATCTAGATACTTACATTAAGAAAACAAAAGCAATCAAATCATTTTGCCAATGTAGAGAAAGGAGCAAAAGCAAAGTTACTGTAGAAAGAAGCAGCTTATTTCCTATACTCCTGGCTCCATACTCATGTTGTATGCATTCAAGCTTCCTTCACAAAACGGCTGCAACAAGAAGCCTAGAGGCCTCACCTGGATAATAAAGCAACTAAAAACGAAGACCCCAAGGCACATCGGACATAACCTCTCTTCACCTCTCTGCCAATTATGATATAAACTACACCCCGTCACCAATTGCATAGATTTAATTATAAATTGTTCATCATACTTTGGATAGGAACTGGGCATTGGATGTCCACGAGGATTAGTTTCTTCAGTATCTGCACAATACTCAGCAAACGCATTTGTATGTAGATTGCCTCATAGAGTAATATTGGCCACTAGTAGGCATTAGTATATCTTTCTTTTTTTTCTATCTCCTTTTGTGCTTTTCAAACAAGAGAAAAACTATTAATCGACATGGCAGAAAAATCTAAGGTAGAATTACCCTAATAAGCCTTGTATAGAACTTCAGCGATATAGTAATAAATTAAAGATAGGAAACATAAGTCTAACACAACAGTTGAGTAAAAAGTCAATCAAGTGTTCTGTAATGTCAAACCATGTGGAACTACAAGGTGTCGGAATCCCAAGTATGAAGAAATGCATCTCTCCTCATGTGCACAGAATCTCCTTAGTCTCTCCCATTTGCCACAAATTGTGTGAATACACTCCAAATCCTAGACGGTCTCTAAAGTAGGAATGTCCTATAGGTCAGACTGGGTGCCACACAACAGAGATTATGGCAAACTCCTCTCCACACCAACTGGGCGGCCTCGCATGACCAAAGACGATGCTTTGGAAGTTCCAGATGCTGCCATGGGCAATGCTTGCAAACTCCATCCTGCTGAATGTTGGCTGTAAAGGCCCTTCGCTACACTTCCCGTGTATATATTTTACTTGTACATGTGACCGCACTCTTGCGGGTGTAAATACACTGGTACACACCCAACTCAAGTCTCTACTCTCTCTGCACTCTCTACTGCTAAACACACTCCATTCTCTCTGCGCACACCACTTGGGCATTTTCGCTTTCCTTCAAACTGGTATCAGAGCTTCGGCTAAGGTGTGCGCGCTTCCCGGAGCCTGTGCGAGACATCGCCAGCGCTTCGCTCGTGAAGAAATCAGCAAGTCGTCATCTCTACTGGTCAGGCGAGAGCATGCATGAAACAGGCGACAATGCTACAGGCTCGTTTTTGCTCAGTCTGTAACCAGACAGGTCAGGCGCAGCCATTCCAGCGCAGCCATTCCAGGTCAGCACAGGTCAGGTCGTCATCTTTCCAGGTCACGTTTCTGTTCAGGACGGTCAGGCGACAGTGTTCAGGCCACGTTTTACACAGGGGACAGCTGGACAAACAGTCGCCAGGTCAGAAACAGGTCAGCGTGGACAGGCAACAGCCAAATCTGCTCAGCGACAGTCAGGCGACAGCTGACGTAGTCAGCGTGGACAGGCGGCAGTTCGTTTCTGATCAGCGTGATCAGTCGACAGGTCACGACAGTCATTTTTGCAATTTTTTGTGACTTGTCACATTAAAACAGGCCCCGGATCGCGCGCGCAAGCACAGTTCTCAGATTTGTGCAGATTTGAGCCAGAAAATTTGGGGCTTTTCCAGATTTAGTGCTGTTCATGCATAATACAAACATCTGCGTCAAAATTGCAGACATTGTGCGCGTATAAATTGGGGATTTCGCCAAATTTGGTTAAATTTTGCTCGTTTGAGTAAAATTTCTCAACATTGGACCCATAAAATTTGGGCCTTTTGCTGTATTGGTGAAATTTTGCTCAGCCAAGTCAGATTGGTTGACATTCGTGCACACTTGGACCCGGAAAATTTGGGGCTTTTGCAAAATTTTATGAAATTTTGCTGAATTTGCCCATTTTATGCTCTCGAGAACATGTATTAATGCAATTGGGGCAGATTTATTGCAGAAAATTTGGGGCTTTTCACATTAGTGATGTATTTTGAGCCGATTTGTGCTTTGATAGTGGAATTACAGCAAATTCACTGCTAAGTGGGAGAAATTTGGACTTGGGATGTATCAAATGTTATGAAAAGGCAACTTCTCTTGGTACATGTATTGCTGAATGCTCATTGTGCAGTGAAACAGTGGAACATACAGCACTCGGGTTATTGCATTTGGGCATTACGGTGATGTATTGAAGTGGGAGCTGTCTTGTATGCATATGTATCAGATTTGCTTTGTGTATATGCTGTAATCAGCCCTTTGGACTGAAATTACAGTAAAATATCTGCTTCTTGGGCACACTTTGAAGTGCAAGTTTGTGTATTTGCTGTTATATACAGCAACCTTGCTATTGGCTGATTGCATTCAGCATTCTATTGCAGAAATTTATTGCTGAAAAATGGCTGGAAATGCATCCACTGCTGACACAAAGAATCTTTTTGAGATTCGCAAATTTGATGGCAATGGCTTTGATCTTTGGAAAGATCGTATGCAAGGTATCCTTTTTTTGAAGGATTGTGAAGATGCTTTGGCAGAACAAAAACCTGCTGCTTTGTCAGATGAAGATTGGGCTAAAATGAATAAAAAGGCCATTACTTACATCAAAATGGCAGTTACTGATGATATCTTGGTTGATATCAAGGGACTCAACAGTGCATATGCAGTTTGGGAGAAACTCAAGGCTACATATGAGAATACTACTCCTGTTAATCAGGTCCATCTCATGTGAAAGTTAGTCAACTTAAAGCTTGATGAGTCTAAGCCCGCCTCAGAGCATTTGGCTGCATTTACAGGTATTTTGAGTCAGTTACAGGATGCAGGCTTGCCGGCTTTTAATCCTAAGCTAAAGGCTATCTTCTTGCTCATGACTTTGCCAGATTCATGGGAAGCATTGAGCAACAACCCCAACTTGACATTTGATGGTGTACATGGTTCTATCCTCAATGAGGAGATTAGACGCAAGTCTAGTGGGGAAAACAGTGGATCAGCCTATAATGTTAGAGGACGGACTGAAAAGAAGTCAAATGCTGCAAATAAGCATAAAAATCGCAGCAAAAGCAAAGAAAAACAACAAGATGTCACTTGCTATCAGTGTGGACGCAAAGGGCATAAAAAGCCCAATTGCAGGTACTATAAGAAGAAGCAAGAACGCAAGAAGTAGGCTAATGCAAAAGGCAAAAAGAATGAGAAGGATAGCAGCTCTACCCCTAAAGAAACAGAAAAGGCAAATATGGTATCTGGTGTTGTCATTGAGGAGATAGAAGAAGATAAAGATGCTGATTTGCTGGTTGCATCTTCAGATCCACATGCTATGACAGTGGAAGACATGTATATCACTAAAAGGGATGTGATAGATGCCTTGTTATCTGCTCATGATGGTTTGTCACAATCGTGCATGTGATATTGAAGGAGTGGGCACCATACACCTGGCTCTTCAAAATGGCCAGGAATTGATTCTTCATGATGTTAGGTATATACCTGGCATTAAGAAGAGCTTGCTTTCTGTTGGGCAGTTAGATAGCAGGGGTTACTACACTACCTTTGGTGGTGGAATGTGGAAAATACAGAAAGGATCTATGCTGGTCACTAGAGGTGGTAAAAAGGGAACTTTGTATTATCTTCATTGCAAGGCACTTCCTGGAAAGTTTGTTGCAGTTGCAGAAGTACAGTCATACATGGAGCTATGGCATAAGCGTCTTGGACACGAGCCAAAAGGGTTTGGATGCACTTTCTTCACTTGAAAGAGTTGATGTGAAAAACTCAAAGCTTGACTTTTGTGATGACTGTGTCTTTGGAAAACATGTAAAGAGTTCATACTCTCGTGGAGCCTCTAGGAAGGCATGTATCTTGGATTTAGTCCATTCCAATGTATGTACCATGCCAATAAAAACTCATAGTGGTTTCCATTATTTTGTGTCTTTTATTGATGACCACTCTAGAAAGCTATGGGTTTATTTGCTTAAGCAGAAAAGTGAGCCATTGGATGCTTTTAAAAGGTTTTATGCATTTGTTAGTAATCAAAAGGGCTTAAAACTGAAATGCATAAGAACAGATAATGGGGGAGAGTACGTATCTAAACAATTTAATAGTTTTTGTGATAAAAATGGGATTAAACGAGGGCTTACAGCCCCTTATAATCCGTCATCTAATGGTGTGGCTGAGCGAATGAATCGCACTTTATGTGAGAAGATTCGGTGCATGCTATCCATAGCTAATCTCCCGCAATTGTTTTGGGGAGAGGCACTTAAAACCGCGGTGCATATTTGCAACCGATCTCCACATCGTGCACTTGATAGTGACATCCCTGAAGAGGTTTGGTCTAGCAAACCTGCTTCATATGACCACTTAAGGGTCTTTGGCTACGAATGCTATGTACATGTGCCTGTTGATAGCAGAACCAAACTTGACATGAAATCCCTCAAAGGCATTTTCATGGGTTATGGAGATGATGGTGAAATGGGTTATAGAGTTTGGGTTCCAAGCATGAAAAAGGTGCTACGCAACCGAGATATGGTATTTAATGAATCAAAGCTGCTGAAAAATGCCACATCTAGTGATGTAGACAAAAGGAAAGTGAAATTTCAGCATGATCAGCCACTTAAACAGCCATCAGCCACTGAAAATTCAGCTCCATTTGATGCTGATTATGATAATCAGCGTGTCATTATTGAGCCAGATGCAAATGGGCAGCAAAGGGATGCTGAAAAAAAGTTTGGGCAACAAAATCAGCATGCCGAACATCAATTACAACAGCCTGAAAATTTATTACAGCAACCTGAAAATGCAGTTCAGCAGCCAAATAATGAGGTCATTGACATTCCTTTGGATGTAGATCCATTGCCTGATAACACAGATCATTGGGTGAGAAGGTCTACACGTGTCAGGAGACCCATACAGAGGTTTAATCCCTCTTTGGACTGCATTTTACTCACAGATGAGGGTGAGCCTCTTACATATAAAGAGGCATTGTCATGTGAGTTAAAGAAAAAGTGGGAGCAAGCTATGCAGGAAGAAATGAAGTCATTGTATCAGAATGATACTTGGGATTTGGTTTCATTGCCCAAAGATAGGAAAGCTATTCCTAACAAGTGGGTCTACAAAATCAAATGTGTGGATGGCAAACCAAATACAAAGCCAGGCTTGTGGCTAAGGGTTATACTCAGAAAGAGGGGATTGGCTTTCAAGAAGTCTTCTCACCTGTTGTCAAAATGACCACTCTTCGGGTATTGTTTGCTATTGTTGCATCTATGGATCTTGAACTTGATCAAATGGATGTTAGAACTGCATTCCTGCATGGTGATTTAGAAGAAGGGCTGTATATGAAACAGCCAGAGGACTTTGTTATGCCAAGAAAGGAGCATTTGGTGTGCAAGCTTAAGAGAAGCTTGTATGGTTTAAAACAAGCTCCTAGACAGTGGTATAAGAAGTTTGATGCCTTCATGCTCTCACATGGGTTTAAAAGAAGCAATGCAGATCACTGCTTATACACAAAGAAGGCTGATGATGGAAGCCTTATTATCCTTGTGCTTTATGTGGATGATATGCTTATTGTTGGTAAGCATAAGAGTCAGGTTAATGCATTGAAAAGATAGCTGAATTCAGCCTTTTCCATGAAGGACTTGGGTGCAGCTGAACATATTTTGGGCATGCGTGTGACGAGAGATAGAGAGCACAAGCTCTTATTTCTCTCACAAGAAAATTACATCAACAAAGTGCTTGATCGTTTCTCTATGACAGATGCTAAGTCACTTGGTGTTCCATTACCACCATACCTTAAGCTTAGCAAAGCTAATTGCCCAAAAGATGACATGGCAACCAACTCCATGAAGGGTGTTCCTTATGCTTCAGCTTGTGGATCACTCATGTATGCTATGGTTGCCACTAGACCTGACATTGCTCATGCAGTGGGAATTGTGAGCAGGTTTATGTCGAACCCTGGCAAAGCACATTGGGAGGCAGTGAAATGCATCTTTCGATACCTTAAGGGCACACAAAGAAAATGTATTTGCTATGGAAAGGGTACATTAGATCTGCAGGGATATTGTGATGCAGACACGGCAGGTGACTTGGATACTCGCAAGTCTACTAGTGGGTATATATTTACCTTGACTGGTGAAGCAAAAGATAGTAGCACTTTCTACCACTGAGGCTGAATATATTTCAGCCACTGAAGCTTCAAAAGAAGCTGTTTGGCTTGGTCGCTTGGTCAAGGATTTTGGGCTGCCCACCAAAACACCTGTACTTGGATGTGATAGCCAAAGTGCTATATGTCTGGCTAAGAATGCCATGTTTCATGCACGTACAAAACATATTGATGTACGGTACCACTTTATCAGACAAGTTCTGGATGATGGTCTAGTCACACTAACTAAGATCAAAACACAAGATAACCCTGCAGATGCTCTCACAAAAAATCTTGCAAAGGCTCAGCATGAGCATTGCATTCGACTAGTGGGAGTTGGTTAAAGGTTTGCTCATGATCTTTAAGTGGGAGGTTGTTGGGTGTAAAGGCCCTTCGCTACACTTCTCGTGTATATATTTTACTTGTACATGTGACCGCACTCTTGCGGGTGTAAATACACTGGTACACACCCAACTCAAGTCTCTACTCTCTCTGCACTCTCTACTGCTGAACACACTCCATTCTCTCTGCGCACACCACTTGGGCATTTTCACTTTCCTTCACTGAATCTGGGCCAACCAGCTCCCTACTGCCAGGCCCCCATGTGCAAGAAGCCAAATGAAGTAAGACACCCTCCGCAACCTCCAACTATCCCATAGCTGTCCCTAGATGGTCCGGCCAAAAGCATCCGTGATGTTGTGCTCCACCCAATCTCACTGCCCAAGGGCACCCAATCCATCTGTAAGACACCCTCCGCAACCTCTGACTATCCCATAGCCGTCCCTAAATGGTCTAGCAAAAAGCATCCATGATGTTGTGCTCCACCCAATCTCACTGTGCAAGGGCATCCAATCCATCTCCTCTTGCATCAGAACATGTCTGCCAATCCTATCTGTGTAGGCCAAGAAGCTCTGTGTTTTCTCGGTGACTGCCATGACTGCCGGCCAAAGCCACTCTCCAAGGTCCCACTCCAGCTCATCTAGAGGCCAACTCCCCCAAATCTAGAGTGCTACTCCTAAAACTCAGCCCAAGGTACATATGTGTCTAGCCGCCTACTGGTCTTCCCTTGGAGTACGATGACATGGATCATCCTCCAGGTGATGGCTGGCAAATCCTCATCCTACTGTCCTCTATCAATGACTAGCCAACCACCAACCTGAACTACAAAGAAAATGCTGGGGGAAGCACCACATCAAAGCCAGCCCGCCACTTGGAGGGGAACGCCCATCCGCAAAAACCAAGCAGCCCACGCCTCTCAAGGCTGCACAAGCTCTCTGGTGGTAGGATCTAGCCAGTTCTATGTGATCACTGCATCAGGCTCCCTCCTTGTGGCCTCGATACCCCTTTGACATCTTGTCGCCTGCTCTAGAACCTCGTGATCCGTCATCCTGTAAACATCCCACCACACACTCAGAATGCGAGCAGGGCTAGCCTTCCAGCCAGCCCACTGGATGCAAGGGTGCTCTCCTAAGTTCTAACCCGTCAGTCTTGAACCTAAGGATTCTAGACAATAGGCTGATGGTCAATTTCCTCCTGGCAAATTGGGGACTGTTGTACAAGGGCCTTCCACAAGCACTACCAAACCTGTAACCACCTGTGAAGGAAAGAGGATCTAGGTGGCACGGTCGGTGCTGTAGTGAAGATCCACCTCAAAAATGGTCTCCATTTCCCACCTAGCCAAGGTCTGCACTTCTGAAAGCCCTCCCGAAGGACTTTCCACATCTGTCCACCAGGGGTGAGCCCTTAGACCACTAGCTTGCCCAATAAGGCTAGAGTGATAATTTGAATCAATGATCCCAAAACCCCCCTTGGAGCAATGAGGGATGGTAGTCCCCCAAGCCACCTGTTGAGATATCGAGCTCCACTCGTGATACGCCAGGGTGACCGTTGTGTATTTATATCACCGACTTGTCAGTTGCAGACGCGGTTGGTACACCGCCCATGAATAATAGCTACATGATAGCTATCCTTATCTACTCTAGTTCGTGGCTCAGTTAGTATGCCACCTTAGTTAGTTGAGTTTGGTTTTGAGACCCATATATAGGGTTCTTCTATTTCTTTGTACTTGAGTTCTTTTTGGCTTACACAACTAAGAAGAGGAAAACTGTTTTCAGCCTCCACCCTTGTGTGTATTCCCCCATTGTGCAAGCAAGAAAGCTACAAGTGAGACTCCTTCCTTCTCTCCCACAATCTTGACATGGTATCAGAGCCTTGTTCGTGGTAAGGAGCTCAAGAAAGCAAGCCAAGCTCGCGGTGTTCTGGTAAGAGGAGCAGTGTTGCTTTCATTTTCTGTTTTGGGAGCAGATCTCTGCAGGTAGCATAGCCGGAAAGTGCAAGAGTGCATTGTCTCAAGTTGAGACGCCCTTCGCGGTGAAGCAAGAGGGCAGTATATGCTGCGGGCGAGGGCTTTAGCCCTCGGCGACCTTTTTTTTTTATTTGAGGCCATTTCGGGGCCTGTTTTGGAGGCGGAAGTTTTCTGCACGCACTCAAGAAAAGGCCCAGTTTTATGCTGTGCAGCCACTATTCTATAGGTCGGTGAAAAGTCACTGTAGAAATTGCATCGTATGCTTGTGCGCAAAGACATTGGGAGTTACAGAATCATCCTTGGTTCCTATTTATGCAAAATTGTCACTAGGAAGTGACTGTGTGGTCAAATACCACTTTCGCCAGTTTTGGCGAAATGCCCTTGTGAGGGTGAAGCTGTGTTTTTTGCAGTGACAGAATTTTTTGCAGTGTTCTGTAATGGCGTCTGATTCTCTTTCACAGATTGTCACTGAAAAGCTTGACAAGAACAACTTCCAAGCATGGAAGTTTAGAATGACGAATTTCCTCATGGGAAAAGGATATTGGGAATTTGTTGCAGGAAATGAAGAATAACCAGTTCTTCCTGATGTTCCCAATCAACAGCAAATGCAGGCATTTAAAGCATGGCATGAGAGAGCCAGGAAAGTTATGTACTGGCTGTCTATCAGCATTTCAGACTCTATGATTGTGCATATTCAAGATGCAAGTACGCCAAAGGAGGCATGGGATACTTTGTCAAAAATGTATAGCACAAAAACGCAAGCCAGGAAAATGCAACTCAAGCAAGAGTTGCATAATGTGCAAAGAGAAAATATGAGCATCAATGACTACCACATGAAGGTGAAGAAGATTGCAGATGCACTTGCTTCCATTGGATCGCCAGTGGAAGATGATGATTTAGTTTCTGTGACCTTGAATGGTCTAGGAAAGGATTATGCACAGTTTCGGACATCCATTTCAGTTCGTGAAAGATTTCCTGATTTTGAGGAGTTGATTGCTCTTCTAATTTCTGAGGAGCAGAGAAATGGTGGTGCATCTTCTTCAGGAGGAACTTCAAAAGAAGCTGTCTTCTACTCAAATGCTGGAAGAGGTAGAGGCAGAGGTAGAGGAGGCCGATTTGGAGGCCGTGGTAGAAATCAGAATATGCAGCAAACTCAAGAAAACCAGTCCTATGGAGGAGGACGTGGTAACTCTAGAGGCAGGGGGAGCCAAAGAGGTCGTGGTGAATGGCAAAGAGGCCAAAATACAAACAGTAATATTGAATGCTACTACTGTGGTAAAATGGGTCATATGGCTAAAGACTGCTATAAAAAGCAGAATGACATCATGAATGGAAAACTGCAACAAGGGAATTAAGCATCTTCTAGTAGACAGGGTGATGACAGAAATGAGCATTTGTTCATGGTGTAGCACATGAACAATTCTGTGACAAGTGCAGAAGAAAGCAATGATGTATGGTATGTTGACTCAGGTACATCAAACCACATGACAGGTCATGCAGAATGGATGGAGGATGCAAGGAAAATGGAAAAACCAGGATTTGTGGAGACTGGTGATGATACTGCACATCCTATTGTGCAGATTGGAAAAATTCATTTGTCTATGCAAGATGGGAAAAAAGAAATACATGTCCGATGTATTTCATGTCCCGAATATCAACAAGAATCTGGTTTCTGTTGGTCAAATGGTTGAGCAGGACTTGCAGGTCAGATTTAATCCTCATGGATGCTTTGTTGAGGATATGAAAAATAAAGATCGCTTGATAGCAAAAGGAAAGAAGAAGGGCAGAATGTTTACGTTGGATGCAGACATGTCTGAATTGAGTGCAACAATGTTTGCACATGGGACCGGTGTAGTTGCAGATATTGATATCTGGCATAAACGCATTGGTCATGTTAATGTACAGCGACTTAAATCAATGCAGGCCCAAAATATTGTTGCAGGTTTGCCAAAATTCAAGGTTGCAGAAATGCATAAGGTATGTGAAGCCTGTCAGTTTGGAAAACAGGCAAGGAAACCATTTCCTAGACATGTTCAAGAGAGTAAGAAGCCATTGGAATTAATCCACTCTGATGTGTGGACAACTAAAGCTGCATCTCTTGGAGGCTGTCATTATTTTGTCAGTTTTATTGATGACTATAGCAGAAAAGTTTGGGTGTATTTTATGAAAAAGAAAAGTGAAGTTTTTGGGCATTTCAAAACCCTTAAAGCTATGGTTGAAAAAAAAACAGGCCTGCAAATAAAATGCCTAAGGTCAGATGGAGGGGGAGAGTACCTCTCAAATGAGTTTGCAAGGTTCCTGCAGGAGCATGGCATAAAGCAGCAATATTCATGCAGTCATACCCCACAACAAAATGGAATTGCAGAAAGGAAAAACAGGCATATTGGAGAGGTATCTCGTGCCATGCTCAATGAAAAAGACTTGCCAGATTTTTATTGGGCTGAAGCAGTTGCTACAGCAGTCTACATCATGAATAGGACACCCACTGCAGCAATACATGGAATGACTCCAGAGGAGAGGTATACTGGTAGGAAACCAAATATTTCTCATTTGAAAATTTTTTGTTGCATTGCCTATGTACATGTGCTAGATGAGTTGAGATCCAAGTTGGATCCAAAAGCTGAAAAGTGCATCTTTATTGGTTACTCTCTGCAGCAAAAAGGGTATAGATGCTATAACCCGTTTATTCGTAAGTTTACAGTGAGCAGAGATGTTTTTGATGAGATGAATAGCTGGTATAAACCAGTAAATGTGATTGATGATGTAGATGCACAAAATGGTAATGCTGCACAGAATTCACAGCAGCAGTCACAAAATATTAGTGGACCTGGAGCGTCCTCTAGCAGTGGTTCACATTCTTCGCCATGGACAGGCAGATTGAGATCAGAAGAATCTTCTCAAAGTAATGCAGATAGTAGTATGCAGGCATCACGAAAAGGAAAAGAGAAGGTTGATCAGCCCATGTTTGATGTGAACGCAGGTCACTCTTATGTGGATGGTGAATCCAGTGGCTCAGAACAGAGCATTGATGATGAGTTGGGTATTCCTTCTATTGTTACACGTGGAGTAAGGAAGACCAGGGATGTTTTGAGAGCACCTGGGAGTGAACCTACTTTGCGCAGGTCTACCAGAGCTAGGTATCCTGTGGATAGGCTGAAATATGATGGATTTACAGCCATTCACTATGCATATATGGTTAAAGTGATACAGGAACCAGAACCCACTTCTTTTGAGGAAGCCATGGGAAAAGAAAAATGGGAGAAAGCCATGGATGAAGAAATGGATGCCTTGGAAGCAAATGCTACATGGGAATTGGTACCTTTGCCTAAAGGTAAAAATGCAATTGGCTGTAAGTGGGTTTATAAGGTGAAGCACAATGCAGATGGTTCTGTGAACAGATACAAGGCAAGATTAGTAGTCAAGGGGTATGCACAAACATATGGCATTGACTATGAAGAAACATTCAGTCCGATTGCAAGGATGGCAACCGTAAGAGCAGTCATTGCTATGGCTGCATCAAAGGGATGGTCTTTACATCAGATGGATGTAAAGAATGCCTTCTTGCATGGTGATTTGCAAGAAGAGGTCTATATGGAGCAGCCATCAGGTTATGTGCATGCTGTTCATCCTGAGTTTGTTTGCAGGTTGAAGAAAGCCTTGTATGGCTTGAAGCAAGCACCTAGAGCATGGTCTGACAAGATAGGACAGTATCTTGTCACTATTGGCTTTCAGATTTCCAAGGCAGATTTCTCACTTTATGTGAGAAAAACAGAGAAAGGTATTATGCTACTTGTCATTTATGTTGATGATTTGATTATGACAGGTGACAGTGATAAAGATATCCTTCATGTGAAAATGCTATTGAAGCAGAAGTTTGAGATGAAGGATTTGGGAGAGCTGCGTTATTTCTTGGGCATTGAGGTGATTAGATCACCAAGTGGGATACAGCTCTTGCAGAGGCAGCATGGATTGGACATGCTGTCCAAATATGGGATGACAGGCTGCAAGCCTATTTCAGTTCCTTTGGAGCAGAATGTGAAGCTGAGCGCAGATGCAAGTGAGCTTCTGGAAGACCCTACTATGTACAGACGCATAGTAGGAAGTTTGATTTATATGACTATTACCAGGCCAGATTTGAGCTATGCTGTTGGATTGGTAAGTCAGTTTATACAAGCTCCAAGGAAATCGCATTTGGATGCAGCTAGACGCATACTCGGGTATGTGAAGTCCACATTGCAGTATGGACTATTTTATGAGACTGGGGTCCAGATACAGCTGCATGGATACACTGATGCTGATTGGGCTGGTAGTATTTCTGATAGACGATCTACCAGTGGATATGTGTTCTCTTTTGGAAGTGCTGCAGTCACTTGGAGCAGCAAGAAACAGCCTACAGTTGCCTTTTCGAGCACAGAGGCCGAGTACAGGGGTGCAGCAACGGCTGCATGTGAGGTAGCTTGGTTGCATAAGCTACTTTATGATATGCATCAGTCTACAGATGGGCCAGTTGTCATTTATTGTGACAACATGAGTAGTATACACTTGGCAAATAACCCAGTCTATCATGCTAGAACAAAGCACATTGAGGTGCATTATCACTATGTGCGAGAGAGGGTTTTACTAGGTCTTATTGATCTAGTTTATGTCAGCACAGAGGATCAGATAGCTGACATATTCACGAAGGCATTGGGCGCAGAGAAGCTGCGCAAGTTCAGAGACTTGCTTGGTGTGTAGGAATTGGGATTGAGCTCAAGGGGGAGTGTTGAGATATCGAGCTCCACTCGTGATACGCCAGGGTGACCGTTGTGTATTTATATCACCGACTTGTCAGTTGCAGACGCGGTTGGTACACCGCCCATGAATAATAGCTACATGATAGCTATCCTTATCTACTCTAGTTCGTGGCTCAGTTAGTATGCCACCTTAGTTAGTTGAGTTTGGTTTTGAGACCCATATATAGGGTTCTTCTATTTCTTTGTACTTGAGTTCTTTTTGGCTTACACAACTAAGAAGAGGAAAACTGTTTTCAGCCTCCACCCTTGTGTGTATTCCCCCATTGTGCAAGCAAGAAAGCTACAAGTGAGACTCCTTCCTTCTCTCCCACAATCTTGACAAAGCCACCTTGGTATAGGAATCCCTAGATCCATCTGAACCAACCCAAAGGAGGTTCCACACCAGATGGTGTAGATAAACCACATATTCTGAGAAACACCAGTAGCAAGCAATGTACCAAGCTGTCACCAAGAGAACTTGGTTGACCGTTAGGTCCCTACTAGGATCCAGATGGTGTAGATAAACCACATATTCTGAGAAACACCAGTAGCAAGCAATGTACCAAGCTGTCACCAGGAGAACCTGGTTGACCGTTAGGTCCCTACTAGGATCAAGTACCAAGACGAACTATTGGGCTGCAGTAATGTCAACTCCCACTTGGAATCCAAGGTATTCGACAATCTGAACCCTATCACCCATCTGAAACCCAAGTGGATGCCCCACTCGTTGCTAGAATCTAGGCCTGTGTAAGGAAACCGACTAACTTTCACCAATTGATTTCGCACCTACAGCTATGCAAAACATCTCCGGTGCCAATCTTACTCTCTCCACCATCACCTCATCATCCTCAACATAAAGAGCCGTGTCATCAGAATACTTTGACTCCACAAACTCTCTCTCTGCTCTCGTAGGAAGCCTAAGGCCTTGCAAGCCCTTCACTCTGGAGTGAAGAAAGTAGGACATCACCTCCCAAAAGAGGAAGAAAAACCTTGACAGACGCACGTCTCCAGCCAAAACTCTACCCGTCCCTGCCCTCCGATGATCATTCTACTGGCACTTGATCTATATAATACAAATACACCTTTGATCCACTCCAAAGGAAAGCCTAGCCGTGCCATAGTACCCTCCAAGAAGTCCCAATCAACCCTATCATAAGCCTTCTCAAAGTCGAGAAGAAGCACAACCACCCATTGGCTGTTGTGATGTGCCCACTCTGTGACCTCCAAGGTGAAAACATTGTTCAAGATACTCCTAACCTAGACAAAGCATGTGTGAGTGTCATGAATGATATCTAGGAGGATGGGGTGGAGTTTGCTGCCAATCATCTCAGCCAATGCCTTATAGGGAATTGACAACAAGGTGATTAGTCACCACTTAAGACAGCTCCAACCGGTCTTTCCCTTTGGGAAGAAGATTAACTAGACCAGCTAATATGCTGCTTGGCATCCATCCTGACATGAAGAGTGAAATGCTCATAGCAAGGGTCCTTCACCTCCTCCCAGTATGTAAAGCCCTGGACAGCCCGTCCTGTCTAAGGTATTTCTGCCACTCTTATGACTGGAAAGCTTGGGGTAGCTCCTCCTTAGTGAAAGGGGAAAGGAGGGACCAACCCATCTCCCCTATGACAAGGAATGGGATCTAGCCCCAACCCTTCTATTTGCCTGGAGCCACTACATTAAAGACCACCTCCCATTGGAAGAACTGCAAGTAGAAGTTAGTGATAAGCCCCATCACATCTTGTAGGCAAGAACAAACCCTCCCATTGGAAAAACTGCATGTAGAATTTAGTGATAAGCCCCATCACCTCCTATAGGCAAGAACAAACCCTCCCATACTAGTCGCAAAGGCTGCAGATTTGATCCCCCGCGGTGTACGGCTAGTGCACCTAGAAGAATTCTCTGCACATTGTGTCCCCTTTCCGCACCCAAAAAGCAACTAGGGTGCAGAAAGAGAACTCTGATCGATTGTCCTCTAGGCATGCACAAGTCGTCCATGCCTGCATCTCCTAGGTGTGGAGGGTAGGGTTCCCAAGAGACTCCTATACCAACCTCTGAATAGCTGCTAGATCCCTCCAAAGGGCTCTCTCCTCCTCCTAAAACTGCTACCAAGCCTGGAGGGCCACCTCCTGACAAATCATGTTCAACTCCCCCAAAGCCTTTGCAACCTCCTTTGCAATCCATCCATTCTATGCCACTCCCTGGTCCATAGTTGCTTGATTTGTCTTCTCACCTCCTCATGCCCATTGGTCAAATCTGAGATACAGTAGGAATGAGGATCAAGGACTAAAGCAAGAGTATCAAGTGCGAGGAGAACTAAGGCATGATCTAATAAGGTGGTCTCGTCCAGCTGCTCCACCTACCCTCTTCAACTGCACCCCCACTCTTCTATGTAGAAACCATCCAGCCACTCCAAGAGTACACCATCCAGCTGCCTATGTCCCCAAGAGAAGTCTAGGGAACCATCACACCTAAGGAAAGCTAGGTCTCTCCAAACATCTCGAGATCCTGCTGCAAGGATAAAGACCTCTTGGGCCTTCTGCTCCTCATCCTCCATGTCTTGAAAGTCCATGCATAAGCCCTGCTAGTCCTCTAATGTTTACAAGTTGTTGAAGTTGCTGCCAACACTCCAAAAGTCTTCCATGGGCAAACCTGCCACAATCTCCAAGTAGAAACCTATGCTAGACATTAAGGATCCCAAGGGACAAGTCCCCAATGTCTAGCCTAACATATAGAACTCTCCCAACCACAATCATCCCTGGTCTTGCACACAAGCTAGCAAGCTTGGGCCAATCAAAATACACACTCCACTCATGTCATGGATGCAGATGGAGTACTCCCAATAGGTGTGTGATCTGCCCAGGAGTACCTTCCCCAACCCCTTGGCCAAGGAGGGGATAAGCTATCCTCTCGTAAAAGTAAAATGTCAATCCGTCCAACAAGTGCCGACTGCAACTCTTGTCAGACAATCATCTTCCCCGGACCTCTTGCCCCACTATAGTGAAGGTTGTTCACACTCTAGGATGCTAGGTGTAAGCTCATGGGGAAAATGTAGGGTTTTCCAAACACACACCTAGTTGGCATAATAGAAAGAAGACAATGAAGAAGGGGAGTTGTGTAACATACACTAGCACTTAGCAACAGGCTTAGAGGGAAAACTTCACTCCCCTATGGTGGTCTGAGAACAGAGGAGGGGGGTGAGGTTCACTCACTGTACCACTACAAGTGCCTCTGGATCTGGTAGTATCAAGTGCCCTCAGCAAACAACCACTCAATCACATCCAACAATAGTCACCACTACTGTGAGGCCCAAAGAAGGATAATAAGGTGTTGGAACTCTGCCCCATGCTGCCAATTACTGTCCATCATGCACCTCGACCACTACTCTTGCAATAACTCTCGACCAACCTCTCCAAGCCATTGAGAGAGATGCTTAGACACTTGGTTCCACAGGACCTCCACATGTGTCTTTGTCCAACTGCCAAAGTGGGAAGTTTGGAGGAAGAATAGAATAACTCATGTGGAAGAAGCTAGGCATGTAGGAGAAAAGTGTGGCTTGATGTCTTAGCAGAGGAGCTGGAGGCGGTGTGCGAGGAGCCGCTTGTGGAGAAAAGATACTAATGTGTGAGGCCTATCACTCCTTGAGGGTGAGGACCGAGTGTGGAAGGGAGCAAGCAAGGATAGGGGTGATAGTCAAGGTTTTGGGGGTGGTAGCTGGGGTTTTGTTTTGCACGAGGGTGTCACATTGTAGGTAGTGGTGGTTAGTGGCAGTGTGGGGGTGGACACAAGGAAGCAGAGGGTGGCGATGGAAGCAACACGGAAGGTACACCTCAACCGTCGGTCCAAGTGTCACATAGTTAGCGAATAGTATGGTGAAGTCAATGGAGACCAGCCTTGATCTTTATGAGGCATTCAATTTCTTGGATTCCCTATCTCCTTCAAAGTGGGATTCACAAGAGGATCTCTTGGTTTGCACCAATGTGGCTCTTCCATTGTGAAGCTGTTCCAACTTATCACGTACCTCAAAGGGGGATTCACAAGGGGGTTTTAGATCCGTTGCACCATTCATTGGTGGATATTCATTCCACATGGTGCGAGTTGTGGCCTTCGTCATCCTCCCAAGGTCTTCAATATCTATCTAAGCTAGAAGCATGGATGTTTGAACATGCCTTCGTATCCTGCATTCCATCTTGTCCAGCATGGAGATAGATAGTCTCCTCTCTCTCTAGGCCCAAGAATCAAGCTCCTCTTTTGATTAGAGACAAAGCTAGCAATTTCTCTTCCTCTTCTAAGGCCAAGTTTTAGGCATCTTTGGTTATCACCCTAGATACCATTATTCTCTCAAATTTCTAGCTATGGTAGAGGCGTTTTCTCACCTTTTCCACCTGATTCTTGAACTACGAGCCAATTCAAGTCTTTTCCCATTCTTCCTTTCCCAAATTGTGGTGGTAGAATTCTTTTCACTCCCATCTAAGCTACTCATGGCCTACCTCACTAAAACTCTTGCCACAAATCTATTCTTAATGGGGAATCCTATTGCCATTTTTTTAACATTGTAAATAAGGAGGGAGAAGTTTGACTCTCTCCCCTTCCGCTACTTCTTACGTTTGAGAGGAGGTGTTGAGCCACTATAATTGAAGGCATGCATCAACACAAATTATCATGTATTAACGCCTAATTTTACTCCACAAAAATAACCCCAAAGGATTTATATGTCAAAAGGGCATTTATTTTAATCAATAGCACAAATGCCCAAAAACCCCCTACATAATGATGTGTTGTGGCCATCCATCCATATCCCTCTCACTTTTCTCTCTCACTAATCATTACCATTCATTCCACTCCTCTCTGAGTTTCTCTAGCAACGCATACCCTACTTGTTCAGAACGCTAGGCTTAAAGCCTGGTTTGATAGGCACATCAAAAAATGTTCCTTTGAGAAAGGTGGCCTGGTGATTCTATATTCAATAAAAGAGAATATGCCATAAACAAAAGATCAAACTCTGAGGCCTTGGACCCCAGCACGCCTATGTAATCAGCCACCAGAGAGGCAATGTGGAGTTAAAACCTTAGATGGGTAAATTATGGGACATTTCAATGGCAGTTGCATCAAAAGAAACTATCCTGCAAGGCATTATTTGCATGAGCCACCCACGAAGGAGCCTGGTATTCCAATCAAGTACATCATGGTGACAGCACCATCTCACACTTGAGCCTGCTCACACCCCCTTGGAGGAGGTGCCTCCTTGATCAGGAGGTGGCACCCTGTTGTCTAGTGGTGCTGGCCTGCTGCCCCGCCTGCCATCTCCAATTTGGATAGTTCCACACTGCCTGGGAGGACATTGCCAGCCCTGGCGGATCACCGCCAACTGCTATCCCTCAAAGACCTTAGTAGATCATTGTCACAAAACCCCCTTGGCATATGATCCCACCATTCTCATCATTGGCAGATATAAGTCATCATCACGTGCTGCAAGAGACATCTGCCAAAACATTTTAGCTTATATTGGAGTAGATATTGCAGCACCCAATGAGAGACATTGCGATACAGGGACAATGCAACATGCATAAGCTAGATCCATACTTCAAGCGCCATCTACATCTTCTATTAAGATTTCTTTGTTCAACTTTTCTTTGCAGCCATAGGATTGTATAGTTCAATAACCTTTTATTTCACATCTTCATTGTACTCTATGATGAGCTCTCTTAAGTTATGCTATATGTTGATGTCTGCAGAGGGCCTACATATATCTCTTTCTATCTTTCTCTCATTGACGTTTAAGCCATCCAATTTAATTTTCCTTACAAGCAAATTCTAGATCCTAAGGACTAATCCCCTCCTAGTTTGGCTGGAGCTGCATGAGTAGCACCTTTGGATTGGGAGGGCCACATGGTAGATGTGCTTGATTGAGACCTTGGCAAGTGGAAATGATATTTCTCTTCAATCTCTCATAAATTCCTTAAGTTGTTTTTCACCTACAGTGCAGTGCATATGTGCATTGACATAGCAAGATGAATGGAGATGTCTTCAAGATCTTTAGCAACCTCTCAGGGTGGCAGATTTGGAAAGGTCATTGTCAAGTCATCGAACCGGAACCTAGCATTTCATTATGCTCTGCTGTCAGAGGATGTTGGGAACAACTTCGAGAGGATTATCATGACACACAAGTTAGCCTTGACTTCCTTCCATATGTAGCAGCTCTCTTCTAAAACCCTGTGTATTTTTTGATAATTTTGACGTTAGCCAATCTTTTTATCATACAATAGGTACACTGAAATACTCAAATAGTTTGAGAAATATGAATAATGATCGATGTTCCAAATGACATTTGATTTAGACAAGCTAAAAGACTGACGATGTTTAATCTGGCCACGTTACACATCAGATTGGATAGAGCTCATGATCTTTCTACCATTCGAAGAGCAAATCAAATGACAGTGTTTTTGAGACCCCAACATACACATATACACATCCCACATTCATTGAAAATCAAAATCAACCAGATGTATTGAGCATTAAGTTAGAGAGAGCAGGTCCTGAGGAATACCTACATATTATGGGATACTTAGACAATATCTTTCTCCTCTATTGGAAATTTTAAGCCAGCTCTTACATGTCATGCATAGCAAAGCTGTGTGTGAACTCTTCTTGATAGAGGTACATAGGTGCATAGAGGTTACACTATAGACGACATTCACAACTACATCCCTGACTCATCCCATAGAACAGTCATCCAGAGGTGAAGTTCTTCTCTTTTCATTTTGTATATTTTTCTGTTTATACCCAGCTACTTTAACCAAAAAACATGCATCAGCAGGAAAGCTAATAGGCAGCAAGAGAGAGAATATTTACAAAATAGTGCATACAAATATGAGAAAGAAGGATAAAATGAAACAAAGAACGAACTTCATTGTAAAGGCTTTTGAAACCCGTCCCATCCCCCCTGCGACCCTCCCCTGGCCCAAAACGGAAAGGGAAAAAGAAAGAAAGAAAGGGACCAGCATCAAGCTCCAGCAAGCAGCTACATAGGAAGAAAGAGAGAAAAAATGAATATTTATCGCACAAGACAAAAGGCAGTCAAACTAACAACTGTGCATGCCACAGATTGATTGATAAGGATTGATATCGTCCTATTCACCTTCCCAAAACAGATTACAATGCAATGGCAGTTGCAGCACTCTCTAAAATCCGAATATGCATCCACCATACATATTTTTTCTGGTTTATTACACTACAAACATTTTGCATATTAAAGGAGATGAACAAGCAGCAGCAGCACCTTAGTCTAAAGCTTGTCAATATTTTATCTCAACCTCATTACCTGTACAAAACAATAACACAACTCACAAGCAAGAATAAGATGCAACTGGGTCGGTTATTAGAAGACAAGTCTTTGACCCTTACTTGCAAACTATGATTTTCACCATAAATTAGTGGTATTTGATTTACTGCCATGTGGAACAAGCATTCCCTGCAATTTGCGATGCATATTCGCACTGTTGCAACAATCAGCTGCACCCTTTCACAATGTTCAATGCGTACAGCCTGTCATCCACATCAGCCTTCTGTATCATAGACATAATTTATCAATGAATCTCAAAATTTAAAAATTGCACGCTAATGCAACACATTCACAAGAATCGCCTTTCAAGAATTTGATTAAAGTGAAACTTTCAGGTTTAACAATGGGGAAAGGTCTTTGGCCTTGAAGTTAACTATGATCATTTGTTTGTATAAGCCATAGTGACAGTATAATCTTGATAAATGGAAACAGTTCTAAGATAAACTAGCACAAGAGGATAACCTAGGAATGGATGCGAAGAGTGCAATGGGTGAGGATTGTCCAAATTTGGGCGGCAGCTGGATGCATGTCTTGACGGCCGAGACGAGAGAAGAGGGTGGTGGCCTAATGAAAAATCCGCCCATCAAATTTGGTCCCCTCAAAAAAGTGATTGCCCCATTTTGAGATAAATCAGCCCACCCTCCGTAAATCGTCCTGCTAAATAAAGATTGGCCTATCAAAACAAATTAGCCCTTAGATCAAAAAAATTAGCCCATGAAAAAAATAAATTAGCCTAATCATTAAGAATCAGCCCAATGAAACAAAATCAGCTCATAAACATATTGGCCCTCTCTCACATTAATCGGCCTTCATATGAATAATGGGTGATTAACCCAATTGAAAAATAATCTGCCCCATCATCATTAGTTTGGTCCCTTTAGACGAGATCTTGAACATTTTGACAAAATGAAGACTTCTCACACAGCATTCAACTTTGTCAATGGATATTTGAAGGCCAACTCTTGGAGTGTTTTCACTATGGAGGCATCTTTTTCTCCATGTTTGTTCAAGAATGAAATATAAGATGGTGGCAAGCTATCTGGTTACAGAATCCATGAGGATAGAATCTAGGAAGATGACAAGCACATCAAGAAAACATCCCCATTATTTCAAGCAAGCGGGCCGCAAAGTCAACCAACATGTTTGCTTTTTACTCCACAACATGCCCCAAGAACAAAAGCTCGTAGAAGAATATAAATAGCCATGCTTGTATGCCGAACATCAGGTCCTGTTAATAACAATGAAGAATCCGTTGTAGCACCTGCCACTAATGCTCGTCAACCTGCAATTCATTTAAAATTTAAATCCTCCTAGAGCTACTATAAGCTCATCCACAGTTGAGAAAGTGCCAACAAATGATCCGAGGAACAAGCCATAATGAAGAGATTCCCTCAAGGCCAATCGGATAAGCTTTCGCGTTGCTTTCTCCCTTCCCACAGGTGGTTTCGAGCTCCACAAGGTGACAATTCGGTCCACCACCTTTCAGCATCACATGCCTCCGTTTTCTTTTCTTTGCACAAACGGATGATCATGTGGATTCAGCCTTGCTCCCATCTCGCCAAGCGTCCCTGCGATGAGCAACTTTCACGAACTCCTATGCATATTCGGTGCAAAATCTAGTGAACCCGACATGAAAGCGTCGCTTTTGATCATCAAGATGGGCAATCCACCTTCAACATCGACTGCTTCTTCCTTTTCGACCGATGAGATAAAGATTTTGTTACAAACTCTTTCTTCAACCATTATGATGTAAAATCAACATATGCAATTATCTATGCAATAGCAGCAACAGTTACATTAGCAGCAATTGGATCAACAACGGCTCTTGCATCAAGAACAAGAGCATACGCATGGTGCGACCAAGGCGATCGAGGCTGTGGTTAGTGAGTGAAAATTATTTGATGGCCTGAATGTTTCAGACTACATTAAAGCCTTTGAAAGCCAAATGCACTTCTTTGGAGTTCCGACCAATTTGAGAAATTATTTATTACGGCTTGTCACACTTGCTTTGTGGGTTAGAGTGACAGATTTGTTTGTACTATAGGACTCTAACTAGGATGCTTTCAAGAAAGCGCTCAAAGATGAATATTTTCTGAAAAATTATGGTATTGCTACGTGAAAGACATTCAAAGAGTGGGTTTATTAGCCCAACAAAGGACTCGTTGCTTTTGAATTGTTGCAGGAGTTTGAAGAGTGATACAACCAGTTGGATGCACTAGAGCAAAGAGCCTTGAACTCAGAGAAAATGGAGTTATTCTTACAGGCAGCTGATCTTGCACTTCAAGATGAGTTGGGAGAGTTGCTAGAGAACCGTACGCAGCCTATGGGATTGAAGACGAATTGACAAGACACTATCAATGCAGTTTCTACACTGACAAAGAGGTGGAGGTGAAAGGCTCGCTTGCAGAATGGGATGCACTCACCACTAGCGATGTCTTCTCCTACCACGACTTCTCCTGTTGCACCATCCACTTCTTCTCCTATTTCTCAGCCTGTGTCTATGCCTATGCCTATTCTTGTTGCGGTTATCAGCCCAATGGCTAAACTGACTGTCGAAAATAAGGTGGAGGAGATATCAAAGAACTTAAGACCTACAAATCAAGATGACTAGAATGGAGCAGCAGCTGCTTAATCCCGCTCCAGTTTCAGCCCCAACTTCTTCTACTCTTGCAAATTCTTCCAGGAATGATCATGTTCGTCGTTGCATGTGGTGTGATAGTCCAGATCATGAGCAGAAAGACTGTCAAGATTTTGAAGAGACATGAAGGCCGAAACTCGGATTGAGAGCAATGGATGAAGCAGTGGAAGATGCACTAGATGCAGTATATAAGGAAAGGTGTGTATTTGATGGTTATGATGTTAAAGGTTATCTTACATGCTATAAGGAAAGGTGTGTATTTGATGGTTATGATGTTAAAGGTTATCTTACATGCTACAAGTCAGAGATGAAACTTAGAGGTGTCCCAAATGAATGCATGATCAAAGAATTTAAACAACTAGTGATTCTGGATTTGCATGAGCAAATACATGATTTGGACAAAGTATATGAAGACAGTTGGACAGATTTTGAAGATGTTATACAACTGGGTGACTATTATTTGGAATCAGAAATAGGGAAAACTTTTGGTAATGCAGGTATTCTAGAAGAACCAGATGCAGGTGTTCTAGAAGAACCAGATGCAAGTATTCCAGAAGAACAAGAATATCAGGGTCTGTGGCAAAAGTCAAGGTATGACGAATATTGAGAGTAAATTTGTACAAATCTTAAAGCAAAGAAAGATACATGCCTTATCAAAGATGGTGATGTTGTGGAACCTCATGATGAGGACAGAGTTCGAGTTCTCTATGCACAATTGGAAAACCATGTTTTGAACAATTCTTCACAGGTCGAAGATATAAACCAAATTGAAGCTGAACAAAAATTTTCAAAGGTGATGTTTGTCACAACTACCTCCAAGAGCGGTTCCAGCGAGGATGGAGATGAAGGTGAAGACTGTCTTAAGACTAGCTCGAAGGAAAATACTATCTACATGGACTATTCTCAGGTTTTTAATTATGGTTCATATGATTGTGTTTTTACTATGGAGGATAATGTGCAATCTCTTGGTGCATTCAATGAGAAGGTTTGCTATGATAATGCTATGGAAAGGGAAATTAATGCTATTTTTATGATACATGCTAAGTCTTGTGATCCTACAGTTCATAAATATCTTATGCAGGATAGCAAGGAGGAAGAGTTTTTTACAAGTCATAATACCCCTATGTATGATATACGGGATGAGGTTTCTTTTGGTCATCATAGAGGTGATTTACAAGATTCTTTGGCAGTGAAGGAAGACATGGAACTTTTGGCTCTTCTTGATGAAACTTTAGAGGGGTTTTTCATTCTAAATGAAAAGAGGAACAATCAGTGTAAAGATAAACTAGATTTAATGCAATAGAAACAAGAGGATAATGAAGAGTTGATGCAGATGCTTCCAGAGGTTCTAAAGGATGTTTCACCTAGCACAAATGTTGTACAAGCAGTTATTCAAATTACGAGCAAGGTTATCCTATCAAATGTGCTACTTATGGATTATGTGACCTCTTACGTTAGAGGAGATGATGATGATTTGCCAATGTTTATGCCATTTATGGAGATGGATATAGATATAAACATCAATGAGGTCAAGGCACAAACAAGACTTGTTCCATTGAAGGAGGAAAGAGAATTTGGAGTCACGAGATTGTCTGATGATCAACCAGTCAAAGAAGATCTAGACATTGTGATAATCTACAAAAACATACCTACTTTGATTCGTCCATATGATCCAGGAGGAAGCTGTGATACCCTATGTCAACTTACCTACTTGTCATATTACCCAAATGATTTCCCATATGATCCTAGTGGGAACAATGCTGCAAGTGATAAACAAGTTGGCCCATCCGGAGGATGTGCAGGTTTGGAGGGGGTGGATGTCGTGATGCTACGCGTCCACCACTGTGAAGCCACTTTGGAGTGTCCTGATTCTGTCATTTTTCTTTTGTGCTTAAAAGTTGTTGGTGTTACAAAACATTTAGAGTCAGGCCATCTTTTACATGCTGAAACAATCAAACGGGGCTTGGAAAGAGAGCTTTTTGTGGCCAATACACTTGTGGACATGTGTGGTAAATGCGGATTGCTTGCGGAAGTGCGGCAAGTGTTTGATAGGATTCATATGAAAATTGAAAGTTTGTGGAATGCATTAACCACAGCATATGCTGAACATGGATTTGGTAAAGAAACATTGATGTGTTTCAAAGAAATGCAGCTCACATGATATTTTGATCATGATCTCCATGAGGAAGTATTGAGCTGTTTCGAGAAGATGGTTTCAACTGGTGTGCCTTTAGATGGTATCGTCTATAGTTGCATTTTGAAAGCTTGTGGCAATTTAGGAGACCTGGAAAGAGGACAGGATTTGCATAATGACATCACCGAGAAGGGTTTGGAAATAGATATTTCTGTAGGTAATGGTCTGATTGAGATGTATGGCAAGTTTGGCTCAATTACAGAAGCAAAGGAGACTTCTGACCGGCTATCGAAGCGAGATTTAGTCTCCTGGAGTGCACTGATTGCTGGATTTACAGAAGCAGGGATGGCTGAGGATGCACTCAGCTGCTTTGAACAGATGCAATTGAAAGAAGTGTTTCCAGATACATTTGCATTTGATAGCAGCTTGACAGCTTGCAGCAGTTTAAATTACATGACAAGGGGTATAAGCACAAAAGATTTTTTACTTGTTGCAGGTTCGAGACATGTCTTGTGGAATACGTTAATCTTTGGATATGCTGAACACCATTTACGGGAGGATGCATTAAGTCACTATGAAAAGATGTGTTCAGGGGGTGTACCACTAGATAATGCTACCTACATTTGTATATTAAAATCTTGTGGCTTCTCAAGAGGCCATTGATAAAGGTCAAGAGATATATTCTGAAACTGTCAAGAAGAACTTGGAGAGAGATTTGCCTGTTAGCACTGCTTTAGTTGATATGTTTTGTAAATGTGGCTGTCTGGCAGAATCAGAAACAGTGTTTGACAGTTTACCAGTCCACAATGTAGGCATGTGGACTGCTTTGATAGCAGGATATGCTGATCAGGGGCTTCGTGAGAAAGTGGTGGAATTATTAGGCCAGATGGCGCAGGATAGTCTCTCTCCAGATGTGATTGCTTTTGCTTGCGGCTTAAGAGCTTGTACCAGCACAGGATTTGTAGAAACAGCAAGAGAAATATATTTGGAGATTGTCAAGAAGGGATATGAACAAGAGCCATTGTTGGCTAACATGTTGATTGATATGCTAGGCAGGCTTGGCTTTCCTGCTGAAGCATGGGAAGCGTTTGAAAAACTGAAGGATCAAGATGTAGGCTCATGGAACGCTATAGTAGATGTGTGTAATGATTGTGAGGCTTACAAAGTAGCACTGGACTGCTTTGAGCACATGCAGGAACAGGGCGGAAAGGCTTGGCTCTTTTTGTGAAGTTCCAACATTTTGGATATTTTGGGAGCCAGTGCTATTCATGGAGACTCTGCTTTTTTGGAGAGGGTACTCAGGTTAGGCCGCCTCAGAAGCGGGCAGAAGGGGATCATGATGGCATCATATCTGCAGGCAGGAAGGTGTTCATGGCCAGCTGAAGGGCTGCCTAGGAACATGGGATTTTAAGAGCAAACGCTAAGGTGACAGTTGGAGCATCATTCCTTCCCACAAGACCTTCTTGATTAAGAAGAAGCAGGGCAAGAAGCAAAGGCAAAACAGGCTGATACCTCACTGGATTCGTATGAGGACTGGGAACACAATAAGGTATAATGTCAAGCGGAGACATTGGCGCAGGACCAAGCTTGGGCTGTAGATGGGGTTTATGTCGAAGCATACGCTTGAGTGCTTGGATTCTAGGCTTTTGTTGAGCATGAAGGACCGATTGATGCGAATTTGAGAAATTTTTAGTCATCTTTTGGAGATTTGTAAGGGCATCATTTCTATGTCTCAAGCGGATGTAACAAATACTGATGCTGGGCTGAAGTTTCCTCGAAAACACAAGCTATGGCTACTCACAAGTTTGTGAACCAGTCTGATATTTTGTTGCATTGAAATATTTTACAAGTTTGCACTTCCCATTGCTGAGAAGGCCTGATGTACATTTGAATACCTACTTCCATGCTTTTGAATGTCAATCTACTTAGACTTGCTGCCCTGTATTCTGAGCCTGCCACATATTGCTCACTCATATTGGCATACACAATTTGCATCAAATGTGGAGAGAGAAGTGTGGTGATATCAACCCACTTAACCATTATTTTCTTGTGGATTAACACTTGGAGTTTGGAGCGAGTATCATGGAGTGTGAGCACAACTCTTAAGATGTGTTAAGAATTTGTTCCGAGAATTGAGTAGCTGGACGAATTCAAGTTTGTGTAATCACCTTTTGTGAATCAAAAAAATCAAATCATTTTGAGTTGTTTGAGTGTTTGCTTTCTTCATGCTTGTACCGGCGCCTTCTGGCAATCGATCCGCGAGACGAGAATCCTAGATCCGTCTCACACCATTCATTATTCTTGGTATAAAGCTTTACTTCTCGAACAACATGGAAGCCTCATCTTGGTGCTAGATTTGGAGTGTAGGGGTTGTGAGTGCATAGTCGAAGTCAAGAGGTAGGTTGTTGTCTATCACCACCAAGTGCAAGGTTGCTACGGTTGCCCCTACCAACTCATGATAACATTGCAACTTGTGCCTCCAAGGTCTTTAGGTTGGCCTATGTGGACAAGAGAGATTTTTGGTGATCATTCTAGAGGGAGGCCAAGGTGTTTTTAGAAATTGGAGGGTGTGATATTGTCTCACTCTATTTGGAAAGTTTTGCACCAATAACTGTGGCTGATGATAACATCAACAACGTTCAACATAGAACCATTAAGGCCTTAATGAAGCTCTAGGAGCCTATTCGAACTGCTCACAACATAAGGCCTCTAAGGCCTTACAAAGTCCTATTCGGCCGATTCCAATGCTAAAGCCTCTAAGGTCTTAGTAGAGGCCCTTTGGACTCGTCCACATGTCCGACGGCCACTGGGGCAGAAGGAGCAAATGGGGCAACAATGGGACTGTCCAGCAAGGGTGAAGGCAATCGCAGCAATCTGCTAAGGTTTCTTAGGAGGAAGACCTTGGGCGTTGGTACAATACTCCTCGTCCACATGGCTTGATCTCTAACAGTGTGTGCAAAACCTATTTTTCTTAGGGAACTGTTGCCAAATGGGCTTCCTTTTGTTTCAAAGGAAAGGGTATCACCTTTGTTTTGGCTTGCCTTCGCATCTTGTGAGTTCTTGCCACCTCAATTTTCCCTTGCGAAGAAGAGGCAACTAGACCCTCTCTGAATAAGAGAGTGTGGAGGACTTCTTGTGAAATTAATCATGCAACCTCATGTAACACAAGAACTAACACAAACTCATAGAAGATTGGCATTGGGGCAATGAGATAATGTGTTGAATAAAGTGGAAGTATTTTTCAAACAGCTTGTTTAAGAAGAATGTAACCTGATGGTCATCTGACTTTGGGAAGCTAATACTAACAAACTTAGCGAGTAACCGCTAATATTCAGCCAACTTGACTTTTGCATCATCCCCTTCCTTAATGGAAAACTCCTAAAGCTCAAAGGCAAAATTATACACCGAGTGCGATCTTGTGCCGCATGACACTCAATGAGATAACTCCAATGCTCAGATGCAAGGGGAAAATGCCCTAACTGAGAGTGGAACTCGGGAAGCTGCCCCTGTATAAGCTCAACATTGGTTGTGGCATTATAAGCTCTCTATTAATAGATGTGCTCAAGGTGAGCCAGTCCCTACATAGGCTCAACATTGGCTATGGCATTGAGGGCTCTCCATTAATGGATGTCCCCAAGGTGAGCCAAAGTCGAGGGCCCGACAGGCCCAAGACCAACTACTAGGTTCCAAAGTCCCTGAGATTTAAGCACTTGTTGCATGAAGTTCAACCAAGTGGTGAAATTCATCCTATTGAAATGAGTCTTATTTGTTAAGGCATTCTTGGCCATAGCAACAATAGTACTAGTGTTGTAAGAAGAATAATGTGGTTGGGAGGGATAGGGTGGGTAGGGAGGAGCGGAGTACACTTAGGAATTGATCCTAGAGTGCCCACCATGCATGCGAGAAGTGTGCACACAGTGGACCCAAATATGGGAATGGACTAACTGGGCAAGCACATGGTGACCACATGAGTAGCCCATGGAGAAGAGGGATACATGGAGTGGAAGATGGAAATCCCTACATAGGAGTGACCCATGGAGTGTGTGACAATGCACCATAAGCAAAGAATAGGAATGTTTGTGTCTTGAAGGTGGATAGATGAGCAGGTGGGTGTCCAAGAGAAGTGAGATATGTGGGTATGTGGAAGGCACAATGTTAAAGGGTGATTTTCCCTGACAATGTACCATAGTGCAAACAAGCATTGACGTACAGGTAGGTAGTATATGGTGTGGAGAAAGAAAACGTGCTAGGAGCAAAGATAGAGAATCCAACTTCGGCTGTGCTGCAGGCAAAAGTGGAGTGCAAACCAAGGTTGTGAAATGAAGAAGAGAGGAAATCGAGGTGTGGTACAAAAGAGTGTGTAGGGCAAGGTTAGACACGGAGATCGAGATAGACAGACCTTACGCGCACTGAGGGAGACAAAGAGAGTGCGAGTGAGCAGAGTAGAGAGTGAACACGTTTTTCGATACAATGACAAGAGTACCACTTTAGGTTTTAGATAGATATATGTATGAAAGTACAATGTGCTAAGGGTGTGTTCACACCCGTGCACATATAAAAGGCACGATGGCTCTTTATTCCCAACAACCTCCCACCTAAAGACAATGTGCCTTAAGAGAAGAAAAGAATCAGCTAAGTCTAAGTATGTACAAAGCTGAAATAAATATATCTATCCAACTCCCATCATCTGTCGGCAATGAGCAAGCCGCTCTGCTGGAAGACCCTTCGTGAGAAGATCTGCAGGATTATCATCTGTATGCACTTTGACAAGCTCAATGCTCTTGCTGTCAAGCACATCTCTAATGAAGTGATACTTCACATGTATGTACTTTGTCTTTCCATGAAAGACAAGATTCCGTGCTAGCATGATAGCACTCTAACTATCACAATGGAGAACAGGTAACTCTGTGATGCCAAGCTCTCCCACCAGACGTGAAAGCTATAAAGCCTCCTTGCATGCCTCAGTGGCAGCTAGTAGACAATGCAACACACTTTTGTAGCCTGGAGATCCAAAAGACCGCTCCTCCTGTGAAAGTAAACACATACCCAGAAGTGGACTTCCTGCAGTCCGCATGACCAGCATAGTCTGCATCCGTAAAGCCAACAACAGATGCCTTCTGCTTTCCAAAGCAAATACACAACTCCTTTGTGCCTTTGAGGTATCTCATAATACCTTTCATTGCATCCCAATGCTTCTTGCCAGGTGTTGCCATGTATCTGCTAACCACTCCCACTGCAAAAGCAATGTCAGGACGTGTAGCAACCATAGCATACATCAAATTGCCAACAGCTGAAGCATATGGTATCTTGGCCATTTCAGCCTTCTCATCATCAGATGTAGGGCTGTCCTCTGCACTGAGTTTCACACATGGAGTTAATGGAACCCCAATTGTTTTCCCCCCCTCCATATTGAAACGTTGCAAAACTTTGGAATATACTCCTGCTGAGATAGATAGAGTAAACCTTTAGATCTATCTCTGAGTATTCGCATGCCAAGAATATGATTTGCATCACCAAGATCCTTCATGTCAAAGCTGCCATGAAGACTTTGCTTCAATGAATCCAAGGCATGAGTATCCCTGCCAGTAATTAGCATGTCATCAACATACAAAACCAAGATAATCAGGCTGCCATCTACTGCCTTCTTGGTGTACAAGCAGTGATCCATTGGACTTCTATGAAAGCCTTGGGATTGCATGAATGTATCAAACTTATGATACCATTCTCTTGGTGCCTGTTTCAGCCCATACAAACTCCTTTTGAGTTTACATACCATTTTTTCTTTCCCTTGTTCAACAAACCCTTCAGGTTGCTGCATGTATATATCTTCATGCAGATCACCATGTAAAAACGCAATCTTTACATCCATCTGTATGAGCTCCATATCCTCAACTGCAACCAAGCCAAAAATGGTTCTCGATGTAGTCATCTTGACTACAGGAGAGAAAATCTTATCAAAGTCAATTCCATGCTCCTGCTTGAACCCTTTTGCAACCAATCTTGGTTTGTACTTGGGTGAGGAACCAGAAGTGACCTTCATTTTGTAAACCCATTTGCATGGAAGGGTTTTCTGCCCTTTAGGCAACTGCACCAAGTCCCAAGTGCCATTTTTTTCAAGAGATTCCATCTATGACAGCATGGCTTTATAACATTTCTTGTTGTCCTGTCTGTCCATTGCTTCCTTGAAACAAGACGGTTCACCACAGTCTGTCAACATGACATACTCAACCACATTAATTGCACCAGGAACAAATCTGTCAGGTTGTCTAGTAGCCCTAGACGACCTCCTAACCCAATGGTCATTGTTTACTGGCTGTCCCTGCAAATTTTCATTTTCAGCATGCTGTCCTGGCATTTCAACCTACAAATCAGCATTAACAGCTTGATGTCCTGACTGTTCCTGCACATGTAATGGCTTATTTTCATGGGCAATAGCTAGCTGATCATTTCCTGCATTTACAGGTTCATTTACAGGAGGTACTTGCGGCTGTACCACGGGCACATTTTGCTGTCCAAAAGGTATTTCTTCTCGGAATACAACCCTATGGACCTCCTCAGTCTTTTCGAGCTGTTTGTGCATGCGATCTTCCCGGAAGATAATGTCATTGCTGCGTACTATTTTCCTTTTCTCGGGATCCCACAATTTATACCCCATTTCACCCTCGTCACCATATCCTAGGAAAATGCATTTACAGGACTTTGGCTCAAGTTTGCTGTGTTTTTCTTTACGAATGTGCACAAAAGCCTCGCAGCCAAGCACTTTCAGATGAGCATATGAAGGTGGCTTGCCCGACCACGCTTCTTGAGGAACTCCCTCCCCCAAAGACCTGTTTGGTGACCGATTAATCAAGTGAATGGCTATCATAACAGCCTCTGCCCAAAAACCATGGGGTAATACACCATGAGACAGCATTGTACGGACCTTATCCTGTATGGTCCAATTCATACACTCTGCAACTCCATTTTGGGGTGGATTATGAGGGGCAGTGAGCTCCCTCTTTATCCCTTTGCTCTCACAAAATGCCTGAAAGGCTTTGGACACATATTCCCCACCATTGTCAGAGCGAAGACACTTAAGTGTCTTATCTGTCTAATTTTCAGCCAATATCAAGAATTTTTTAAACTTGTCAAGCACTTCATCCTTGCTACGAATAGGGTAAACCCATACTTTCCGTGTAGCATCATCGACAAAGGTGACAATATTTCTTTCCCCCTAAAGATAATCTTGGCATTTGGCATACATCCAAATGTACTAACTCTAGAGGAGAAGATTTCAAAGAAAGAGACTTTTTGTGAGAAGTCTGTGCATGTTTGCCATAAATACAATGATCACAGTGCTCAAAATTAGCATAACGAAAACAAGGCAAGTAACCCAAACGAGAAAGCACTTTCATTCCTTTTTAACTCGTGTGTCCCAACTAGCCATGCCACAAAGAAATACTTGGCCGCTCGGTCACGGCAACAACATGGTCACACACACTAGATACATGAAGTGGATACACGTATCACTCTTGCAACCTCTCGCAATAACCCTAGATCCCTTACACATCTTCCATTTTTCATCACCAAAGGTGGTATGAAAACCATCATCATCTAGCTGCCCTGTGCTAATCAAGCTCTTCTTGAGCCGAGATACATGTCGTACATGCTGAAGTGTAAAGACAGAGCCATGATGAAACTGTAACTGCACACTACCAATACCTACAATCTCATATGCATAGTTGTCCTCAAGATGGACAACACCATGTCGACCTCCTGTATAGACGGAAAACCACTCACGATGAGGGGTGACATGAAAGGAAGCACCTGAATCAAGAATCCAGGTATATATGTCATCTGACATCCTATGTATCTGCAAGTAGAGCATGTGCACCAAAATGTGAAGAGACAAAGAGTACATCACTCCCACTGTCACTGTCATGAGTGACTACATTCACCTCTTCAATTTTTACACGGCTCTTCTTAGGCTGACTGTCCTTCTTCTCTTTCTTGCAATCATCTGTCTTCTTGTCTTTTCCTTTCTCTTTCTTCCATTTGTAGCAGTCACGTTTAAAGTGACCCTTCTTGCCACAATGATGGCATTCAACATCTTTGCCACGTGATTTACTGCGTCCCTTGCCATCATATTTACCCTTTTGCTGTGATCTGCCCCTAGTATGCAAAGCACTGGAAGACTTACTAGATGCATTGTTCTGCCGATTCATCTCTTCCATAAGTAGAGCACTCTCTACATCAGCATACAAAAGGATCACATTAGAATTGCTCATAGCAATCTTGAATGTATCCCAACTCTCTAGTAGAGTGCAAAGCAAGAAAGTAGCCTTAAATTCCTCATCAATCATGAACTTCAAGGCAACCGACTGGCTGAAAATGGAGTTAAACTCACTCAAGTGAGTAGACATTGTTGTACCTTCTTTCATACGCAAATCCATAAACTTTTTCAGCCAATACACTTTACTTGCAACACTCTTCTGTGCATACAGTTCTTCCAGTCTAGTCCATATAGCATATGCAGAATCCAAACCTTCAATGTTGAAGAGCAAGGCATCAAAAATCGATAGCTCTATGGTTGAGCGTGCCAGCTCATTCAACTCATCCCAATCGTCCTAATCCATGTCCGCAGGCTTTGCCCCTTTAGTTTTGATCAGCTTTGCCCGCTTCTTTTGTAACAGGATATTGTAGCATTGTTTTTGCCACACTGCAAAATTATGTGCGCCTTCAAGCTTCTTTATATGCATCAAATTACTGCTATCATTGCTGCCAGCCATGGTTTTTAGCTCAAACGTGACCAAAAAAACCAGTAAATGCAGGCCCAAATTGTCACCCAAGTGACCAAGGTACAAACAAGTACCAATCAGCAATAAATGACCACGCAGAAGTACAGATTTCAGATCTGTAATTCAGTTTTCAGACGCACCAAACCAAGTGCTACAGCATTATCCAACTGATTACAGCTGTTCCAAAGGGCATGTGCATCACATTACATGAGAAATCCCAAAATTTCAGCGGCAATTTCTGTTGTACATGTACCCACGGGCATAAAATTTGACACGAATGGTCAAAAGCCCCAAAATTTTGTGCTCGAAATCGTCAAACACACATCTGTATTTCCTGTCATGCATAGAACTGTCCAATTTTGCCAAAATAAAGCAATTTCAGCAAAACCCCCAAATTTTACCAAGTGTTGATGTCCAAATTGCACGGAATTCAACCTACATGTACATAAAATGACCAAATGCTGCACAAATTTTGCCCAAATTGCAAAAGCCCCAAATTGCACGGGGTCCAATGTGCCTCAATGTCAAGAAATCGCTAAAGCCCCAAATGTCGGGGACAAAATGTCACAAATTCCTGCAATTTCTGAGACAAATATCACTTTTGCATCTTGCGCGCATGAAATCTGGACAAATCCCCAAATTTTCCAAGTTCTCCGTGCACTAATTTCAGTGAAATTGAAAGAATTTCACTGAAAATGTGAAAAGCCCCAAAATTCCCAAGCAAATGTGCACCAACTTTGCAATTTCTGAGTCAGATTGTCCAATTCTATGTTGAGATCCCCAAATTCGAGAAAAGCCCCACATTTCTAAGCCAATTTTGCACAGATCTGAAGTCTTGTGCTTACGCGCACAAAACCCAGTCAGTGGGTGAAGCAATTATCAGAAAAAAAAAGGTTGAATTTTGGGAAAGAAAAAAAATATTACGGGTCAACGGACCCATTAGCCGTGTGATGTAATGCTCGCTGGACACGGCGCCTATTCTCCGTCCGTGACTGCCGTCCCGTGACGCCTCGTCGCTGGCGTGGCTGTTTGGTGCCCGCGTGCCCTCTCGCCTGGTCGTTGTTCCCTATCGCCTATCGCGCAACTCAACTGGTCACGCAGCAGCAACCTCCTCGTTCGTCAGCGCTACAGCCCTTCGCACGCTTGGTCCACGCCTGCTGCAGTCGACTGTCACTGCCTGTAGCTTACACCTGTGACTCTCCTGCTCGCCTTTGAGCTCTCGTCACCACGCTGGTCTTCTGCCTCAGCCTAACGACCGTCTGTAGCACCTTACGCTCTGATACCAGTTTGTAGGGCAAGGTTAGGCACAGAGATCGAGGTAGACGGACCTTACGCGCAATGAGGAAGACAGAGAGAGTGCGAGTGAGCAGAGTAGAGAGTGAACACGTTTTTCGATACAATGACAAGAGTACCACTTTAGGTTTTAGATACATATATGTATGAAAGTACAATGTGCTAAGGGTGTGTTCACACCCGTGCACATATAAAAGGCACAATGGCCCTTTATTCCCAACAGAGTGTGGGATGGGAAGAATTTGAGAAGAGTGGTTTACATGCTCAAATGAAACAGAAGATGTATATATACCTGATGAAGCATGCATGCTTCAAGAGCCCCTGTATTGAAGTTTACATACTGAAAATCATCTAGATCCTACATACCAAAGAAAAAACAAGAGAGGGTTTTGATTCATATGATTCAAAGTGGTTGTACGAACTTGACACTGGGCCTAGCTGAAATGAAGAAGATGGGTCGCTACTTGTCCCAAATGTCGTATGTATTTAATGATCGGAGAGATGATCAATCTCACCAACCGGTCCGGATGTAGCAACAAAGCTAGTAGGAGGGGTGTAAGGTCATCTATACATGATACGCAAGTACTCTTCAAACTCCTCTATCATGAGACTGAAATCTGGAACGAGAGGAAAAAAAGAAGGTGGAGGTGAAGATGAAGGTGGGGTGTCATCTTCCTCGCTGAGTCCATAATGCCTCCTCAAGGCCTCCAAGGATGGAGAAGCTGGGTAAGACATTGTGGGATCTTGAGAAGATGTTTGAGATATTATGAATCACTTCTGTGTCGTTCATGTACCTTGCACAAAGCTAAGCCTCCACAAATTATATCCATGAGTTTGAAAGAACTCATTCATCCTCTAGAACCAAGACCATGGTGCTTACTTCAAATCATAAAGAGCTTTCTACAAGCAAAAGACCTTGTCTTTCCAGTCAGTAGAAGAAAATCCGAGTGACTGCTCCATATGGACTTCCTACTCCAAATAACCGTTCAGAAAAGCACTTTTGACATCCATCTAATAGATCGGCCAACCATGGTGAGCGGCTAGTACAACCAACAAATGAAATATATCAACCGCACAACAGAAGCAAAGGTCTCTTCATAGTCAATACTTTGCTTTTGTCAAACCCTTGCATGACAAGGCAAGCCTTGTACTTATCTGAAGTCCCATCAACCTTTAGCTTAGTCCCAGATATCCACTTCATCCCAATAACTTTTTTTGTGACTCGAACCATCCATCAAAGTCCAAGTCTCTTTTCAATCAATACTTTCTAGCTCCTTCTCCATGGCCTCTCACCATTGAGGATACTGAAGAGCCTCTTGTCAACTATCCAACTCAAAATGTGTTATGTAATCAACTATAAACAATGACGCAAATGAAGTCTAACGTACAAGCCGAGCAGATCTCACACAGTTATAGTTACGCATTTCTTGGATCAGATCAAAGAGTCCCATGCAATCACCATGTCACTTCCAGTAGTTTTGGGCAATCCGGTAGGCTGCCACCTGGCAAGCACATTATTTGCACAGCAATTATTACGATTATTTTGTTGTTGTGACCAATTTTTTCCACAGTCGATCACTTTTTAACCGGCCAACCTGATCATTTTTATGTATTATTTATTACCTATTTATAGGCTGGTTAGCTGAGGTCATTTTCGCTTATCTTTTCAGGTGGAGAGAGATCATCCAATGGAGATCCACTTAACAACCCTTGTACATATCTACCTTCTTCATTTCAGCGTTCATTCACTACAAATTTTCTGTGTTTTACTATCTCTTTCTTTCTCCCTCTTCTCTGTGTTCATGTCCTTTTAGTACGAACATATGCTTCCACATTCACTGCACTCTGACACATGCCTGTATAATTGAATATACAAGATGGTCATAGCTTTCTAGAGTTTCCCCATTATGTCACTTTAATGTACATGAAAGATATTGATGGTTTGCTCCTTATTATGCAACCAATCATCATCACTAATGGCCTCTTTCTACTCTTCCAAGTCTTTTTACAAAGACTTGGACCCCATATCAGAATCCATATAACTAGGCCGAGGTAACCAATTTATCAAACAACCACACTTTGATCCAAGGTACTCGGAACTAAATGTATGCATGCTTCCACACGAGTGCTCCAAGGATTGTACGATCTCTATCCAAACACACTTTGGTCCAAGGTACTCAGAACTAAATGTATGCATGCTTCCAAACAAGTGCTCCACGGATTGTACGATCTCTGTCCAACCTAGCAGCTATTGCATATTACAATGAAAATGTAGGTCTAGTAAATATGACTCCCAAATATATACAAGATCTATCATACTCAACCACATCCCCTCAAAGGATCACCTAATGCCCCACTTGGGTTACCCAAGCTTGTGTGGTGCTAAACATAATCACCTTGGTCTCCTCAAGGCCCAAAATCAGGACCAAAATTTTCCTTCTTGCCCCTCTCACAACCAAGACATTGTGCTTCTTGGCCATACAACTACCACTTGTATGGACATACACTTTTTCCTAACTAGATCTTCATGTCATGGAGCTTTGATGGCCTTTTTGTGAACTCATCTTGGCTAAAAGAAGCATAATCAACACCATATATAAAAGAAAGCAATAACACATGACTACAAATAGGCATGATATATTATAGAGGAGTCATACTTGTTTTTAGAAGTGGTTTGCTAAGGAACATGCAATAGCATCAATCATGTATCCACTAAACACAACAAAAACCTAAAATGTCAATGATGTTCAGCCCAAAACGAAGACCTCACTTAACTTCAAAAAATGCTGCTAGAGAAACAAAAGATTCTGTTAAACCAAATTGACCTTTCCTACAGCTCCAAGAACTATAATGGAGTCGGAGCATCCATAGATAGAGATATATTTTGCAGGTGCCAAGATGTATATGGCAGAATCATGGCAATTTACCACCTGCATCAGCATACAAGAGAGTAATAATATGAGAACAATTGAAACTAGTGTAGGAAAAATAGCATGATATACATAAAAGTGCATAGGAGATACTAAGAACCATGTGTGAAACAAAATGGCTGGATCATAAGAGTTGTCATTCCCATAAGGATGAGAACAGCAAGCAAAAATTTTGAAAAGTACAAGAACTTGACCTCCCCTATGATTCACTTCATGATTATCATCACAATTACAATAACCTTTTGGCCTCAATCTAGACATTTAACATAAGCTTCTCTCTGTTTTTTTTTTTGGGTAATGTGTAATTATATTAATTACAAGAGAAATAGAGGAGTCATGGCAGAGTAGCAAAGAAACGGAGGTTTATGTATATAGATAGTATTAATAGAGGCAGAGGGACTAGAACCTGTCTAATTGGGGTGCTGATACCAATATTGCTTTGTGTAGATGACATTGTGCTTATAGCAGACTCACTCCAGCGACAGAGAGACATTTGGATGCACTATTAGCTTTCTAGAGAGATAAAGACCTTAGGGAGAAACTTGAAGAAAAGCAAAGTTCTACTATTCAACACCTCAGCCGTTTGGGTGATGAGATCCAAGTATCACTATACTTTTGATGGAGAGCCAATGGAGTTTATCAGACAGTGTGCATACTTGGGAGTTACTTTCAAAAGGCCACAGTTTTCTTGGAGAGGGACATCGTAGGCTCAACTAGCAAGAGCATATGCAGCATTGGGTGCGTTGGAGAGAGAGTATGCCTAGCTCCATTTCAAAATCTCAAAAGAACCACATGCTTTGTACGACACACAATCTTTTGAGCTTTTACTTTTGCCAAACTTCTACAGGGTCTCAGTAAGTTTGACTTTGCTATGATTAAGTGAAACAGACAACTGAAGTGATACTAACCTCCGCCATCAAAGTCGTGACTGTAAATTCTGTGATTAACTGCAAACTCCATAAGTCATTACAAGCTCTACAAGTCACTGCAGACTATTTAAGTCTCAACGAGCTCTACAAGTGACTGAAACCTTTCCAATCACTCTAAACTCTGCAATACAATGCAGATCATACAAATGACTACCACCTCTGCGAACCAGTCCCACATCTTTCGCAGTTACTGACTAACTATTGGAGTTGATCTCTAGAGACCAGAGTTTGCTGCAGCAGCATATAACTAACCAAGTTAACTGCAGCTGACTACTGCACTCAAATCTGCAGAGATCTCAAGTTGCTGCACTGGAACAGAATTACTGAAGAAGTCTCTTTGCCACATATGTAAGGGATAGTGCACACAAACCCCTCTCCAAGGTTGACTGAGATGCATTTACTAGCTTGAAAACCCCATGTGCTAGCTGTCAGCCAATTAGATATTCACATGTCTGTCATTACTTTTGTATACAGCAGATCCTCTTTCTCTCAAGTTCTTGATGCAGACTCCTACTGACATATAGCTCTGGTCAAGGTCATCTTGCCATGGTCAGATGCAAGACCTGTTCACAAGCAAAGCCTTGTGGTAGACAAAAACACGTGCCTAAAGCCCAAAACTATTCACACGCACACAACCAGTTCTGTTCCACCCATGTTCTTCGTTGACATTAGCACACACATTTGCAGGATACATGCACAAAAGCAGGTAAAGGAGATAAAGAAAGTGGAGCTATATAAGTGATATCTGTGTGTTGTACAGTAAGCATTCCCTAATCAAACATCCTTAGAAACACACAAAACAAGATGACAGAGTGAAGACAGACATGAAAAGAGATGGACAAGTTGTATTTTTATTAGACATAATTGATTTTCTGTATTAAAGAATTTTATATCCAAAACAGAAGGGGACAATAAAATGAACATGGAGTAAAGAATCTAGTGCATTGCTCACCTTGACACTACCAGCATTGATGTGATGATCCTCTTTTAGAATTGAACCCTTTGTTACTCCTTCAATGAATGTCAATTTCTCACAAGAACAGCAATTATGCACAATAGGCCCAGTAGAAACAAAATTGTGCTGATTTGATAAGTAGCAAGTGCTACCGTCAACAACCATTGCAGAATCACAAAGATCAGGTCCAGTGTCTTTTTTTGAAAGACTTTCTTTAAACTGATCCAGGGCAGCACAAAAATGCTTCATTAACCAATCATGCGCTTGTTGCAGAGGGACAGAATAAGATGGCTTCTCAGCATCAGAATAGGAAAAAAAGGGGACAGCTTGGCTGAGAGGAACTGGCACAAAATCTAGGTCTCCAAAGAATATAAAGAATCCAAGGTGACTAAACTGCTCCAAAGTTAGAACCTACAGTACCATTTGGAGAATATAATACAACATCAGGACTTCAGCATACCATATTCCAAAAGACAATATCAGTAATGTTGATCAATTCTGACTAAAAACATGACTATTAGACAGCAAGAGATTAAAGCTTCACACAAAGGCAGTGCCACTTTACACAAAGATTTACTTCATAAAACACATTATAGATGAGCTTTCAAAATATGTGCAAATCTGATACCTGCCCCATTTCCAGATCGAGAAACAGAGGAGGCCAAGTACAGCAACAAGACCACATATGTTAAAATGAGCAGTTGTGCTCATTCTTATGGCATATTAACAGCCTGCATTAGTATCCCTAATATGTATCGTTCTATAATACAAGGCAAACACTTTCCTGAAACCCAAACACTTCCCTCATGCCATCATCACAAGGATTGTTTACACCCTCCAATTAGGAGAAGAACACTCTCCCAGCCTAATATGGGACAGCCAACAGCACTCTAGTTATGGCTTTCACAGGACTATACTCATGATATAATAATTGTGACCCTGGCTCTTGTTAAGATTCTCAGTGCTGAACCCATAAGATGTCTCCGTACTGTTAGCTCACTGTACTTTTGTAGCAGCTACTTGATTGATAGGCCATAATCATGCACAGGTCCACCAGATTAAAAAATAAGACCCAACTCAATCAGTTGGCCAACATAAATGCCAGTCAGTCATAAACAAACTAGTGGCCAAAAATAGGCAGCCTGCCTAGCATAAAATACAAATAGCCCACTGAAATAAATCCAGACTCACACATGAGATGACTAACACCTCTCTCAGATCACAAGTGAGATGACTAATATGCTAACACCCTCTCTTAGATCATAAGTGATCTAGTACAATACAATATACAATGATAATGACTCATCATGGTAAATAAAACAATGACCATCAAAATGGACCATGGATACCCAAGTAGTGGATGATCAAGCCCCCACCAAGGTGCCTTCAAAAGAACCTAACATTGATGTCAAGCGTACTAGCCCTGAAAACAGAAAGTAGTCACAATGGTCTCTCGTCCTATCAACAATGCCTCTACAATAGCATACATGACCATGGATTCCCCACCTTCAGCCAAAACACCAAAGTGTCCCATAATGTGAGCTCAAACTAGGAGCAATTACACAATTTTGTAGACATATTGATCAAGGTGGTCAATTGGCCGATGCTTCAGTACACCACCATTTTTGTTCCATTTACTGCATCCGTTGCATCGTCTACAACTAGTGACCCGCTATTGTTGCACTTGTGATCTATGGCTGCTGTCGGATTGCCACATCATCATACCTGCGTTGTTATTGCCATCAGCTTGCCACATTATCATACGTGAGTTTTTGTTGTTGTTAGCCTGCCATATTATCATTAGCCTATTGCATTTGCAGTTTTCTCTCTCCTTTGCTTGTCCGATACTAATCCGCCGACATCACCCTTGTTGCATTTGCTATTGTCACATATCTTGGAGGCTGCCTTGTTGCATTTTGGGATTTGATAGAAGTACAAGACACTCTCCTACTTATTACCTCTTCCTTGGTTCTCTAGACATGAGAGTTCGGGTTATAGTTTTCATTCCCTACATGGTTTCTTTGCTACATGAGAATTGTATATTCAATATTCAATCATTTATTCAAATCTTTCACTGTGTTCATTGTCTTTGAGTTATCCTAACCCTACATGTGTTTTGTTGACTTTATTCTCTGTTGTATGCTTTCATTTATGTTTCAACATTAGGGTATTTCTTCACACTCCTTTGAGGTGAACTTATCTCCTCGTCACGAACTTCTTGAACCTTGAAGATAGTTTGTTTATCCACAAACACCTTTCACTCACAAAAGTTAGAAGATGCCTCTGATTTAGACTCCAAAAAATAAGGCCATATATATTGGGAAAGTCATTAACCGTATGTTACAAAACATGGTTGAACAAGAAAAGAACAGTAAGCTATGGGGGAAAGAAGAAAAACAAGAATGAGACCATGATAGCATGAAGGAAACTTGATTGATTTAAAGGTAGCAAGTACATTGTTTTATAGCTTTCTAGCTTGAACACACTCTTTTCTCTTTGCTTATGAGATATGGTTCCCTACATGTGCTTGTAGCATATAAGGCACAAACTCTAGGTGGATGGTGCCTAGCTCAACCTACTCTCTCGTGAAGTGGAATTGGACCCCCACATGTCGCGTCCATGGTGTAATGATCGAATTATCTACAAGGGCAATGGCACTCTAGTTGTCACAGTAGACAATGGTAGGAGAGTCACATGGAAACTAAAGTACCACCAGTAAGCTCCTCAAGTGGAAAGCCTTCATGGTACCATCAAAAAGAGCCCTATACTCAGCCTCAACTATACAAGGCCGCCACCATCACTAGCCCATGAGATGGTTGTCGTGCCCAAAATAAAGAGATAGCCACCATGGAAACGCTCAATGTTAAGATCTCTTGCACAATCAGAGTCAATGTACCCTTAGAAACATAAACCAGAATCATAAGTTGGTCCATAAAAATAGCTATACCACAAATATCTCAAAAGACAAAAACATGCAATCCAATGTGACATCCTAGGTACGGTGATACTGACTAAGCAAACTAACTAAGTAAAGCTAAATCTGGCCTAGTATGGATCAACCAAAGCAATTTCCCTATCATAGATCAATAGATGTGCATATAGGTACAATTCCCAAAGACCCTTAAGTGGCAAACTACATGCCGACAATCAAAAAATGCCTCGTACAAAGTCCTCTAAGGAACAGTCGCAATCAATCACCAATTGAGAATGTACACCGAAGTGTTAAATACCTCAATCCAAAGGTGCTCATCAGGGAGCTCTACTGCGAACAATATAGAGTGTACCATGTTTATGATGGTCCGGTTCTTATGCTCTACGACTCCATTCTACAAAGGGGAGTTAGTAGAGGTAAGCTAGATTGAGATGCCATGCTTTTGTAGAAACTCAAAAAACTCGTGGGAGGTGAACTCACCCCCACTATCACTCCTCATGCATCCTGCATGATGACCAGTCTAATTATGTTCCAGTAGCACCTAAGCAAAAAATTATGTAAAGGCATCGAACTTATGCTTAAGAATGTACACCCACATGTATCTAGAATGATCATCCACAATCAAAAAGAAATATAGTGCTCCATTAAAGGTAGCGTTGGGTGTCGGCCCACAAAGATCAACATGAATCAATCTAAGAGATACCTTAGCTCTATGTGTAGACTATTGAGGCAATGGGATACAGTGTTGCTTCCCAAGTTAACAAGCTTTACAAGCATCCCATATGTTAAAATTTGCCAATTCTATGGATAGTGCCCAATGTTTTAGTCTTTAGTTCTTTTTCAGTTCTTAGTGTGAACAAAACTAAAGTTATAAGTTGTGTCACCACTCTTAGAGTTAGAGTTAGAGTCAATTAACTCTAGTTGAGTTAAAGCTAGATCTATCTTAGACCTATCTTGTACCTTTTATTCTCATTCTTTCAATTCAACAAGTACACTCTACACTTTTGCTTCAACACACTCTCATTGTTTCTCTTTTCTCTCCTCCATAGCTAGCTATCATTTTCCAACGTTTGCTAGGAAATATAATACATGTGACTGAGTACCTTACAAGTATCTAAGAATCCCTTTAACAACTTGCCAATGTATGGTCCGTGGGCTATGCATATACCTGCTCACCTGAGATATTGCATACTGAATGTCAAGGTTTGTGTTGCAAAGATAAATAAGATAGCCAACAGCCTAGCAGTAAATTGCAACATCAGACATCTCTTCACCATCATGCATAGACAGCTTTAAGCCTGGCTCCATAGGAGTGCACATAGGTTTGCAATCTTGCATATTAAACCTATGTAACAACTTATCCACATACTGTGGCTGTGACATGACGATACCTTGCTGATTTTGGGTGAATAAAATCCCCAAATAATAGTGTAGACAGCCCATATCCAACATAGCTGTGGGAGCTCTCGCTCGACCGCCAAGACCCACGGACCGCTTATTGTTTCAAGCGTTCCAAGTGAGCTCTAATGGCTACCTCTGACCTAGCCAACCTGAGGGGAGTGTCTACCTCGCCGTGCGGTGCTCTATGCTCGTGCTGGTGGAACAGGGAGTTGGGTCTAACCCTAGGTAAGCCTGAGTGATGTCCCACACTTGAGGACCCTATTCGTGCAAAGGGAGGTGCGGCGTGTATAGCTTAGGTTGACAGGTCTAACCATAGACGAGTGTTATCTCCTAAGGTATGTCCTACCCTTGGGGGTGCCCTAAGCGTGAAGTGGGGAGGCAAAAAGGGTTAGGGGTTTAGGAACGGGGCCGGCCGACCGAGGCCACCGGACGTGCCTAACTTGAGGACCCCTAGGTGCAGTGACTGTGAGCTATGTGCCGTGACTTGCGTTTGGACATGTCGCGGGCTCATTTCATTGTGAGTTGTTTGCTTTTCTTTTTTTCTTTTCTTTTTAAACCTTGCTGAGGTACAAGATTTGGGCAGTAGCTAATTGCTAGTTCTCGTAATCAAAGGTGATGGTAAGGGGGATTTCATGGAGTGACTCAAAAATTTCCAGCTCTGCATGAAACCCTTAAAGTTCAACTGGACCTGGAGAGAGGTGGTGGAGAGGAATAGGTGATTACAGCGGGTAAATTGGCTATCACTCATATCCTCAAGAATAGCGAGGCAGAAGAAAGGTAGAAGGCTGACTCGCATCATTAGGCAGGTCATCGCGCAGCTATCAATGGCGTTAGGGTCAAAAAAGAGTGGGGGGAGACCACGTTCTGCCAGGGTGGGGTCCTGCCTAAGTAAGATTTTTAATAGCCTAAGATAGTTGCATATGGTAATGAAGGCGAGATCGGGACAAGAGGAGAAGTCAACAATAAAGCGGGTCACGATGGCATCTAGGCTGTCGGAGGTGAAAGTGAGGACTTGGGCTAAGGTGGTAGTACAGGGGTTATATATGACGGGGAAGTCGTAACGGCCATGGGTGTTTGCATCAAAGTCTACTCCTACCCTACGAGGATACGCCGTGAAGGTGGGGTTGTTTCTCTCAGAAGGGAGGGTATTACAAAAAGCCATCCATGAGAACACATTGTCATCGTAGATGCGTCTCCGCCACAGTGGCTGGCACTGGTATCTGAGCACGGACCGAGGCACTTCAAAAACCTTATTTTGCCAATACTCTGAATCCTCGATGCCCCAGAGGGTGGGATTCTTCTCTCTTTCTTTCAGCCATTGTTGGCTTAGCCAACTTCCAACGTTGATCACCTCATCTACTATTTTAGGGGAAAGAACTCTGCGCAGGGCATTGGGGATGAGAAAGCTGAAGTTGAAAGGTTGTTTCTCTTTTTCTTATCTCTCCCAGACTGGGAGCTCCGCATGGAAACTGGCCGGCAAGACATTTGGGCATGGCAGAAGGGGTACAGACGACTGTGCCATAGGGTTAGCCCTCAATCTTTGTCTGGCTTCTTCTACCATTTTCCTTCTCTTCTCCCTCAAGGTGGTTTTTCTTTCCACAGATGTGTCTGTTGGCTGCCGCTGCTCTTCAGAATGGGGTGAAGGGGGTTGTGGGATCACTTCTTCTTCAAATCTGCCCATGTCAAATTGCAATTCAGCTTCACTTCCTGGGCAATCTTCCTGTTGTACCTCCTCTACAAACCCCAGAGCATCAATATCCTGGGGGGTTAGGCCGGCCAACAACAGATACCTACATTGTTCATCAAGGCTCAGCCCAACTGCAACGGGTTGGGGGGGCATGTATAACCCTGCTCGCAGAGCTCTGTGTGCTATGCTCAGCTTCTTCTTTACCACCTCCAAGGACTCCCCTTCCTCCGCGTGAGTGGCATCCATCAGGGTATTCAGGAAGACTCGTTTTGAGTATCGAAACCCACTTGGGCTGCCTCTGCTCTGCTTTCTGCTAGGACTTTCTCTTTTTCCACGAGAGCCAGGCGACGCGCCAAGGTCTTCACTCTTCGTTCATTTTGGCATGCCCACTCTTCGGCTCTCTTTTTCATATCCTCAATACCTTCTCCTTGTCTTTGTACCAGGGCCATGGATCTCTGCTCCTGGTCTTCCAATTCCCTGCTCATTCTCTCCTGCTCCTCTCTTTCAAGACTCAGCTTTTCGGTCATGGTTTCCATTTCTCTGTGGTGTTGTTCCTCTTCCTGCTTCCTTCCTTCTTCCCTTGCGGCAAATTCTTTCATGCCCCGTTCGATCCAACCTATTTTTGCTACCAGATCCTCATGTTGTATGATTAGAAACTTATACTCTCTCTGCATTCTTACTAGCTCTTGATTTTCATCTACGAGTTGTTGCCGCCAGCTTTGCTCCTTTTCATCTTTGGCATTTAGTTCTCGTTTCAAATCAAGGATTTCCTTTTGTTACATAGCCATTTGCCTCATCTTTTCGAGCTGGAAGGCTGCCACCGACTCCTTTTCCGCTTCCAACTCGGCCACCGCTATCTTTCTTTCCTCCCTTGCCTTCTCTAAATGAGAGAGCAATTCAACAACATATTCATCATAGTTTGTTGGTGGCGTCATAGTAGTAGGGATTGGGGTGGTTGAAGCTTCTATTTTTTGGCGTTTCAGATCTTGCCTAGACTCGGCATCAATGGCCAGCCTTTTCTGCCCGGTGGCCATAGTCTCCACACTCTTTTCTTATGCTAGTTCTTTATTAATGAAATATTGCATCCAGGTCACAAAACTGTTTACATCGGTGCTGGTCGGGATGCTTGGAGTAACAATGGTTGCTTCGCTGGCGGGCACCAAGAGGGACGGGATGGGATGTATGGGAGCCTTATCCTTGCCTTCGATGACCACGGGCAGCATGACTTCAGGTACATGAGCGCTTGAGCCAGGTCTGTCATCCCTGGGCAGACTTAAAGCCCCTAGGCCATCGAGTTGGCTTTGTTGTTCTATGGACCGGCGAGTTGCTTCGGCCATATCTTCCTCCTTTCTCCTCAACTCCGCCTTCTTTTCCACAACTCTTCTTTCTCTCTCTTCCTCTGTTTTCATTGATTCTTCTGCCAGCTTTTCATCTTCTTCCTTCTCCTTCTTCTTCCTCTCCGCAGCCTCTCTTAGGGATTCCCTTTTGGCTCTCTCTAGATCTTTTTCCTTCTTCCTACCCTCATTCCGTTTCTTCTTCCGAGCTGTCTTTTTAGTAGGCTTCTTTGTTTTTTTCTTCCGGATTGAGCCTCCTGATCCTCCTTCTCTGTCTCGGTTTCTGTCCTGTCGCTCAATGGCTCTTTCCCTTGGTGGGTCAGCGACCTATCTGGAGTCTCATCCGCTCCTTCGTTTCCTTGTTGGGCTTCTTTTACAGCCTCCTGGATGATGGCTGTCAGTACACTTCCATACCCGATGAAAAAGGCTTTCGAGGAAGGTTTCTTCCTCTCCATATTTTTAGAGGCTAGGGATTCTCCGCATGACTGTCAGCTACCTAAGGCTAGTGCTTTGGTTGCTTGGTCTATAGTCTTGCGCATGTAGCCGTTCCAGTCCACCTCATCCAAGGTGTGGGCTGCCACATTCTCCAACATAGGTACACTCATTCGGTGCATGAGGGAGTTATAGCGCTAGCTGGAGAAAAGTGAGTGCACCAATTTTGCCTGCATGCGGATCTCAGCATCGGGGATATCCTGTATGATGATGCCGTCATTTGTCAAAACATCCTCCCTCTTCATCTTTAGCATAGCATACACATCTCTCTTATGTTTCTTCTCCACCTTAGGCTCCAATCCCAGTGCCTTCTCCACCAAGGCCTGATTCAATGGCACCTGCACCTGTCGAGCATTGTCTCCTCTTCCCACAGTCACCGTTCCGCATTCTTGATCAGGGTTGTACATTCTCAAAAATTCCACACACTTCGTGTGGTTGGGCTCCTGCGCAAACTTCTCTAGGTACTTCAAGAGGTTACACTGTTCCACTACTCTCCTTGTGGCCTCCTCCTTGGCTACCACCTTCTCAAGGTTGTGGATGCTGTAGAATTTCAGCTAATTATAAGCACGGTTTTCTAAGCTAATGCCGTACTACGTCCTCTCCTTCGTGAAAGGAAGTCGGTGAGCGCGATCTTACTGCGACATCTTTCGTTCCTATCATGAACGATCATTTTCATTAGTGCTTCCAAAAGAGTTATTTGCCGAAAAGAAAGGCTTCGTATTTGTTGAATAAAAACATTTAAGCTCCAACATAAACTTTCCTTTCAGACTTTTCTTTATTTCAACATTTTTGTGACATTTTTCCTAAATCGTAAATTAACGTGTTTCTTTCCTTCCTGTGTTTAGATGTCGACTAAGGTTTTCATAGCAATGTGTTTTTTCTTATGTGTTTATGTGTTTGCTTGATTTTGATTGGTTTCGATTTAACTCACTCACCTTATCCCCTCCCCTTCCGAATTCGGGGAGAATCCTTCCTAGGATTGAAGGCTAGCGGGCCCACGGCATTCAGCGTACGGGTTGAGTGTTTACTTTCGCATAAGCCAAGCATAGAAGTCTGGATTGTACTCCAACTAAGCGTCGCGGCCCAGATCGAAGGGTCGGCTACCTACGTGTGTGATGTAAGTAAAGACATTTGTCAGGACGTCACCGGAATCGATACGGCTAGCAATATGTAACTTTTCTTCTGTCAAGAGGCGATCAAGGTAAGGGTGTCCTTTGATGTGCTCTTCTAAGGGTCAGTCATGAATAGTTGTTAACACCCTATACAAAGTTGGGGCGATATAAGTTGGGTCATATTCCGATCTCTTGATGGTGCGTCGCTGCTCAGCGTTGGTCATCATTTGGCATCCTTTGTATTCCCATTGCAATCAAAGAGCGTACCAGTTCCGTAAGAATAGGGATTCGGTTACAGCAAGTTGTTTCAACTCCTCGACTTCTCGGTCAGTGAGAGTAGAAAAGGCTCGCTTATCGTACGACGTAATGAGACGCTCTTTGATGGCTTGCTCTGTAAATTTCTTGGTGCAGAGCAACTTTGCACAGCTGAGTGGGATGCTTTGACGAATGCAAATTCGAGTGTGTCCCATGAACAAGGCATTGTACGAACTTCTATCGCAAAGGGCTCTTGCAACAGGTCCAAGTCCAAGTGGTCATAGCTCAAAGCCAACGACATGAATGTGGCATCTAAGCGTCTGAGGCAAGCAATGGCGTTATCCCCTGTGTCTTCGGCTAGATCTGTGACCAGTGTCAAGAATGATTTCCGCTCACAGGAGGGCCTAAGGCCTGCGGGTGGTTGAGGTTTGACAAAACTAGAGAGTTTGGCAGCAGATAGTTGCGGGCTCGGTTGTTCCTAAGATTGCAGCTGGGTCCCTTGCCCAACGGGCCGGGACAACTGGACTGCGAATGGGACACCACTACTTGCGGATACGACCTCCTGAGTCTTGGTTAAGTTGCATGGGACTGGTTCGAGAGTAGCAAGCTGAGATTTGGGCCGGTAGACCTGGTTGGTCTTCATGGGCATAATCAGTTGTAAGTCAATGGGCTTGGTGTCTCGAGGCTTCTGCAACGTTAGGCCTTGACACGTTGTATGGTTGGATATGGTTACGTGTGAGGGTGGCATTTGATCAGTGCTCTTGGCTGTTTTAGACTTAGGGATCCATATCCAGGCATTACCCTCATAATAACATTGCGCTTGCAATAGGGTCTTAGAAACCCATCACGGCTTGACCACACGTCGTTGTCTGTAGCTTTGTTTTGGCCTCCTAGGTTTTGAGGTTGTGTTGTTAGCCTTGCAAAGGCATGGCCGATTGCCTTTCAGCAACAGGCTCTGACGTTTAGGTACCCACCTTAACTAGGGTTCATGGGCATTGACCTTGGCTTCAGCAGATTGCTGGCATACAGGCTTGGGAGGGTATAACAAATTACAACCCTCCTCCTTGGACTTGGTTGAATGCGTGTCTACCGGTGGCGTTGCGGGTCTAGTGGGAGTCGCGCAACCCTTGCTAAAAGCCGCCACTATACGGACATTGCCAATGGCTAAGTGGATACGCTGCGAATCATAATCAACATTGCAATGAGCTTGCTTTTTAAAGGTTCAACCCAATAGCGATTCGGTGCCTACATTTTCAGCATTCGGCAACACATAAAATGTCATTGGTATGTTCTCACACTCAATAGAAACTGTGGCCCTGCATGTCCCTAGAAGATCATCCCCCATGTGGGCTCAGTTTGGCAATAGTGGGCTGTAGTTGTGGTTTGTCAATATGGGTCCAATGATCGTGGGTTAAGACATTGAAGTCTGCTCCCTCATCGATCAAGGCGTTGACGGTGCATGTTTACTTAGCAGTGATCGTGATGCAAAGGTAGGCAGGTTCTACGGTTTCCTTATCTTCATCGTCAATCTCGGTGATTATGGCTACCCATACTTTGACCGGCGGTTCTAACATTGGTGATTCGTGCAAAGGATGCGTGAGAGGATAATACTTCTTAATGCGACTGCCATTGAAGAAGCCTACGCCCTCGCCTTCCAAAGTCTCGAGTTCGACATTACCGGTTCGGCTGATGGCACGAACCTTGAAGGGCCCTAGATCTTTAAACTTCATTTTCTGTTTATGCCGCTTAATGGAGTACAGGAGCACTAAGTCGCCTTGTTCAAAGTCACATTGCTTGACATGCTTGTCAAACTAGCTTTCTCGCATATGAGCGCATGGGTAGCTAGAAGGCAAGTTTTCGAGAGGTGTTCGAGTATTAGACATTTCGTCCATGCTTCCTTCCCTTCCCATCGTTCGTGAAGCGCGATCCTTAGGCTAGGAACAAAGAACTCTACAGGTAGAATTGCTTCAATTCCATAGGTCAACCTAAAAGGCGTCTAGCCTATAGCCATTTTGTAGGCTGTGAGGTAAGCCCACAAGGCTGTCATCAACTTGTTATCCCAGTCACTGCGCGAAGCAGAGACTACCTTGGTCAAGACGTTTACCAAAATTTTATTGGTGGATTCCACCTGGCCATTTGCCTGAGGGTAGTATGGCGAGGATTTCCGATGGATAATTAGAAAGGTGGATAGAAGATGCGCGATCACTTCATTAATGAAGTGTGCACCCTGGTCGCTAACCAATTCGTTGGGGCAACCGAATCGTGAGATCACCTGCTCCCATAGAAACTTGGCAGTCGTTCTCCCATCATTCTTTCTTATAGCCCTTGCTTCTGCCCATTTCGTTAGATAGTCAGTGGCTACAATGATATACTTGGCTTGAAAGTATTGTGCCGCAAGACTAGTAGGTCCTACAAAGTCAATTCCCCACTTCTCGAAGGGTTGTCATGCAATTATCGGGGGGGTAAGCTCCATTTGATCCTTGCGAATCGGAACCTTCGTCCGTTGACACTCGTCACAGTGCTTAACGAACCGTGCCGCATCGCGAAAAAGCATGGGCCACCTTAGTTGAGACTGCAGCACCTTGCGGGCTGTTGTTTCTCCGCTAAAGTGTCCTCCAACGATTCCCCTGTGAGCTTCTAAGAACACCTTGTGCATCTCGTTCTCACATACACATCTGCGTAACAATCCGTTTTGCCCTAGCCTATACAGCTGACCTGCTATCAACTAATAGGGTTGGATCTTGAGGATGAGCGGTCTAAGTCGGGCTTTCTATATTGGTCATTCAAGTAGTCCATGCTCAAGCACTTGGACTATGTCGTCTGCCCAATATGGCGTCAAGTTGTCTCTCGCTAGACAGAGTAAACAAGTGCGCGTCTAGCAAATCATCTACGATGCCTCGTCCAGCAGCCTCTCCCGTGGAGATGCATGACATGTGGTCGGCCATGTAGTGTTGTTTTCCTTTTCATACAACCACGGAGAAGTCGAATTCTAAAAGCAGGAGCCATTGAGCTATGCAGCCTGTAGCACAAGGTTTGTTTACTAAATATAGCAAGGCTTGATGATCCACAAAGAAGGTGAAAGGAGTGGCTAACAAATAATGCTGAAATTTCTTCATGTCAAATACCATGGCCAAACCTTATCTTTCTGTCGTCGAGTAGTTCATCTCGGTCTCAATGAGTTGTCTGCTAGCAAAGCTCACTGAGTAGTCAAGATTGTGTTCGCCACGTTGGCATAACACTGCCCCTACAACGAATTTTGAAGCATCAATATACACGTGGAAGATAATGGTCCAATTTGGGACTCGTAAAATCGGTGCTATGGTCAGGGGTTTTTTTAGTTCCTCATATGCGTGTTAGCATTCTTCAGTCCATTCGAATATAATCAATAGTTTGCGCAAAGGTCTAGCAATCAATGCATAATTCAGCACAAACCGCCAATAATACTCCGTATGGCCTAAGAAGCATTGCACTCCCTTATAGTTGGTTGGGGGTGGAAGATCAACAACGACCCTAACTTTTGAAAAGTCTGTGGCAATGCCGTTTTTCGATACCACGTGCCCTAGGATGCATCCGTGCTTTACCCAAAACTGGCACTTTAAGGGATTCGAGAGGCGATATATGTTAGCGATTATCAGTCCCTGTCGGAGCAGGCCGCCACGTCACCAGGCCACGTGGCAGTATGGTCGGACTGACCAGTCGGTCAGCCACGTGGCAGTCCAGTCGGGCTGACCACTGACCTGCCATTCTGATCGCATTATTTCCGGCTATTTATAGCCAGCAATCAGCACATTCTTCCACAGTTCTGTTTTGCAAATTTCAGGCTGGAGATTCGTGCAGACTGCAGCGTACTTCGAGGTGAACAGCAAGTTGCATCGTCGAGGTGGAGACACACAGTCCCGCGCACTGCGCCCGTGTATATATCTGCATATCTTTGTATACAGCACACCTTATACAGCAGATCTTCATCTTCCACTGCCTTCCTCTCTTCTCTCTGTGTTCACTCTCTCTCTCAGTCTTGGTCCCATGCTTCCGCATCGCTGCACTTTGACATGGTATCAGAGCAGTGAAGAAGGGCTGACTGAGTGAAGAACCTACCTGAAGAGGAGATTCCATCGCGACACAAGGCTGCGTTTCCAGCGTTCGAGGGCGAGCGGGAGGGCTGCGCATCGGAACAAGGCTGAAGCGAGCGTGGGCGCGCGGGAAAGGAGTCCAGTTGGTGAATTTGCTGCTGTTTGCTGCTGTTTGAAGAGGAGGAAGGCTGTGTTTTCAGCTTTCAAGCGCAGGTTTTACTTTTTCATCGCCTCCGGCGGTTGAAGAAGGTTCGGGACGCGGAAGAAAGAGCCCTAGCAGGCTGCATTTACACAGTCAGAGGGGGTCACTTTTGCGTTTTTGCAGGCATTACAAGTGAAGATGTCTACAGAGATTGACTTGGAGTTCCAGACGATCATGGATCGGAAGGTGCCTGTCTTACCGGCTCTTCCCTCAGATCAAAAGCTCGATGGCGACAATTACCGCATCTGGCGCGTGATGATGTTGGCCATCCTTGAGTCTTACGATTTGGCAGAGCTTGTACAGGAGGAGATCGACCGGCCCTCGGTGAGAGATGAGTCCAAACTCTCTTTCAATGCTCGTGCGGAGTTGGCCAAGGCTCAGTCTCACTGGGACAAACTGAATGCCCGGATTCGTTCTTTTCTTTTTCTGTCTTGTACTACAGCCGTGATAGCCCACATCGAGCACTTGACGGTGGCTCGAGAGATATGGCTGGAGCTTGACCAGATGTATAACCGGATGACCCTTATGAAGCGGGTTTCTTTGGAGGTGCAGATGCGGACCTTGTCCGTGAACAAGTCTTCTTCGTTGCGGGAGCACATCAACAAGCTTAGACGGCTTCAAATGCAGGTTCAGAATGCGGGGAAGCCAATTTCCTCCGAAGACATGGCGATCACACTCTTGTCCCAATTGCCACCACGATTCGGTGCTTTCTACTCCGCCCTTATTCCTTCGGCGCGTGAGTCTACTCTTCGGTGGGAAGAGTTGGTTCCTATGGTCTTGGACCAAGAGGAACAACTGAAGGGACAGCATGCTTCCAAGTCAGAAGCTTTGACAGGTCAAGCCTCTTAGAAGAAGAGGAAGGACCAAAAGAAGAAGAAGGAGGACAACAAGTCAAAGAAGGACAAGGAAAAAGAATCCACATGCCATATTTGTGGTAAGACCGGCCATTGGAAGAAGTATTGCCCCGACAAAGACAAAAAGGACACCAAGAAGGACTCGAAGGATTCTGGAGCGGTGGCTGCACCCTCATCAACTGCGTTTCTTCATCTAGCAGTCGTTGAGAACTCTACACCGAAGGCTTCTGATGCTGCGATGACAGCTCCCCAGGCTCGAGAGTGGATCGTTGACAGTGGTGCCTCCCGGCACATGACTCCTTCATCAGTTGGTGTTGCCCAGTTGCGACCTTCGCGTGGACAGATTCTCATCGGCGATAGCTCTTCAGTGTCTATTGCAGGACGGGGTGAGATGCAGCTTATTCCAGATGGACGTGGTGGTACTCATACCTCAGAGGTCTTGCATGTGCTAGGTTTAGGGTATCATCTACTTTCGGTTCATGAGATTTGTTCACTTGGACTTTTGGTGGAGTTTGACAGTGATTTGGTGCGAGTCCTTGATCGTGGGTCACGAAAGGTTCTCTCATCAGGATATGAGGAGAGCGGCATCTACAAATTGACGTCTTCTACCGCTCTTCCTACTCTTCTTCTTGCCTCTCAGACATAGTCAGAGCTATGGCATACTCAGTTTGGTCACCTTAACTATGATTATCTTCGGAGGGCATCACGTGGACAGCTTGTTCGAGGGTTGCCGGACATAGTGGTGGGCCAGCAGCCATGCGTCTCCTGCATTCGTGGGAAGCAACATAGGGATGCGATTCCCAACAAAGCTTCGCGGCGGTCTACTTCCCCGATGGAGCTTGTATCTACGGATCTTTGTGGCCCTATGCGGAACGAGTCCTTGAAAGGGAGCTCGTACTTCATGTTGATTGTAGATGATTACAGCAGGATGACTTGGGCCTACTTCTTGGCGTTGAAGTCGGAGGCTTTCTCCCACTTCAAGGATTGGCTTCTCTTTGAGGAGAACCGATCGGGCCGGCGATTGAAGACCTTGCGATCTGACAAGGGTGGTGAATTTGTTTCTAATGAGTTTGCTCGTTTTTGTGCAGATAAAGGCAATCACCAGGAGTTTGCTAACACCAACACTCCTCAAGAAAATGGCTTTCTTGAACGGAAGAACCGAAGTGTGATCGAGATGGCGTGCATCGTGATGGAGCACCGACAGACACCTCAGTTTCTGTGGGCCGAGGCTGTGGCTACTACAGTTCACATCCTTAACCGATCCCCCACTTCGGCCGTTGATGGGATGACACCTTTTGAGGCTTACTTTGGGACTAAGCCCGATGTTTCTTATTTTAGGGTTTTTGGGTGTGATGCCTATGTTCACATTCCCAAGACTCATCGTGATAAATTTGAAGCGGCTTCCCATAGACAAGTGTTTGTTGGCTACAGCTCTCAGTCCCAAGGCTATCATTTGTATGATCCCGTCACGCGGGATGTGTACACCAGTCGAGATGTGCGGTTCGTGGAGGTTCCGGCCATAGCAGCGGGTGAGGAGCATCCCGTTCTTGGAGATCTAGGGGAGAGTTGGGCTCCTGCGACAGTTCCTTTGAAGCCAGCGTCTTTTGATTCCGATTTTGTTTCCAATACAGAGTCTACTGTTCCACTGGTCACCCCCGAGGAGTTACCATCGGTGGATATCCTAGAGTCTTCAGCTGATGGAGAGTGACGAGGAGAGGTCCGGCCTCCTCCTTGTTGGGCCCATGACACACTCCGAGATTCAGGGATCGAGGGGGCCCCTGAGGAGTGGGGACCACAGGATGGTCCGCGGCGGTCACGGAGGCACCAGGCACATTCTATGGAGCTTGTTTGCTCTAACTATTGTTTGATGACCCGTGTTATGCAGCATCGAGAGCCCACCTCCGTGAAGGAGGCTTTACAGTCCGCACCATGGAAGAAAGCTATGGAAGCCGAGTTGAAGGCTATTGAGAGGAATGGCACTTGGTATCTCGTGCCTCGCCCCTCGCATAAGAAGGTGATTGGCGTCAAATGGGTCTTCAAGACCAAGTACCTTAGCGATGGTTCTTTGGACAAGCACAAGGCTCACCTTGTTGCTAAAGGTTTTGCACAGTGCCCCGGGATTGATTGTCATGATACTTTTGCCCCCATTGCTCGTATGGCGACTATTCGAGCTGTTTTTGCCTTGGCTGGCCATAGGAGATAGCCTGTCTACCAGTTGGATGTGAAGTCGGCCTTCCTCAATGGTGATTTGAAGGAGGAGATCTATGTTGAGCAGCCTCCTGGCTTTGGATCTTCAAATGGGCAAGTCTACAGGTTAAAGAAGGCCTTGTATGGCCTCAAGCAGGCTCCACGTGCATGGAACGAGAAGATTGACTCGTTCCTTCAATCATAGTTGGGATATCGGCACTCCAAGGCCGATCCGCAGCTTTATGTACACACTTCCGAGGCTGGTTGTGTGCTTTTTGTGTTGTATGTTGATGATTTGATTGTCACAGGTGATCATGCACAGAAGGTCAAAGAGACGAAGGCAGCTTTACATCAGGCGTTCGAGATGACGGACTTGGGTCTACTCCACTTCTTCTTGGGCCATGAGATTTACCAGTCTCAGAGGGGGATTTTCATCTCTCAGCAGAGATATGTACAGGAGCTCTTGGTTTCTTTTGCGATGGAGGATTGTCGGACCATTTCTACTCCTATACTCCTATGGATCCGAACTGGAAGGCCACTTCACATTCAGATTCTCCCTTGGCGGATGCTTCCCGCTACCGTCAGTTGATTGGATCATTGATTTGGCTCCTCAACACTCGTATTGATCTTTGTTTTGCTATTGGTCTCTTGGCGGGGTTCATGAGTGAACCTCAGACGGTGCATTGGCAGGCTGCTCAAAGGATACTTCGGTATTTGAGGGGAACCTCTGACTTAAGGATTCATTACCCAGCAAGCACAGGTGGTTCAGATCTTGTACTTGCAGGTTGGAGCGACTCGGATTGGGCTGGCAATGTGGACCACAGGCGGTCTACTACAGGCTACTGTTTTACCTTGGGTGCAGGTGTTATCTCATGAAGTAGCAAGAAGCAGCCCACGGTAGCCCTTTCGTCTACTGAGGCGGAGTATCGGGCCGCGTCTTCCACCACATGTGAGGCTGTGTGGCTTCGGAGATTATTGGAGGAGCTTGGCTGCCCCCAGACTTGTCCTACTTTGCTGCAATGCGACAATGAGAGTTGCATTGCCTTGGCACGGAATCCTGTTTTCATGCCCGGACGAAGCACATAGAGATCCAGTACTACTTCATCAGGGAGAAGCTTCTGGATGAGACCATAGCTGTGGAGTATTGCAAGATGGAGGACAATCTTGCAGATTTGTTTACGAAGGCGCTTCCCCAGGCTCTCCTTCGGAGACATGCCAGATCCCTCAGGCTTCTGCCCCGTCCAGGCTCTGAGAGGGGGTGTTAGCGATTATCAGTCCCTGTCGGAGCAGGCCGCCACGTCACTAGGCCACGTGGCAGTCTGGTCGGACTGACCAGTCGGCCAGCCACGTGGCAGTCCGGTCGGACCGACCAGTCGGCTGCATTTAATGCAACAGACCTGCCATTTCTGATCGCATTATTTCTGGCTATTTATAGCCGACAGTCAGCACATTCTTCCACAGTTCTGCTTTGCAGATTTCAGGCTGGAGATTCGTGCAGACTGCAGCGTACTTCGAGGTGAACAACAGGTTGCATCGTCGAGGTGGAGACACGCAGTCCGTGCACTGCGCCCGTGTATATATCTGCATATCTTTGTATACAGCACACCTTATACAGCAGATCTTCATCTTCCACTGTCTCTTCCTCTCTCTCCTCTCTGTGTTCACTCTCTCTCTCAGTCTTGGTCCCACGCTTCCGCATCGCTACACTCTGACAATATAGGCAACACCATTCAAAGACCGCTCGGAGTCTAAGTGTTCTCTCCAGGTCGAGTGAACACACAAGTCGACTACAAAGACTTCTAACTCTTTCCTGAGCATGTCTTTAAATATAGTGCACATAAGACGTTGAAAGGTGGCTGGAGCGTTAGACCGAAGGGCATGACTATGTAGGCAAAGACACCCCACTCCGTGGCGAATACAGTCCTATGGCTATTGTCAGGATACACCTGCACCTGATTGTATCCAGAAAAGCCTTCCACAAAATTGTAGGCCTCTTTGCCCGCCACTCTCTCGAGCATGTGCTCGGTGTACGGCAATGGGAAGTTGTCCCTCTTAGTGGCAGCATTCACCTTCTTGTAATTGACGCACACCCTAATCTTTCCGTTTTTCTTCATTACAATGACTATGGGTGATACCCAGCCTGTGTGCTCAATTTCGTAGATGAATCCCGCTCTCGTCAGCTTGTCGATCTCTTCCTTGACCGCATGCGCATGTTTTGGATTCATAGGGTACAGTCGCTACTCGGCTAGCATTGCGTCTGGCGTCATGGGTATGTTATGAATCACTACACTTGGGTCTACCCCCTTGAGTTCTTCTAAGGACCAAGCGAACACGTCTATATAATCTTGTAAGAGGACAACGAGACTTGTCTCCTCTTTCTCCGTCAGGTCATCGGCAATAAAGACAGGTCGGGGTGTCTCCCTTTCCTGGGCTAGGTTCGCCTCCTTGACCTTGGCAGGTCCCTTGATGGGTTCACTTGTTTGCCCTTGACGTTTAACACCCAGCAAAATCACTACCCTATCACCCTTCTTAAACTTTATAAATCTCTTAGGGAGGTCATGCGGTTTTCGTTGTTCGTCCGCTCTTGCATCCTTAGATTGTTCTCCCCTTTCTTATTTCAAGCGTCTGCGCCTCAGATGGACGGGCAAGTCCCCCTTGGTACCTCTAGTCTTGGGATGCCTCGATATTTCTGGGTCGCTCTTTGAACTCACTTCCGACTCGGAATCAAACTCCTCCTCTTCACTGGATAAGGTAGTCTCCTCGGTGGTTGTGGCTCAAAGAATGACTCTGTTCTAAGCACTGGTGTGTTACCTAGTTAGGTTAGACTTGCTTGCTCAAGATCTATGGCTCTTATACGTTCCAACCAAGCATGGTCACAATCCACGCGCATGACCCTTTGCTCTATCCTAAAGGTGTTCTTTCTCTGTGGCCTGGAGTCTGTCTGTATACATTCTATCACTCATCCTTCGGTGTCATATTCTACGGTATCTATCTCATCCTCACTCTCATCACTAAAGAAGCAACAGTCCTTGTATTCACCATTAGAAGCATCTTCGTCTAGCCACTCATCGTCTCATAAGTTTTGGTATGTCTCATGTGTTTGATTGGGGACTAGGACCCAATTGTACCTGAGGTTTAGGTCATGCACCATGGTCCATTGCCATGTTGGTTCATTTAAGAGATCTTGGAGTGGCTTGAAGTTTGCTGCTAGATTGCCCGCTAGCTTGCTGCTCAAATACTCTAAAACCCCCTGGAGCTCCCTCCTGTTGGTTGGCACTTGGACAGTGACAGGGTTGGGTCTTTTGCGAAAGTTTCCTGCCATCATGCAGATTGGTACTGAGGATGTACCCTTGGGCTCGCCGATCATTTTAATGGCCTGTTCGTACTCCTCGTCCGAGAACGACAAGTCAATGGTAGCAAGGACAGGCATCCAATCTCGATGGTCTTCAGGACATGGGATATACTTAGTTAGGGGCCCATAGGATTCCTTGATCTCGGTATCACCCTTGAGCATAGCGGAGATGGCATTGAGGTCAACTTGTGCAGTTTTCTAGGAGTCCATTTCTACCCTTACAGCTTCTGTTCTATTGCTTAGAAAGATGAGACCATTCCCCCAATCTTCGATCACTCTTGCATTGCACATCCAGGGTCAGCCCAATAGGATATCGTAGTCCACTCCCTTCATGACTATAAAGTCAATTGAGAATTGGACTCCGGCGATTTTCAGTGGCCAGTTTTTAAGCACCTCAAATGGCTTCACTTTCATTCCGTTAGCTAATGTGACATTGAACCTAGTAGTCTCAAGAGGTAGATCGCCCCAAGTTGGAGCACTGCATAGCTCAGTACACTAACTCCCACCCCTGTGCCTACAATCCCTTTCGCTGTTGTGTCGCCTAGGGCTAAGACCAGTAAGACCGCGTGCATCTCGGTGCCTTTCCAAAAAGCATTAACATGCAAGGATTTAGGCATGGAGTGCAACGCCAAACTCGGTATTTGCGTCTCTGCATCCTGTTATTGTAGGCCTGCAGCAGCTTGCTCTTGCAACCCTTCAACCCACTGCTTCAAGTCTCGCCATAGGATCGGATGCTGCCTAAGCAGATCTCCCACGCTTAACGTCACCGAGGTGGTCACTAGAGTGGTAAGGAGGTCGTTGACTACTTGCCTTTCTCCTGTTCCGAATTGTCCCCGCCAATGGCCCTGACTGGGTTGCTTGCCCATAGAGTTAAGGCTTTGCGTAAGCAGTACTGCTTGTGACACAGTCGCATCTCTCGATTTCGATGGAGGAGATGTGAGTGGCATGCTAATGCTGGAGAGATCCTCAATCTCGTCCTTCAAGATGGGCTCTGCATCTTTCAAGTGTTCCTAAGCCTCCTTTACCCACTTCTTTATCTTCTCGATGGCCTCTAGTTGGCGCTTCAAGTTGGGGTACTCCCCTACCTTAGCACTTCCCTTTTCAACAGTCTTTGGAACTGATGTCTCTGCCTCAGCATCAGTGACTTTCTTTCCAGTAGGTAGCGTTGTGGCACTCTCAGTTTTGAGCACAACTTTAGCTTCGTGTCTCTTCTTCCTTCGCCTGTGGCTCTTGTTCCCTATCAAGGCTACGTCAAGATTGCTAGGACCCGACAGTGACATGCCGGCCTGCTTCGTTTGTGCACGGGTCATGACATGCAATGGGATAGGTGTAGCCTCTCCGTCAAGATTCTTAACACCGAACAGTCCCAATGGAACGGATGGCACGTTAGCTGAATTTGAGGATGGCTTTAGCTTTGAATAGTCAACGAAGAGATGAGTGATTCCACACTCAGGACACCTTAGGTCAATCTTGTCTCTATTTTGTTGCTCCCTTTCAAGACAGCGTGATGAGATGTGTCTCAGGTGACCGCAAATCCAACACATGATTGGATCTTGGGTCTACCCTCCTAGGCCTCTACCTCATCCCCTACCTAACGCCATCACTGGTACTGGTCGATAGTTCATAAGGACTGCGTTGCCCTCATCGTCGTGCGAGACATAAGGGTATACGTAAGGCCCTTCCTCATTTGACTCTTCCACGTAGTGGATTGGCGCGTCGCTCGATGGATGTGTCACATAGGGGCCAGGTGGTCTGGGTATTCTAGTAGGATTTATATCCATTCTAGGAACAGCCGGCTTAACATCGTTTGACGCGGGAAGGGCCAATCGGACTCCCCTTTCGAAGAATTGTTGCAGCCTATTCGCTAGGTAAGGTTGACCATACGGTTCTGAATACGGAAATCTTCTAGGCAATCTACAATGCACACTATCGTGACCAAACCTACCGCAATTAGCACAAGGTCATGACCTGGGGGCTTGACACTCAACTAGCAAGTGGTTCCCGCCATAGTACACACATTGGACATGTGGTTGCGTTGGTCGTCTTAGCATTTCTTGCATCTTGGCTATTTCCATTTTCATGTCAGCCAATTCCAGGTTGATATCCGCATCCTTTCCCTTATCTTGGGTACTTGCGCCTAAGCGCTCACTGGATGTTGAAGCTCTCTCGAAACGCAAAAACGCAAACTACGGGTGAAGGATGAAGGGTTTCTCAACAGTGGCTTCTATCCTAAGGTCGAGTTTCACCTTTTTCTTGCAAGTTTCCTTTCGACTGGAGCTCTTGAATAATCACATGTGCTTATATTTCAATCCTCTATAGGATGGACTGTGTTTCGCTCCCATGACTACTATTTACCCTTGCCACATAACTATCCTTGCTGAGGATCCCATTGTGTTTATACTTGTCATACATTTAAAAGTTACATGCAAGTGGAGCATATCTCTCTCACTTCTCTTAGGGCACCTTTTTGAGCTTGAGAGGGTGTGTTGAGCAACTAGTCATTAGATGCATTAACATTTACTTGCAGTGCATTAATTAATAATTTTGGTCTCCGTTAACATCCCCAACAAGGCTTTATTTGTGTTTCTTGGCACTTAGTGCACATGATAAGACAAATGCTCCAAAATCCCCTATAAATAGGGGAAGTTCTAGGCATTCTACATCACAAGCATTCATTAACCCCCCTATCATTCCTCTTTAGATCATTCATTCCTCAACATCCTCCACCTAAAACTCTACCATGAGACTTTTTAAACTGATTTGCACTTGTTTCTGGTGCGAAAGCATTCAACAAAGAAGACATATTCACTCTAACTTGACTCTATATTGTAGAATTATTTTCGATTTTCCATTAAAACCTTCTTTGAGTGCATATCTTAATCAAGGTGTTGGCATAGCTTTAAGGATGTGTTCTCCATCACATTATAAGTTTATAACTAATTTGCACTCGTTTTTGGTGCAAAAGCATTTGAGGAAGTCGTAAGAGTATTAATAGACAGACAAGGGTCTCTAGACATGTATACTTTGACTTAACTTTCATTTGTAGAATTATTCTCCACTTTTCATTCAATGCTTCATCAAGTACATACATTAATCAAGATGTTTAAAGATGCCTGCTCCATCCGAATACTTGTTTTTGCTAGTCAAACAGCACATAAGCACACTACTGTTTGGGATTCCAACCAGCCAACAAATTCAATGCATACCACCCTCAACCTGTGAATCGTTGTCATCAGGGTCTCCAAAGTCTGCCAAAAGAGAGAGTAGCACTTGCAGATGCTTTTGCGCGTATGCGAGCTGATGAATCTCCTCATCCACATGGAAAGGCATTGCTTTTCTGGTTTTAACCTGCACAGTAATGAAGCAGTTAAACCTGCTGAAGTCCACCACTACTTCACAGATGATGGCTTAAACTCTTACATGAAGTGGAGACAACTTGTGGGAAGAACTATCGAGTGGCCACACATCTGCAACGGCAGCAGCATCTATATGCGACCTACTAGGAGGCTTCTTGTAGTTCTGAAGGTAGAGGAACAGGACAAGGTCATCAATGCTAGCCCCCACTGTATCGATATCGGCAGGAGCAGCATGATACAGTGGATCTGTCTCTGGTACAACTGAGGCTAGGGCCTCAAACAACCCTTGTGCATGTTCATACAAGAGGCCAAGGCAAAGTGCGATGCCTGTTATGTTGATGCGGCCTGTCATTGCAACTGATCGGCCGTTGTCCTGCAGATTCTCCGCATAGCTGTGCATTTTGCGACGAAGGGCCGCCAACGAGGCTGCGCCAACCTCCGGGAAGGCGAGGTCTGGAAGAGGAACAAGGCCATGCTCGAAAGGCTCCCATCTCACGCGGAGGTGTACAGCTGATGGCATCCAGCGTTCAGGGAGACAACAATCCTTCATTTAACTCACAGTATTTCTTCATCTAGGTGCCATTGAGAGCTCACAAGTAGGCTGTCCGCAGGCCGAAGAGTTAGGCCAAATAGAACGCAGAAATTTGCATCATGAGATGCTGTTGATGAAGTGCAGAAGGAGAAAACGAAGAAGACAGTGATGATGATGGTGATGGTGGTGTGGATGAGGGGGAATCCGCTGAAAAAACGATGCAGTTTTTATTGGTTTTTAAACGAGGAACTCGCGATCTGTGAGTCGCGAACATGAAATCTTTTAATGTCAGAAAAGACCTCCTCACTTTGACAGGTTGGCGCTGCCATAATCCAAATATTGTCATTGTCCTTTGATAATAATCCAACAATATTATCATTGTACTTTTAAATCGGTGCTCCTAATTTCTTAACTTATATTGGGTGATATTAGAGCCAGGTCACATGTAGGTAAATTGGAACAAATCCGGTTCATGAAGAAAAGTCGTAGCAGGTGTGGTCGCAAGTCCTTGACTAATGCCCATTACTTTCCAAACTTGGCACAATGCATTGGGGAGCCACCAAAAATAGATGATCTAGAGTAGACTTGGGGGATTTGATTTGCTACGTGGGGATAAGTCCTTCCCTTTCCATAGTAATCTCAAAGGACTCCCAATCTCCCACTCTTTGACCATTGCAACACACAGACACGAGCGGGGGGGGGGGGATGGGAAGAGGAGGAAAAGAGGGAGAGTTTATGTTTTTGTGAGATGGTTGTAGTGTGATTTGCTAGTGGGAGAGAGTGATATAGGTGCCAACAAGAGATAGAGAGGTCAAGAACACATGCAGAGAAGTAGGGAAAAGCGCTAAGGGTGAAGGTGCTAAATGCCAACTAGAATAAACTGCGAGTTGATGCATCAACCAACCATCATTAACACAAGCCACGACCTAACTTGGTTAATGAAGTGAGGCATGACTCTTAGAGTCGGATCGCATCCGACTCTAGTGGGGAAAGATAAGCCCCCTACCCAAACAAAAATAGAGTCGCACTAAATACCTACTTTGGCCAAAAGTCTTCCTAAACTAGCTAATAGTTTTTTATCATATTATAATATTTTAATGTTGGAGGCCTCATTTGAACTCTTGAGAGTCTAAGGCTAGTGTGAGCCTTGAGGTTTGAGCTTTGAGCTCTAGTGTGAATGGACACATGTCATGTAAACTTTAAATTTTGATCATGAAAAGGCTCTTGAATTTTGGTGAAACTTGGAAGCTAGACTTCCAAAATGCCCAATGGCCAACCAAGATGCCCAAGAAAAAACTCCTCTACAAATTTGAAATGCCTAATGGCCTGCCTAAGTGAAAATTATATGCATCAATTCTAAATGTTTTTGGGGATGGATCCCAAAGGTTTCAAGCAAGAAGACCAAACTTGTTTTTGGTCTTCAAAAAGAGTGGTCTTCAAATTTCAATGTTTGCCATATAGGTTGATTGACCATGGTGATGTGGATAATGTCTACTTGGAGGACTAGTAGTTGCACCCAATGTGGGACCCATCTCACATGGATAGAGAAAGACTGGAGGAGAAGAGAGATTAATGAACCTCACCACTATGATTTTGCCGACGTGAAATGTATTTGGTTTAGAAATCAAGGTATTGCCTCCCTTAATCAAGCCTTAATCCTAGCAACAAGTACTGAATTTATCATATTACAAGTCCACGTCCCTCGTCCACACTCTCTAATGATGACAACCACCAAAACTTACGTGAGTAAATGCACATACACATGTCATGACCTCAGCTCAATTTGGAATAAGAACACATCACAATGGAATGCATTACCATATATCACTTTCCAAGTCTAGATCAAATTTCAAAAGGTAATGACATACTTGTAGTAATTGTGCAGAAGTCCATACATAAAGGTTATCTAGATGTACATGTTTTGTTAGGCATCAAGCTATGTTATTAAAAACTAACAATGATCATTGATGGCATATTAAACAACAGTAAGTTTAACAGCCTATATGACACCTTGAATGCCTTACTTACATATGCCATTGCACTTCCATGTGGCATATATCTTCGTGGCAAATGGCTTGTCTCATTGTGACCTTTTACATAAGAAGAAGAGAGCATTCATCCCAAGATGGATCTCATACTTAGATGCTTTCAACAACCAACTGAAAATAGTTATTATTAGGTCCCAATCTTCCAAGTGATCAACATCATGGCTTTCCAAATAGTTAAAACCAGATAGTTAATTTTAATCACAAAACTGATGTAGGGTGATATTTTTCATTGAAACATAAGGTGATGTATTTGTTCAAATTCCTTTCCTAATGACATTCTTTTTATATATGGAAAAACTTTTTCAAAATCAAATGAAGTTATCTTTTCACATCAATCGAGGAGACTAAGATATTATTTCAATGCAAAATTGCCATAAAATTGAGTTGATAAGCACATCTTTTCAATGACCAATCTCTTCATAGATGGTTTACATATTACATGTAGGTGGTGTCTGACAAATGGAGGCTTCAACCAAGCCTTAACATGCACATCCAAAGCCGTTTTGTGTTCTTCCTATTGAAAGGAGCTCCTATACATAACTCGTATCTCAATTGAAGCCCTCTGCACTAGCTAACATATTATATGGGTCCTTACCTTCTTGTATTCCTTCTTTATTCGCTAAATTGACTCTTCATGTTACTTGAATGAATGATTTGCCTCTCAAACCAGCAATTTTAACTGTGACAGCCTCCTGAAGGGCTTGTGGATCAATCTAAAAGTCTTTATGGCTCAACTGCAAGAATTCAATCTTGGTCAAGTTAGTTGTAAGTACTTTGTAAGTTGTAGGAGATGACAATCCATCCCATCCCTAAGGCTCAATGTTGTTGTCTTCCTCTTATTTGGAGCAATCAATGGGACAATATGTGGATGTATAAGAGTAGTGTCATGGTTAAAGGGGTGAGATCAAGGTTTTTGTCTCAAGTGGTGATTGAAGTGACAATATACCAACTCAATACAAAGGTGTGAAGCTTGATTATGCTATGGTAAGGGTAGTATAGCAACAATAGTAGTAGCAATTGCTACAATAGTAGCAACAGGTTTGTAGGAAACAATTGCAACAATTTTGGACAAATAAGGGGTAGGAGCAATAGTTGTTGCTGCAATAGTAGCAATAGTTAGCAACAATTTATTGACTTATTTAACCACTCTCATTGCTTCTCTTAGTAGTATATTGATTGTTTTGATTACTCCCATTGCTTTTCTCAATAGTATGTTGATTGTTTTGAGCTTCTCTATATGAGATTAGAGGACTTTTGTATTATCAAATGTCAACTTCTAAGATGTAGGATGGAGAAGATACATTGTTGAGCAGTCATGCTCAAGGCAAGGTTATGACATGAATTGCTAAATAGTTAGGATCAGCATCAAGGCAAGAGCATTATCTCAACAAGTTGGTCCACAACCATAGTTTGGATAAGCTAACTGGGGCTTGAATGTCAACAATGGTAAGAACTCTTTTTCTCAATCTTGGACACAAACAGAGATTGCTATTGACAAATTTTCTCAGTCTTGGACACAAATAGAGATTGCTATTGAAAATCTAGTTGAGTTAAATGCTAAAGTGATATCCCAGATCGTTCATTGGAGTACACTTCAAAGGGCTGAGCAAAAGACTATAGTAACGCCTCACAAGATTAGCGTAATGGCTGAAGCAAGTACACATTGTAATGCACATAACCCCTATGAATACCATAGCATTGTGACCATTGGTATGGGTGTGATGACCATGAGCATTATGAGAAGCAACCATTCTATTTTCCATTAGATAACTAACATGAGCATTATGGGCAACATGAGCAATGGTATGAGCTGCATGATTGCTGGCATGGGTATGAACATATTTGTAAGTAAGTGCTTCAGCCATTTCAACCATTTAAAGAGTAGTCATGTGGGTTGCCAAAGGTTACTATAGAACAAAGCCCATTTAGGGCACCTTTAGAAGAACCTGCTTTTTGGACAAGTATCCCACAAATTCAAATATTTCCTTCCTTCAATACCACGCAACAAGCCTCCAATACCATGCAACAAGAAGCTAAGTCAGGGCCTAGCATTGGTGTTGATGTAGTAAACAAGTTGGTCAAAAACATGGAAAACTTAGAGGTTAATGAAGTAAATGATGTAATGAATATTTTAGCTTACGTAATCTATGCATCAATGGCAAGATAAAGATTAATCAATTTAATGTGTGAGATGACCATGATCTCAACCCTACTTAACTATGTTTTTGTGGATAATAATTTACTGGATGGCAACAAAGACACATTTCCCTTTGATTTGAGTGGGTGAAAAGGGGCTTGAGAGAAGCTCTACGTAGGTCAAGAGCAATCTTTGGATAATTGCATATTGTCATAATGATCTTTAGATGCAAAAAGCGCAAGTTAGGAGCCCTATTTCACTAAAGTCAGCTTTCTACTAGCTCTTTATTTCGAGCTCTTATAAATTTTGAATTGCTTATAGAGAGGTACAACTTACATAACTTGAAAATACAACAAAAGAGCTTTCTATAGAGTTATTAAACACTTGGTTTGGCTCAACCTCTCAATCTCCTTCCTTACAATAATATGGAGCTTTCATACGTTTGGTGCAAGAGTGAAATATAGGGTCTCTTGTAATCACCATGTAACTCTAGTTGTCACAATATCAATTTGGTAGGCTCCTTCTACACTATCACCAAATTTGCTAAAAGCCTTCAAAACCATAAGGTCTAACATGAGGCAAAACATGTCCTTGGTATTCAACTTTAGTAAAAGAAATAGAAATTGTAGATTGCTTCTTACTAATCCATGAGATGATTCTAGATCCTAATGAGAAATAATAACCTATCAATAACTCCTAGCATATATGTCTCCCACCCAAGCTAAACATGTAGCCCATTAAAGTGCTCTCACCACCTCTACTCTATGAGATGCTATACTCCAAAGTACCTATAATGTACCCTACAATATGCTTTCCTTGCCTCCAACGGCCTTCTTTTGATTGATTATAAAACTTGCGTAAAACATTATAGCTTCACTTATTTATGGGCATGAATTAAAGCTCCCACAAGTTTTTTGATGACTCAATGTCAACCAATGTAGATGCATCTTGTTCCCAAAACTTCAAGTTAACTTTAGATGGAGTAACGATTTACATATAGTCAACCATACCAAAAGCTTTAAGTGGCTCACAAGAATATTTTTCTTTGTGGATGAAAATCTTGTTTGCTTCTCGCTAAACTTTGATCCCTAAACATAGGTGCATGTGGGAGCTTTCACTCAACCGCCAAGACCCATGGACCGCTTATTGTTCAAGCGTTCCAAGCCGAGCACTAATGGCTACTTCTCACATAGCCGACGCGCCATCCATATCTACGGGTGTAGTGAGCTTACCTCCATGCCGATCGAGTTACCTCCTCTACCGCGCACTCTGGTAGCTCCACGATCCAAGTGCAAGCTTCAAGCAAGCTCCATCCTCAAGCTCCACGCTCCATGCTCCATTGCCGCGAGCAAGACAAGAGAAGAGAAGAGAAGAGAAAAAGAGAGGAGAAGATGGAGAGCTTCTCCTCCCCGGGTCCCTCACCCTCACACACGCACTCCCTCACACTCTCACACTCCCTCTCTCAAGCACAAGCTTCAAGCAAGCAAGAACAAGAAGAAGAAGAAGAAGAAGAAGAAGAAGAAGAAGAGGAGAGCCACTTTTGGCCACACACAAGAATGAGCTTCTCATTCACTTTTCAACTTTATATACAAAACCCTAAATCCCTTTTGGGCGGTCATCCCCTTATCCCCTTTTTTTCATGGTCGGTCGTGGCCTAGGCCCTTTTTCCCATTGTCCTTCTATCTTCCTAGCTTCCTTTCCACTGCCTGTCTACATTTACAAATTGTACGGGTGAGAGCCCGGCGCTCCTTGAATTAAACCATGATGCGCTTGCGCTCTTTTACGAAAGTATTGACTTGCGCGCCTTCCTCCCTTATTTAGGACTTTCATCCTTGTGCGTCTTTGTCTTTTGTTTCACTTTGGCTTGGCCTTTATCTTCTGCTTTAGCTTTTCCGGATTTTCCACCTTTGTGCGTTTGAGGGTTAACAGTGCATAAGCCCAAGTTCTATCATCTTGAACTCACTGAAAACTACCAATCTCCTCTAACACATACAAACTAGCATCAAAATGCTTATCAACCTTTCAATTCACTCATTCCATGCCTATAGGGCTTGTTTCACTCCATATAGTGTATTTCAAAGTTTGCAAGCTTTGTGTTTAGTACCTACATCCTCAAAATGATGTGGTTGTTTCATGTATACTTCCTCCTTGAGATATCCATTTAGGAAGGTTGGCCTAACATCCATTTGCATGATCAGATACCCATGCTCTACAACAAGGGGTGGCCTTGGTATGGATATTAGGCAATCTACAGAAGTATATTTGTAATCAAAACCTTCTATTTTTAAAAATCCCTTTACTACTAGTTCTACCTTCTACTTATCCAATGCTCCATTGACCCTATATTTAGCTTTGTACACCCACTTTCTACCAATTCTTCAGATGTTTTACAAGGTCCCAAGTGTCATTACACATAATGGAGTCATATTTCACCTACATAGCTTCCATTCACTTTAGATCCTCCATAGACTCATTTCTTAAGCCCTCTTTTGCTCCTGTATCCTCTTAGATTGGCATGGCACACCCTAATCTTCTTTAGCTTCCCACTAATGGATCCCTACTATCCAAGAGTCGAGTTGCCCAATTAGGAAATTCCTTCTATTCGTCTACCTCCTTGGATTCATTATTACTTTCATGTTGAAATTCTTCATGCCTTTTAAGCATTGTAGGGGTAGGCAAACTTGTGTCGTGGTTGTGGCTAATGAGGAGCTAATGAGTAAGGATATATTGGATGTTTGAAGAAGAATATTTCTCCTCTACTTGATGTGGATTCTCAACAAATGCCATGTCTCAACTAATGATGACTTTCCTTTCAATAGTGTTGTAGAGCCATTAAGACTTTGACTCTTCACTATACTTAAGGAAAATACTTTTTTGGCTCTTTAAATCCTACTTAGCTCTTGAAGTATCTAGCACATGCACAAAACATTCACTTCCAGAAGTTTTGAAATGAGCAATTCAAGGTTTCTTACTAGTAAAGGCTTATAGAGGGGTGATTTCTTTCACATATTTGGTATAGCTGTGATTTAGGATATAGACAACAATGCTTACTACTTTAGTCCAAAACATGTATGGAATATTATTTCCTTTAAGTACGCTCCTTTCCATCTCCAATATGATGTGATTTTTGTGTCCTACTACACCATTTTGTTGAGGTGTATGTGCCATAGTAAATTGACACTTAATCCCATGATCCTTGCAATAGTCTATGAATTCATTTGAAGTGAATTTAGTCCCTCTATCAAATTCGAGTTTTTAAAGCTTTTTGCCAAATTTCTTTTCTAACAAAGCATGTAATTGTTTGAATTTTGCAAAGGCTTTGCCTTTAATCTTTAAGAAATATATCTATGTGCTCTTGCCATGGCCATCCGTTCAACATCACGAAGTAAAGGAACCACCCAGAGTTGTCATCTTCATCTTTCCATAACGATCCATATGCATGAGTTCTAATGGAGCTTATGATCTACTTGTTTCTTCTTGGATAGGGCTACCAATGCTACTTACCCATTGGGCAAATGTCACATATATGTGACAAATTTATTATTAGAGGTAAATCTACAACCAATCTAGAGTTTAACATATACATAGATGACCAAACCTCTCATGCCAAAACTTGCTTGTGTTTATTCCCACTTTTGTAGCTGTAATATGTGAATTGATACATACTTGTTTAGAATTTACTTTTAGACAACTACACCATCAACATTTGTGATTTATGCACCATTTTTAATCAAAGTTGACCTTAGTGTCACAACCAATGATTGTTGCAATAGAAAATACACTCCTCTTTATATCTAGCATATAAAACATTTTATTAGATCTATCTATTGAAAAAAGGAAAGTAAATGAGCCTTTTACAAGGCATTTTGTATCATTATCCATAGCCACCACGATGTTGCCACTACAAGAGATCTGGGAACATTTATTTTGAAAATGCATGTGTATATATATTTGGGACTTGTGTCTAGACAAATGTCAACATAAACTCCCACTTTTAACACACAAAAAATTGACAGATATTGTGATTATAAATGCTTACACAAACATGCTTACATTTATAAACAACCACTTGCACTATTTTTAGCTTTCGTTTTGTTGAATGAAAAGTAAAATTTAACAAAAAAATCTCTCACACACGAGAGAGAGAGAGAGAGAGAGAGAGAGAGAGAGAGAGAGAGAGAGAGAGAGAGAGAGAGAGAGAGAGAGAGAGAGAGAGAGAGAGAGAGAGAGAGAGAGAGAGAGAGAGAGAGAGAGAGAGAGAGAGAGAGAGAGAGAGATTCACATCTTCGTAGGCCAAAATTAGTATATGAGACAAAACCATGTACAATGCTAGTTGTCACAAAATATCAAAGTGTTGCATGCTAAAAGATTGTCGGTGATATACTGTGAAAAGAAGCTACGGTGATGTATAAAACAAAATAGTGCTCATCTACAAATACAACAGGAGGAGGATAAGGCAGTACATGTCTAGCTATGTGTGATTGAATGATATCCCTATATCTCATTCCACCCAATTAGGATTGATGGATAGATTATGGCATACATACCTGATGAAATAGTATGAGGGTAGCATCTAGACTGGACCCCCAACTTTGTCAATTGCTGCTCATGTCACTTGTGGATCTCCCTCATCTCTCTTTGATGTAGCATTTTTGTTTTGTACCCTTGTATCTGCGAGCAACATATTGCTTTGATCTCCTTGGCTCTTTGGATTGTCACCCCTCTATGTGTGGGTGTTGTGTGTGTGGTCACTATCTAGAAGAAATCAGTGATGAGCAGTGGCTGATATCCCCCTCTCGATGTAGTGCTAGCATGTAGTAGTGTGATGTGTAGAGCCTCTAAATCTTGACTAGGAGTTGACCCAAGTGGTGTTGATGTGGGGACTCCATGATTAGTTTGAGGGAGGTGTCTCCTCCAAAGAGCAGTGGGTACCTAGCTCGGATTGCACTATAGGCTCTGCATTTGTAGATGTAGTGCTCCTTGCTCTTCATCTCCTCCCGCCATAGCCTACAAATCCACTTAACATGGGCAATGTGGGCTACCCTCCCCATCTCAAGTTCCTAAGAGGATACCCTGCAATGGCTACTTGCCTCTCATGTGGCACGTATACATCTAGGTATCTAGGTCTCTCAACAATGAAGCGATCTATTGTAGTCTTCATGAAGTGGTCTTTGTAGTATGACATCTTTAGGGGAAGGGGCTGCTTGGGTGAAACCTATGTATGATGTATGTACAACTGGTAAAGGTCCTACTACATGACTGAGTTCCTTTATGTATGGGAGGAGTCAGGGTCATACTGAAAGGGGGGGTGATGGTCCATGTGAATCTCATATCCTATATGCCACTACCCGACGCGCATACCATGAAGTCTCTTGTCCTACCTCAGCTAGCTACCTAAAGGCCTCAAAGGACCTCTAGGTGCATATCATGTACTCTATTATGAAGCCAATAGTCTAAAAAGACCTCCCTTATCATGGGGGGTGCAGCAAACTTGGCTCTAATAATCCCATGTGATATTGATGGTTCATTGTAGATCATCCATGAGGGCATGATCATCTGTGGTCTCTCAATCTATGTCCATAGGTATGTAGGCAAGCCAAGGGTCTAAATAGGTGCACCATACATCATGGTTGATATGACTAGTGTGTTAAATAGCCACTTCCATGTGTGAGGCCCCTTGAAGGGTGCTTGGTGGCACTATCTCTCCATCATAGCTAATGTTGTGTATCCACGTGCAAGTTGGTCTCCAACTACATTTGCCATGGTGAATCTCTTAGCAGATGTAGCGAAAGTGAACCCAAGGTAGATATATGAGTCTCCAATCTCCACTTGTCCAGCTCCTAGGGTGAAGATTGATCTTCTTCTCAATAGGGCCAATGTGTGGAAGATCATGATCTTGTTTTTCCCAAGAGTAATCATCAATCCATGCTATGTACAAAAGTCATGAAGGGCATGGAGATGTTGTTGTACACCCTCCCATGATTCAAAGGCTAGAATAATACCATTAGCATAAAGCAAAATATAGACCAATATACCTACTTACTCCACCCCATTGCCTCCTCCTCTTGTGATGTGATCTTCTATCTCATTGATGTAGAGATTGAAGAGTGTAGGTGACAAAGGACATCCTTGCTTCACTCCAATGGTGCTGGAGACCATGTCTGAAAGTCCTCCTTGACATCTCACTCGACCCACCACTCTCTTATATAGAGCATAGATACCCTAAATCATACTCGATGGGATCTCCAATGTCTGCACGCTCTGTATCTTGTGGAATTGTATCAAAGGCTTTTCGAAAATCCACAAAGTAGAAATAGAGTCTCTTCTTCCTCATTTTTGGCTGCTCAATCATGCTCCTCAAGGTGAAGATATGGTCAAGTGTAGAGAATCCATGTTTGAAGCCTTGACTGAAGCTAGCTTGTCCCTACTACTCTCAATATCCCTCTCTTTGCATATGCATTGAGCTTTGCTTCCATCACTACTCCATATACCTTTGCCAACATGTGGTCCACCATGATGGTTCTATCGTCATGTGGATCTAGGAGATCTCCAAATTTGTGGATGGACAGGATGGTATGCATGGTCCACTCATTTGTGAAGCCTTTTCTGGGGCCCTATTGAACATAAAAGCAATGAGAAGAGCCAAAATATCAACTGCATAAATGAAATGCTCACTCTATATACTTGTGTGATCCATCAATTGTCCATGTTGCCACTCTATTGCTCTCCTCACCATATCATGTGAGAAGAAGGTGGATGTGGTGGGTTGAGGCATTGGTGTGGGTGATGAATTGGTGGCTGGTGTGGTACATTATACAATCTCTCTGCATAGGAGTGCCATGTCTCTAGGTCATTGATGGGTCTGGGGTATGTGGCTCTCGCAATTCACACCATGCTCTACCTAGATCTCTACTCATGAACAAGTGGTACATGTCCCAATAATGTACCTCATATGCCCTCATTTATACAATGATTCAAGATCCACATTTGCCTATGGGTCTCTCTCTATGTGATAGACCATAGTTCTCTCTAGATTTGGAGGTGTTTGTATAACTCTCTACATCGACCATCATGTTGGGGGTTAAAGACCACCTATGCCTAAGTACCTACCTTTACTTGTATACAAATCCATACACTTGTACAACGTAGGTGGCAGGTGCCCATCATTGTTACTTCATTCTTTTTTATTTCAATGATATTTAAATAAGAGAAGACCAGTGACATATCGTGACTATTGGAGTTACCATATCTTGTGTCTTTAGCTCTTGCTCTCTTACTCCTTCCACCATAGCTCTTGCTTCCACTCATGTGCTTCCACCTAGGGCTCATTCCTTCAATTGGTATTAAAGCTTTGGAGTATTAGGATTAGTTGATCATGCTTTGTTTGTGGCAGCCACAATTCCACATGTATCTCTTTGGCATTGTCGCCTTGGGTGTATGTCATTGAAGGGAACGAAAATGGTTACCTATTTGTAATATCTTCTGCCCCTGACTATAAGTGTTTTGAATCTTGTGATCGTTGTTTATATGGTAGATAGACACATAGTATGCACAAGAAGTATGGCATTATGTGCAGGGGTGAGCCTTTGGCTCTAGTTCATTCTGATATTCATGGACCTATGCCATGTTACTTATTAGGTGGCACAAAGTACTTTGTCACGTTCATTGATGATTACTCAGATAAGGTTTGGGCATATCCTATAAAGCAAAAATTTGATGGGGGTAAGCACTTTTGTGATAAAAAGGGCATTAAGTGTTGGGGGTAAAGGCACCTCCGCCTAGCCGCCCGTGTATTACTACACTGACAGTACCTACCACTGCACACTGTAGGTGGCGAGCGCCCATCATCATCACTTTATTCTTTATTCTTTTAGTGAGAGTTTGAATAAATGAAGGCCCGATCACACATTGTGACTATTGGAGTTCCCATTTGGTCTCTCTCTCTTTCTTGCTCTTGCTCTCCCGCCATAGCTCTTCCAAGCAAGCTTCGATCCTTCTCACCTTTCAACTGGTATCAGAGCATGGTTGCTGGAGCATTTTGAATTGGTTCTTGACTCCTTTAGCTTCCTATCAATTACCTACACTCATTGGGTCTGCTTCTTGGTAGCCATAGCCGACTCTCTTGAGCTCCCGTTACTCCCCAACTTCCCGAGTACCTACCCGGTCCATTTGGGCACCCTTAGGGCATTCCTTCAGAGAGGTATTGGAGCTCTCTTTTGTTATTTTACTTCAGTCCATAAGTTTTGTGAAGTAGGGCAGCCATGTCCTCTTGCTTCTTGTGATGCCTACTCTCTACCGGTGACTTTGCCCCTCAAGAGGGATCTCCTAGGGGTCCTTGACTACTCCCCCAACCTTTCCTTGACCTTGCTTAACCCTTCCACAGGCCCCAAATCAGTTTGGGCCACCTTGAAGACCTACAAGAAATTCATTTTTTACTTCAGCCCTCCCTTGGCACTCATTGGCAGCTTGAAAACACTTCATTTGGCACTTGGGAACACCCCCTTGATGCTTGACATTGGTGGTTATCATTGGCATTGATTTGTGGATTGATTTACCTCAGTCCAGGACTGTTTTTCATAGTCCACAAGCAACCACAAACAGTATTACATCAGCACTTTATGTTTATGATTGGTTGGCATTGACATTGGTTGCTCGGTTGGTCATGAATGCTCCCCGAATGCTAGGGGAATGTATGCCTATGATAGAGATGCTTTTGGGACTGAATTTGCTTAGCCATTGACAATTTTACATATTCCATAGGCAGTCCTTTGTCATTACACTTTATGCTCATACTACATAGTCATTTGATGTCTGATTATGCCCTGTTGGTGCCTATACACATGGGAAAGTATGCCTATGGTTGTCTATGGTTTTGAGCTTGGATTGAGCCACTGTTTGCTCAATTTTGGATGTTTATTTGCTGCTAGAATATTTAGGGCCGAAGCTCTTTTGCTTATGTTTGGATATGCATATTGCATTCGAGCTATGTCTTGGATGTATACATTGATGTAGTGACTCTCGGGGATTGACATAGAGCTTGGATTTGCTCTCGAATCATTGGTTGAGCTTGAGCTCACTTCGCATAGCATTGGGATCTTCATCTTTGATGTACTTATGACATGTACTTTGCTTATGTCATACCAGTCTTGACATGCTTGGCCTATGCCGCTACTACACGCCCGTTACATTGTTTGGAGTTGGATGCTATTGAGCCTTGCTTTGGCTTGACATTTGATGCCCGGAGCTTATGGATTGCCAGATTTATAGCTTCGATGTACTTGATGTCTATGGATGCCCTGTATGGATGCTACACGGCCTATATACTCATGAGGTCTTATTGATGCTTGATCTTGGATCTTCTAGCACTGCTGCTATCATATGCCCTTGTTGAGCTTCTTTGCTTGATATTTATGGCTTTTGTGCCAGTGGAAACATCTTGATACGCTTGACAGACATTGAGCAGGCGATTTATGCTACTTGAGCATTTCGATACTTGAGATTGGGATCTTCACTTGGATGTTGCATGGTTGATATTCTGTGGTCCTCACAGATGTACTTGGGCTTATTTGGGCTTTGCACTCCTTGAGCATACACCTCTTTGTGTCAGGTCTTGCTAGTGTTGTGTACACTTTGCCCTATTACACAGGGGTGAATTGGCTTACTGACGGATTCATTTGATATGCTTGGGTGTTTGCTCAATGTTCGTATGACTGTCACATGCTGATTTATGCCCGCTTGATGCTGGTTATGATTTGATAGTTAGTGATTGACTTGGTGCATTCATTTTGCCTACAATTTTCTCTCATTGTACCTGGCTATAATTTATTACAGCAAGTAGTTATGCATGGATTAACATGGAATTTTCATGCTAAATCATCGTGATTTTATGTACTTTTGATGGTACTTAATGGGTAGCATTATTAGCTATCAGTTTTGTGGTCATTTTGCCTTGGTTTTGGTGGTATTTTGGATGTTTACAGTAGAAAACAACAAATAGTTTTGAGCTGTTTGCAGCATTTTGGATTGCAGTATGACAGCTTCTTCCATTGACAGTGCTATCTTCAACATCATTAAGCTTGATGGTATGAATTATGCCTATTGGAAGAGCCAAGTTTGACAGGTTTTGGTGCAGAAATCTCAGATCAAGCCACTAAGGGTGTATGGCGAGTAGCTTGAAACTATGACCAAGGACGAATGGGATGAGCTTGATGAGTCATGTAAGTCCACCCTCATCTTGTCTCTCACTGAATAGGTGCATTACAATGTGGTTGAGGAAGCACAGAGTGCTTGGCAGCTTTGGGATAAAATTAAGAATCTCTATGACAAGAAAAGTCCAACAAGTCAAATGTATTGGTTGAAGCAACTTATGGACCTGCGCATGAAGGAGAATATGACAATGTTTGCTCTTTTGAGCCAGTTCCATGCTATTCTCAAGAACTTGACTTCATAGGGAATTACCTTTAATGATGAGGTTACTCCATTGTTTTTACTTGGGACTCTGAGTGAGTCATAGGATGTATTTCGCACTGCCTTATGTGCTCTTGCTACTATTTTGAACTTGCCTGATGTAGAGAGTGCTCTTCTGTAGGAAGAGATCAACCGTAAGAACTTGGATGCCTCTTGTGTGTCACATGCTTTGACTGTTAGAGGCAGAGATGGTAATGGAAAGAATGACCATGGGTATGGACGTAGCAGAGACTTGTAGAAGTCTAGGTGTAAATCATGTGGTAAGTTGCGTAGCAAGTCTCGTGGAAGAAATACTGATGTGACATGTCATCATTGCAGCAAGAAGGGTCATATATGCCCACAGTGTTATGAGTTTCACAATGAGAAGCGCAAAGAGAAGGGGAAAGACAAAGTACAGGAAAAGTCCTCCGATCGTAGCATTATGCCTGTATGCTTCTCGGTGCCTTCCCAAAAAGCATTAATGTGCAAGGATTTGGGCATGGAGTGTAACATCAAACTCGGTATTTGCATCTCCGGATCATATTCTTGTAGCTTTGCAGCTGCTTGCTCTTGTGACCCTTCAATCCACTGCTTCAAGTCATGCCATAGAATCAGATGCTAGCTAAGCAGATATCCTAGGTTTACCGTCAAATGGCTTCACTTTTATTCCGTTAGCTAATGTGACATTGAACTTAGCAATCTCGACAGGTGGGTTGCCCTAAGTTAGGAGCACTGCATGGCTCAGTACACTAACTCCCGCCCCTGTGCCTACAATCCCTTTCCTTGTTGTGTTGCCTAGGGCTAAGACTGGTTGCACTGAGACACACGCTAGCTAGGGTCTTTGTCAAGGCCTTGTAGAGTTCCTCACTATGTATTTCATTGATGAAGACTGTGAAGACCACTCTTTCGAGGGGTCATTCACTAGTTGGAATCTTCTTGAAGAGACTCTGCACATGGGTGATGCACACTCTTATGTCCTCCTTGTCTTTCTACTTGACGTTCATCAACCGGACTAGAAGGTTATTAGAGTACCCAAGCTCAGAGAATCTCTTGATGAAGAGACCCTTGAGGTTGTTAAACTCAGTTTGCTCAACATCATCGAGACTTCTGAATTAGGTCCTACCCTTATCTCCTAGGTATAGACCAAAAGCTTTGTGCGCAACATAAGATCGGTGAGGCCATTGGCCTTGCAGACCTGCTTGAATTGATCTGCGAAACTATATGGGTCATCATTTGGCTACTAGTACTTGTTTAACTGCTTAACCACGACATGGATTCTTGATTGGCTTTTAGAGCACTAGTTTACTCCTGATCTTGCGCAAGCAACGAGGTTTCCATTCTAGCGATGCTCTGCTCTGCTGAGGAGTTGTCTAGACGGTTGCTTCGTAAGAAGCTTGCTCAATGTGAGATCGCTTTCTTGAGCTCTTCCCCTCTTTGCATCAGGGCCTGTCCTATTTTTGCTTACTAGGGCTAGCACTCGCTAAATCTCGCACATTTATATGCTCTATTGCAAGCTTCTGGCTTGATGTTCCTAATTGTAGGTCACTTTGCCCTGCAAAGCTTCCTGTGCTAGTCTCCTCTCCTCTTCAAGGTCTGCTATGATGTCCTTGGACGTCCTACCATGGTGGCCGGTCCGGTCATAGATCGCCATTGGTGACTAGCTACTAGATTTCTGTCGGCGGGAAATTGCCTAAGTCAATCTCTTCACCATGTCTCCGGGTTAGTGCTTGACTTTGCCATGTTTGCGGTCTCGTGCTTCACCAGGTTGCTGATGAGATTGATCAAGTCAAGTAGATCCACTCCTCCAATGGTGTTAGTCCTTGCAGCATCTGAGACTTGGGTTGCATCCACACTAGGTCCTATACTTGGGGTTCTCGATCACCCAACTACATTTTAGGGTCTTCTTCTACCACTGGGTTCGTTTTGATCGTTAGGTCTAAGTGAGTTCCTTATTATTTACAAATAGTCCTCAATTAAACTCATTCGATGTGTGTGCGCTGCTTTCTTCCATGTACCGTGCAAAATCAGGCTTTCATATTTTCTTAAGTACACTTCAAGTGTTGGAAAAAAATGTGGGTGCGAATACAAGATGATTATTGCAGCTCTTGCACTCTTGTTTGTGTAGTTGGCCTAATAAGGTCTAAGCTCGATTCCTAGCCATTTCCTCTAGTCTCTAGGGTCTATGCTACATCGTTCAACTTGCTCAAGGTCGAATGGGGTAGACTGGTTAGCCTACAGCTCTAAGTGTGTCAAATATGTTGATATGAGTTTTGGTACTGTGCGCCTAGATATTTGGCTGCGACTTCTAGGGTTAGATTTGCATGTAAGGCTTGCGATGAATTCTCCTATTGTGGGTTGCACTCTCTATGGTCCCCTGGATGTACTAAATTTGTCAATTTTGATGTGTCAGAATTTGGTCCGATTTCAAGAATTGGAGATCCAATTTGATAGGTGTGCGATTTTGCCATGTCCAATTTCCGTGTTCGTCGTCCCGTCCAATTCTGAAAATCGAAAAGGGTGTGTCTGATCGGATAGGTTAGGCTGGTGTTCGATTTGAGTGTGTCTGATTCTAGGAATCATACATGTAGTCCAAGTGTCCAATTTTCAAAATCTAATAGGGTCAAGTCCAAGTGTTCGATCCTCAAGATCGGACGCATGGTAGTGATCTGATTATTGGGTGTCCTGGTGGTTAGTCCGATTAGCTATTTGGATGGTCCGAGTCTGAGTGGTCGATTTTGATTGGGGTCCGATTGTAGGTCATTTGATTCTAGGAATGAGATGAACCTAGGGTGTCTGAGCGTCCGATTCTAGGAATCGAATGCTTGCGGATCGCGTCCCGGCGTGTAAACCACGAGAATGAAAATTGCTCCGTGCCACTGATTTTTGGCCACACCTACAAGCAAGGTTCACCAGGATCAAAGCTTAGATGCATAGAAAGGTTTCTACACACCTGATCCAAGCTATAAACCCCTATGGCCTTCGATAGATCCACTGGAAGCACCAAGTCCTGCACAAGCTCTCAAGCTCTCTTTCTTTCTCTCTACTGTAGAACCTGAAAATGAGGCCTCTCCTTGCCTCCCAGGCTCTTAAACCCTTGTTGGACTCAATCTTAATCTACGCAATCACTCCTCGTATTATTCTAACACCTCCAAATACTTTTTTTTCCCATTCTTCTCCTTGTTTGTGCCTTGTTTGAGCCTGTTCAAGAGCAGAAACCCTAAAGCTTTTTCCTTTGATTTCTTGGTCCTAACCTACTCCAAATGCAACAAAAATAAAAAACTAAAAGCTGAAATGTTTACTCCTACTTGCCTAATAATCAAAAAACTAATATACTTGTTGCCAAGATTAAAAATCCAAAAATTCCTACCTATCTCAAGCTATGGTTTGGGGATGAAATCCTTACTACGTTGCTCGATTTGAGGCATGCAAGTGCTCAAGCTTGAATCTATTATCCTATCAACGGAACCAAAATGTAGAGGCGAGCTCACACTCAACCGCCAAGACCCACGGATCGCTTATTCTTTCAAGAATTTCAAGCTATCTCTCACCTAGCTGATGCACCTTCGATCCTACCAAGGTGTAGTGAGCTTACCTTGATGCCCAAACGAGTTGCGTCCTCCCTCAAGCGCATTGACACTGGTAGCTCCACGATTTGTGATGTGAGCTCAAGCAACCTCAAGCCTCCACCTTCAAGCTCCATCCTCCATATCCGCGCACGAGACAAGTGAAGAGAAGAGAAGAGAAGAGAAGGAGAGATGAGATGATGGAGAGCTTCTTCTCCTTGATCCCTCACCCTCACACACTTACTCCTTCACACTCTCACACTCCCTCTCTAAAGCACACACAAGCAAGCAAGAAAAGGAGAGAAGAAGAGAGAGAGAGATGAGTCCACTTTGTCACACACCAAAGAATGAGATCTTCATTCACTTTTCAACTTTATATACAAAACCCTAAATTCTTTTTGGGCGGTCATCCCCTTATCCCCTTTTTCACATAACTGGTTGTGGCCTAAGCCCTCTTTCCCATTGTCCTCCTATCTTCCTAGCTTCCTTTTTACCGCCCATCTACCTTTACAATTTGCACAGGGGGGATCCTGGCGCTCTTTTACAAAAAGTTTTAGGGGCACCTTGCATTTAAGAATGCGCTTCTTCCTTTGACTTAGCTTTTGAAGCTGCCCTTGCACTTTTGACCATTTCCCTTCTTGCTTATTTTGTTGTGTCCGATTTTCTTTTGGGCTACCTCTTTTAGGTCCTAACTTACACTTTTCCACTTTTTTTCTCTTTCTTCTTGTATTGAGGTTAACATGAGAACCATGGTTCAATACAATCTTGGTGTTGCCCTTGGGCAACATAGAGATGTCATCTAGGTTCATGAGTGATGTCTTGTCACAATCGCGTGGTGGGGAGACTTGCTTGAGTTGCTGCGTGGTGGTAAACACACACTATACACGCAAGATGAAGCTCTCTCAAGAACACAAGAAGAGAGGAGAAGGACAAAACATTTTATTACTGGTTTCTTATTCTTCTTTCACATGCAATCTAATGTACACAAAGTATAGATAAGATACAATATTAAAAAAAGTGACCTAGTAAGTCAAACAATGGATAATTGACTATACTAATTGATTAGCACTATAATTATGCTAGCTGTAGATAGATGCAACAAAAAATATATATAATAAGTGATAATTTAGTAGCTGTATAAGAGTCATAATGACCATTGATGTGCTAAGTGTAGATGTACAAATTCATCTAACCAAGTGGTCCATCATAAATATCCACAAGTATTGAGCTTGCCATCTCAACACTTCCCCTCAAGCTCAATTGTACCTCTACAACTCCAAGTAAGCTTTGAAAATTTTGAAGCTTCTTTGTATCCAATGCCTTTGTGAAAATGTTAGCTATTTGATCCTGTGTGTTGACATATACTAAGTTAATCTGTCCTAAAAGTACATTCTCTCTCACAAAGTAGCAATGCATTTCAATGTATTTTGTCATAGCATGGAACATTGGGTTCCTAGCTAACTGCATGCTACTTATGTTGTCATAGTAAATGATGATTGGACCATCTCCCTACACATCCAAATCACTTAATAACTTTTGCAACCATACAACCTCACATACTACCATAGCAGCACCTTTGTAATCATCCTTTGTACTCAATAAAATAAATGTAGATTGCTTTTTGCTGCTCCACGTAACTATTGTACTTCTAAGGGAGAATACAAGTCCATTACTAGATCTATTGTTAGACATTCTACTAGTCCAATCCAGATTTCTGTATCCAAAAACTTGTATATCCTTACCTGTCTCATGAAAAAGCTCATAATGTAAAGTGGACTTCACATAACTCAATATGCATCTAACTATATCCAAATGAGGCTTTTTAGGCATCTACATAAACTGAGTGACAAGGCCAATAGCATAGCTCATTTTTGGCCTTAGAATAGTCATGCAAATCAAACTCCCTACTATCCTCTTGAACATAGTAGAGTCTTCTATCTGATCCCCAACATCAACACTCAACTTTATATTTTTCTCCAATGGCATTGAAAGAGACTTTTATGCTATCATACCATACTTGGACAACATATCCAAGCCATATTGCCTTCAGAATAGTGATATACCATCATCACATCTGATAATCTCAATACCAAGAAAGTACCTTAGCTCACCCAAATCCTTTATCTCAAAGATCTTCAAAAGTCATTGACTTTAGCAATCCCATTATTACTATCACCTGTAATAGTCAAGTCATCCACGTAAATGATTATGATGACCAAACCTGCATATTTCTTTCTCATGTAAAGTGAATGATCAACATTAGAAACATAAAAGTCAATGTTGACAAGATATTCTCCAATCTTTTCACACCATGCTCTAGATGCTTGCTCTAGTCCATATAGTACCTTCTTTAATGTATACACATATGTGGGATGCTTTAAATCCTTGTAACCTACTAGCTACTCCATATACACCTTTTCTTACAATTCACATGCAAGAAGGTATGATTTATATCCATTTTCTATAAACTCCAACCTTTGGTTGCTGCCAAAGCAATCACATATCTAACAGTTGCCATCCTAGCAATTGGATTGAATGTCTCTTCATAATCTATGCCATATGTTTAAGCATAGCCTTTTGTAACTAGCCTAGTCTTATACTTGCTAACATAACCATCTGCATTATGCATAATTTTGTAGAGCCACTTACAACCAATAGCTTTCTTGCCCTTAGGCAATGGTACTAGATCCCAAGTCTTATTGGTCTCTAGTACATCCATCTCCTTATCCATTGTGATGTATCCTAATGAGCAACATGACTAATAGTATTCTTAAAACAAGTGGGCTCAACATCCTCAATCATCTCTACTATATAAACATAATAGTGACCCAGAAAACCTTCAAAACCAAATATTTTAATAGGATATCTAAACCTGTTAGACATGCATACCACTGTATCACTAAGACTGTGTAATTTTTTCTTTTCAGTCTGCACATAACTATCATGATCATGATCATCATCCAATGTATCACCACTAAATGCATACTCATTGCTCATCTCATTAAAAAATACTTACTCTAAACTCACCTATGACAAGGTTATAATAACAATATTCTTTCTGCTCTAAAGAGTATCCAATCAAAATATATTTTTCAACCTTTGGATCAAGCTTCTTTTGCAGCTCATATGGCAACATCTAAACATGTGTAATACAACCAAACACGTTCAAGGTGTGACACATTGGGCTTCTTGCTTGTAAACCATTCTTCAGGGGTCATTCCAGAAATTGTAGCTATGGGAGTTTTGTACATAATATAGATAGCAGCATAAATAACTTCATACAAAAAATATTTTAGCAATTCCTTTTTAGCCATCAATGCTCATGCAAGTTTTGCAATATGCCTACTTTTCCTTTCTATAACTCCATTTTGCTGCGGCGTATACCTCTAAGTAAATTAGCTCTTTATTCCATGAGACCTTAAGAATTCATTGAACTCATTAGACTCTCCCCCTCTATCTGAGTCAAGCACTTAACTTTCAAGCCTATTTGGGTTTCAATAGTAGCCTTGAAAGTTTTGAAGTGCTCAAATACATCATTGTTTTCCTTCAATAGCATCCTTGAAAGTTTTGAAGTGCTCAAACAAATCATTGTTTTCCTTCAATAGTAGCCTTGAAAGTTTTGAAGTGCTCAAACACATCATTGTTTTCCTCCATGAAATACACCCATAACATTCTTGAACAATCATCAATAAACATGACAAAATATTTGCTACCACTAAGAGATATGTTATGTCTAGGCCCTAAAATATCTACATGTACAACATCAAGTATATTCTATCTCACATCTCTATCATGCGAAAAAGGTTGTCTTGCTTAAGAAATGACATACTTTACATACTTTATGAAATTTTGCAACTCTAAAAGTAGGAGACCTTGTAACTAACCCTTTGGACTGCATTAATTTCAGCCATTACACATTTGCATATCCAATATATTTGTGCCATATTTCAATGTCTATAACCACTCCTTTGCCTTTAGCATGCATAGAAGCATTCATAATAGGAATTCCAACATCTAAAGTAAACATGCGAACAACTCTACTTTCTTTTGTGACCAACCTACATTTATCATTAAAGTCTTTCACAAAAAAATCTTTTGCATTAAATTGAACATATAGCCCTTACTCTACAACCACCCCTTTTTTCCTTTAGCATACACAGAAGCATTCATAATAGGAATTCCAACATCTAAAGTAAACATGTGGACAAATCTACTTTCTTTTGCAACCAATCTACACTTATCATTAAAGTCTTTCACAAAAACGATCTTTTACATTAAATCAAATATGTAGCCTTTAGCATACATAGAAGCATTTACAATAGGAATTACAACATCTAAAGTAAACATGTGGACAACTCTACTTTCTTTTACGACCAATCTACACTTATCATTAAAGTCTTTCACAAAATAATCTTTTGTATTAAATCGAACATGTAGACCTTGCTCTACCATCTGATCAACATACATTAAATTCTTTGTAGTGGTGGATGGCATATGTAATACATCTGGCAGATTCTTTGTTTAACTATCATGCAATGATAAGGAAACCTTTTTAATGTGTGAAATTGGGTAGCATGAATCATCACCATCTATACATTACATGGATTTTGTAAATCTTGTATCTCTCCAAACCATTTAGCATGGTTGGTCATATGATTAGATGTACCTGAATCAACATACCATACATCATTATGTGTCCTCTTTCTTGTAACATTATTCATCATATGTTGCATAATAAACAAAATGTTATTTTTGTCTTCATTCTATCATGAAGATGTATAGTTTGCTTACTTTAATTTACCATTGTGGATAGAATCTTTTTTAGTATAACACTGGGCTACAATATGACCTATTTTGCCACAATAATTACAAATAATACCATGATATCTAGAATCTCTGTTTTACCATCCACCTCGTCCTCTAGAGCTCCCTCTACCTCTAAAGTTTTCATAGCCTCCTAAAACCTGCATTTTACTAAATTACCAATTTAACATGTTTTGTTGGTAATCACAAGCACATTCCATACCATGGCCTCTTGAAGAGGATCTACCACCTCCTCTTCTTAAACTTGAGTAAAATGCTTGGAATTATTCACCACCTCTTTTAGATGATTCACCATGTATATTGATCTCTTTAGTAATCATGAGAGAGACCAACTCATTAAAACCTAAAAATTGCTTCCATACATAGAAGTGATAAACAATTTCTAGATCTTCTCATTATTAAGGCCATCCAAAGTAAATGAAACCAAATCATCATCATTAGCCATTGCAACAATAGTTTGCTAAGGTATCCACAATGCTTCTCACCTTCAAAACATACTCATTTACATATATCTTTCTTTTTCCAAGGTATTTAACTCTTGCTTGGGTTAAATCTTCCGTGCCTTTGCATTTACTAAAAACATATTCTCAAAGGTTGTTCAAGTTGCATGTGAAGTTTCTACATTTTTTATATGTCCCAATATAGTGTTATCAAAATGATTGTAGATAGCAATACATTACCTTTTTGTCTTTTGCATTATGTTCTTTCCATGTCTTTAATTCTTCTATAGTTGCAAGATTACTTAGCTTTATCTCCTTTTCTTTACTTGAAATAAACTCATAGTGGCATTTTTCAATAAAGAAATTTATCACATGAAACTTTCTAATGGATAGTTGTTATTGTCTAGCTTCTCAATGATGGGATTTCTAATATTCTCTGCCATTATCACAAAATTGGAAGGCCCTAGACTATGTGACAAAAGCGACCCTCAATTTGTTATGGGACATGAGTTTGGAACCATGTGCATCTAAAGCACCTTTCACTAGAATCAATGTGGTTGTGTGTAAATCCAAACTCTAAAATCAACCTAAGAGCATTAACCACATGATTAGTGGCATTCTAATTATTCCTAGATCTAAGGAAAAATGAATAGGATCATCATGAGCATTAGCTTTTGCATAACTTCCATACCTAAGTTAGCACAATTTATAATATCAGCCCGGGTGTTAATTACACGGCCTTGATTATCAATGGCCAATCTACATTAACTCATTTCTATAGTTTACACACTTTTTTATTACCCCTTCTCACCGTTGTTTCCATGTTGATGCACTCCTTGCCCTTACCCATTCTTAGGGAGAAAGTTAGCCACCAATTCTAGTAGGAGATGCTATCACCACTGCCTAAATGATTAGTCACCCAACCTGTAAGTGCAACGACCCCAAGCTCGTTCGTCACTCCCAGAATTGCATGGGCAATATAGTTCGTATCATGTGCGACATGGGTACACGTGGGTCCTTTTAGGAACCTCTGATTCTTTTTATAGTCAATCTGACACCAAGCAACGTTTTTTACTAATTGTTCAATAGTACATGTAATCTACAAATTATTAGCAAATAAAATTTGTGTTTGCTTCCAGAAAAATATCTCAAAACTTACAGACTCCAATTGTTAGCAAATAAAATTTGTGTTTGCTTCCAGAAAAATATCTCAAAACTTCCAGACTCCAATTTTGTAACCTATGCATCCACTTTCGATCGACATATCTAAAATTGTATTATACCCTGAAACTATTGTTCGTAATCTTGTGGATCTAAAACATGGTCTAAAACGGCCTCAAATGGCCAAAAAAACAGCAAGAAAGGCCTAAAAAACCTATTTGCAGAATATACAATGCTTTGCTTGCATACCAAATCTCACATCAATATGAGACTTTTGTATTGAGATATCGAGCTCTTCATGAGTTGGCATCCCACTACGTGCCTTAATGATGTGGCATGATATTATTCACTGGCATGTTAAGTGATCGACATGGAGATACACTAGTGATTCTATAGCTAGACTACACCCACGTAATCTATCCTTGGTTATGGCACTTTCATAGTGCCACCTCTTCTTTCCTAGCAAGTTCACACTTAGTGACTATGTGTACATATGTTGTGGTACTTTCATATTAGCCTTTTATCATATTGTAGTCATGTGAAGAAGAAGAGATAAGAAGAAGAAGATTTCAGCCCTATCTTTATATGTGCTTAAGTCTCAATTGCTTTTGTGTATGCACTCTTGGTCTCTTCACCTCTCTTCCCTCTTTTGTGTTTTCATGGTATCAAAGCCATCCCATGATTGTACTAAGCTTAATTGAAGGCTGAGGTGAAGGCATTAGAGCAGAAAGCAAGCAATGGGTAAGAAGCTCTTCCACCTTGCTCAATTTTCCTTTGGTTATAGCTACCATAGGAGACTCTTGAGGATGGCAAAGCTAGAGTCTACAATTGTAGTGAAACTTAATGTTCAGGAAGAACGGTGTTTATATTGTAGATAAGCCCTTTAGGGCTTGCTTCTTGTGATTTTTGGCATCTGAGGTCATTTTGACCTCCATTCTGGACATGCAAGTGATCCCATCACCATTTTTTGGATATACTGCAATTTTGACTATGTTTGCCAATTATAGGTGCACATGTTACACATTTCAAATCTATAAGGGTTCAAGTGTTTGTTGGGTTACAGGCACAAAAGGTATCTACATACATATTATAGATTGATGTTATTGTTGTGCAGTCAGTGTAAAAGGCTACGTGTTGTGGTGTATCTAGTATAAGCTTACTTGCATATTGTAATTTTTGTAAGGTTTTCTATTTTATCAAAATGTCCAATAACTTCAACTAGATAAAATTATCATGTATGGAAGTTCAAAATCACAAATTTCTTGAAGAGCAAATACGTTAAGAATTATATCGAAGGAGACATGGTAGTAGTACCTAAAGTTCTTGCACGAAATGCTACTGCATCTTAAGAAAGATTGGAAGACATAGAGTAAAGTCATGTATCACCTGTTAGTCATGTCATAGATAGCATGATAGACTATTTGTAGGAATCTAAGACCCTTACTATTGCATGGAAGAATTCGGCAAGGATGTTAGAAGTAAATACAAAGGTCAGAAAGTTGCAACTCAAGTCAAAGCTAAACCAAGTGAAAAGAGGGAACTTGTCCATAAATGATTATGCCTTGAAGATCAAGAGTATTGTGGAAGGTCTTGAATCTATCAGTGTAGTAGTTGATGATGATGATGTGTGCATGCATGCTTAGATGGACTTGGAGATGAATACAAGAGCTTTAAGTCATCTATGAATACGAGGGATGATATCCCTCATTTTGCAGACTTGATTTCTATGCTAATACTTCAGGAGAAGAACCTTGGCTTAGATTCCTTTTCTTCTCAAAGTAAGAACAAGTGGTCTGAACATGTGTTTTACTCTACTCGTAGAGATAGAGGTCATGGAAAAATCATTACTGACCTCATTTAGCTTTATTCCAACAACCTTCCCCCTGGTATCTTGGCTTTGCCCACAAAACTGATCATGGTGGGATGTTTGGGCCAAGCTTCGAGCACTGCCTCCTTCAAATGTCATGGTTTATTGCAATAGAAGCACCTTGGAGTCTCATTGCTCTTTCATGTGGGTACAAAGTTCCCCACTGCATTTGATTTGGCTTTCTTCATCCTATTTGGTTGATACTGCCCTTGGGCTCTTTTTGCATGACCTTGGAAGTTGCCATTATTCTAACTGTTTCTGTTCCAAAATTTTGCATTTCTTGGCCTTTGTTCAATCTCCTAAACTATTGGAATTGCTTGAATCAATGCATCCTGTAAATATCCGATGGTGTCATTGATTCAAGGTGCATATTCATGGGTGGATTTGCAAAATTTGGATACTTGCTGTATGGAACATCCATCGTAGATGCATATTTTAGAAGTATTACGAATTTGGAGTAGTAATCCTCTAGACTTAGGCTTAACTACTTTAAGTTGAAGAACTTGTTCATCTTCTGGGCTTGATATGTGGGTGGAAGGTATCTCCCACACACAGTGTCCTTAATACTGTCCCAAGTGATAGCCCTTTCACACGTTCTTTGGTCTTTGCACCATTGTTTCAACCAAAGACGGGCATCTCCTATGATTTTTAGTTTGGCGATCATTGCTTGATTTGACGGTGCAGTCCTTGCCAGCAGTGAAATAGTCTTCCATAGATTCTATCCATGTTTCTGCTTCACTTGGAATGTCCCTTCCCTTACCATCAAACTCCGGTGTCTTATATTGCTTGAGAAGAAATTTATTCTCTTGAGCTTCTGTAATATTGAGATTTGGGGTGACGTTCTGGGAAATTATGCAATTTTTTTGATCAATTTTCTCTCCAACCATATTCAAAAAATATGTTTACTTGCTTAATTTAGCTAATTAATTTAGGAAGAGAATTATCTATTACTTGGCCTTCTGATAATGATCAGGGTTTACTCTCCAAAAGAGAGTTTTAATTTTAATTAGAAAAAAAATTCAACAAACAGATAATATCTTCCCACTATTTGTAATTATCAAGGAGACAAATGGGTGGACAAAAATAATTATTTATGTCAATAGGAAGGGAATACATTAGTTCGGGAGCTCATATTATTCTTGGAAAAGGTTTTTCTACTACAATCTAGGCATGGCATTGCGATACATCCATTGCATAGTAATTAGGATTCTGGGTATGGATATCTAGAAATCCATATTTTTTGAAAAGATCAGGTAACCCATCTTTCTTGTAGTTGCAACAACTGGAGTGTCTTACAACCATGACTTGATCAACCGGTATAACCTTTGTAACCTCCTCATAAATATACTGGTTTAATTTGACTTATCGTCCTCTAGTGAACATGTTTGAGTTTACTCTAGCCTCATAAAAGAGATAAATATTGGCAATCTTAAGGGTTTCCATCTACCTTAGCCTCTTTAAATTATTCTGGAGGTAAGCAAGATGGTTTGTGTCAATGTAATAATACCCTCCACTTAACATCCATCATCTTTCGTAATGCAACAGTGAAGGATTGTATATTGATCTAATATTCGCATCATCTAGTTTCTCCAGCTGAAATTAGAGAAGTGCATTACTGACATAAACATAACTTGGAAAATCAAGAATCGTTTCCAAGGTTTGTCTTTCTGCCAAAAATCAAGAACATATAGAGAAGATTTTCACCACTTAAGGGAAACATATTTTATGTTGTAATTATAACTAGTTTTATTTACTTGCGTTGGGTTCTATATCAACGTGCACTCTAATACTAATTGTAACGTACCTGCCCGAGCTACTTCCTCGGTGATACATTCTTAGTAGCCCATCAAGAGATGTCCTAGAAAACATTGTCTAGGATTTTGATGAAAACTTTTGGAGTTTGCTAACTAGGCTTGCTTTGAGTCTACCCCGCAGTGGAAGTTCCGACCATTCCCACGAAGATCGACCTAAGTCTTTTTGGTCAAATCAACTACTAACAGTTCATTAGTGTCAGCAGTTCGAGTTTCCACCCCTTATAGAATTTGCTAGCTGGAATGGGCTTGCATTATGCTAGGTTCAAAGAGAACGAGCAGTGTGGCACTTTGATCCCTTCTACCCATGGTTCTAAAGTGATGCAAGTCATGCTTTCTGATCTCTAATGGTCTATCAAAAATGTGATTTTTATTCCTTCTCAAGAAAGCTCTCAATTCACTGAGACCATCCAACCATAGGTCTAGATCCATGATCCTCTTGTTTCCCTCAAGAGAGTATTTTTAATTACCTAATTACCTACCACCTTAGGTTCAACATATAAAAATAGCTTCTTTGAATTATCTCCTGATACAAATTCATTACATGCCTTTATTTCATGACACAAAAACAAAGTAAAGCAATCCCTTCTCAATAGTTCATTTAAGAAAAATAACTTTTACAATGTTTTTTGTTCTAGCTAGAAATGATGGCAACCCGAATGTATTATTCTCTCCAAGTTCAGTTCCTAAACTAGTATTGGAACTTTTAAGATACTATCTAGAATTCAAAGGGTACTTGGCAATTCGTAAGAACCTAAGGAGTTTATGACCAGAGCTCCCTAGTATCCTCACCTCCTCCTGTCGACTAGAGCTCCCTAACGACAAGACCTTTTGCATCATGATTGGTCTATACTCACACAAAAAAGAAAACCCCTTAGAGTAGGTTTTATTCACGCTTGCCTTGGGGAGGTCTAGCACCATTAAGAATACTACCTCGGTTGGCGTTTTGTGCTCATCGGAATACTGCCTCAATCAGTGATCTGTACCCGATCATCCATCTTTTAGCTTGATGATTTTAGGAAAGATTAGTACCTAACTTACAGTTACAAACATCTTATTTTGAATGCATTATACATAAACTTTTAACAAATTTATTTCCAAGACAAATCTTTTCTTTCCAAAAATAATAATATCAAGGCACAACTTAGCATAAGTGGCAATACCTTCCAATAGTTGTCTTGGATTTTCCCTTCCTCGGGATCTAGTTCGGACTGAATCTAAACAATAATTCTATTTTTGAGAATAACTCCCTTGGTGGACTTTTCTCAATGGAGTTTCGTGGGTCCTTGCCCACGATAAAAAAAAGATTTTGGTTAGTTTTATTACGAAAAGTATTATTTTGACAATTTCATCTCAAGGTCTTTTATATACCAAGAATTAGCATCCATGTCTATCCATCAGAGGTTTCATTAGATCAATAAAAATAAAAAATATTAAGTCTTTTAGGAACACAATACCTTCCTTGTACTCTCCTTGGTACATCTTATATAAACCAAATTACCCTTGTAATTTGCGGTTAAGAATTCATTTAAAATATTTTATACAGGAAATAAATAAAATCATATTTTATGAATGCAATTTTATATTGCCAATTCATGGGATGATGGCCTACTAGCTGCCTTTATTATCAAAATATAGTATGTGGGGATCTATGATGAATGCTTGGTTGATGGTATTCATAGCTTTGTTTGTAATCCAAGTACTTGTCATTCCCTTTGTAGTGATTATGTCCACAGCATTATTGGTAGATCTCCTACCTCAGAGACCTTCATAATTTTCTTCTTTGGGGCCATGGTCTTTAATCGCGAGATTGATAAATGGGATTTTTGGCAAGAGAGCTTGGGGTTGTCACAATTGGACTGATGGGAATTTGATTGATGGGGGATGGCGATCACTAGAAATTTAGAAAAATCGAGTAGAGTATTGATTCAATAGGGAAGTGGGGATAGAAGGGATAGGGGATTTGGTTCCAAGAGCCTGTGGAGTATCCTCCTTGTCTTCGTAATGAGAATTCCCATCCTTGTGCTTCTCTTGCCCCACTCCCTCTTGCTCTATACTCTTGAGAAGAATCTCTCCTCTCTTGCTCATGCTACCTTCCAACGGCTCCTCATGCCTCGTATTTATAGTTAAATTGAAGAAGAAGGGTTGTGGCTAAGAAGAGGAGCTCTTTGTGGAGGGTATCTTGGTAATCCAACGATCTCGAAGCTTTCAAGATGCAATATGTTGCTGGTGATCTGATCTTTGAGGTCCAGAGAGACTGTTGGAGATGCATGACTGGTTTGCCTAGCTCTCACATGATCTTGCTTCAATCTAAGTCTGTCGTCGAACTAAGAAGAAGGGGAGATTGCTAGAGTCTTCTACTGTGATTGAGGAGGAGATTTCAAGCTTTTTCTTGTGCTTTCAAGATCTCCAAATTTAGAAGAATTCAGGCTTTTGCTCATGCTTTCAGGATCTCCAAATTTAGGAGAAATTGTGCACTGTTTTTTTGTCAAAAAAAAGGGGGGAGGGGGGCGACTTGTTCATTGTCATCTTCCTCTTAATCTTCTTCTTGTTTTCATAAAGCTTTAAGCTTTAAAGCTTTAAGATTCTAAACTTCCCTTACTTGCTAAGTTTTAAATGGGTTTAGTCAATTGTGACTTACGGCCCATGATTTGTGTTTGTATAGTGACTTTCGTGAAGGATGGCTACAGTCCCTATCAACCCGGGTTACAAACTTTGGACTATTTTGTTCGAGGCTTCCTCTATTTAATGGTCTAGAATTTTCAAATCTAATTGTGAGAAGTTGAGAAGATTGAAAATAAAGTTGGAATATGAGAGAGAGAGAGAGAGAGAGAGAGAGAGAGAGAGAGAGAGAGAGAGAGAGAGAGAGAGAGAGAGAGAGAGAGAGAGAGAGAGAGAGAGAGAGAGAGAGAGAGAGAGAGAGAGAGAGAGAGAGAGAGAGAGAGAGAGAGAGAGAGAGAGAGAGAGAGAGAGAGAGAGAGAGAGAGAGAGAGAGAGAGAGAGAGAGAGAGAGAGAGAGAGTGTGTGTGTGTGTGTGTAAGTGAGGGACTTGGAGAGTGAAACTCTTCTCTCTTCTTACTTTCCTTGTCTTCTCCCCCTTCTTCCATAGCTTCGAGGGTAAGAGGTACATTATAGATACAAAAGGTGCAAATATAAAGGGGTGCTAGCCATGACAATGGAGGAGGCAATTAGGGCACACTGTCTAAACATGACCTCAAGGGAGGAAGATAGGGAAAAGAGGGGTGGATAGGCTTATGTAATCTATGTTTGAGTTTCTTTGTTAGTCTATCACTCATGTATGGAGTTGGGCTAGTTCGGTCCTTTTTTCTTTTTGTGTTAGGGTTGCTTTCTATGTTTAGGTTTCTTTTGCTTTCCAATGTCTTTCATCAAAAGAAGAAAGTATAGCTCTATCATCTTGAGAATGGAAAATTGGCAAGCATCATCTTCTAGAGCAAAAGTGCAAGAAGGGAGGAAGGCAATAATTAGTGATCCGTGAAGAAGCAATTGTGAGAGTAGTGAAGAAGCAATGAAGATTGTCATCAATTTGCATCAAGAAGGGAGAGGTACACTTCACCCACCCTTGCCTTGAATATGTGGTTTACCTTTGATTGCATTCATTGTATGGATTGAAGGGGCTACATGAAAGAATTGATTGAGAGGTGATTTAACTAATTCCATAAGGGGGTTGAGAGGGCAATCCCCTGTTCCATCAAGGGCTGCATTAAAACTAACTTGGATGGTCTCAAGCCACTAGATAGAAGCTAAAAAGGGAGAGAGAAGGGGAGGCTTCATAGCAAGCCCCACACTAGATAGATCTTGAGAAGAGAGAAAAAGGGAGACTTAAAAGCAATCCCTACCCGTTCTCATATGTGAAATGATTGCTCGTGAGGAGTAGTGTTTAACTTGAAGCCCATTAAAATAAAACTTTTAGTGTTTAAATTTAAAGCACATTTTGGACATTTTGGCAATTCTAAGGGAATTTTAAGTGTCAAATGACACTTTCATTTTAAGGACAAGGTGTCAAAATGAACCCCAAATTGTATGGTAAAGGTGAAAAACGAAATCTAGTGGCATGGGGTAACGTGTCAATATTTTATATATAGGTGTATATGTAAAAGGATGTCATATAATATGTATCTAATATATTATGTATGAGTGTGTAAAATAAAAGGATTAACCTTAGACTTAGATTGTAAATATTAGATATAATATAATATGAAAGCTAGCGGTCATAATATTATAAAATCATAATTAGGATTCATTAATCAACTCTAAATCTACATTGTTTTATATAAACAATATTTCCATTAAATTGATGCATTCCTACATCGATTTGCTACTTCAACCAACTTTGACACAATTTTTATTTTCTCTCTCTCTCTCTCTCTCTCTCATGAGTCAATTGAGAGGTGAGACCTCCAAGCTCCTCACTCCCCATAACCTTGCTAGCAGTGTTCAAAGCCGCCCTGTATACATCCATCCATGCTACAACTATAGCTTGTGATGAAAGCTAGCCCCTGGACAATGGCACCTGCACCAAGGTAGAGGCCATGCTAGCCCAAAGCGCTCTGTAGATTTCGTCGCTAGTAGCTGCGACTGATACCTACTGCCTATGTCAAATTTACCCAGCTAGCATGTCATCTCTCAAAGGCCCCGTTGTGTGCTACTATTGAGTGCTCCTCTAGGCTTTGACTACATCAGCTCGAAGCATCCTTGTTTGTGTAATTGCTGAGTTCTGCAAGCTAAGTGTGTCATTGCATCGCGCTTAGGGCACCTCAAGGCTAGGACTTCTAGACCTATCTCCCTAAGCCATGCACCGCATCTCTAATTATGCATGAATTGGGTCCTCAAGCTTGGGACAACACCCAAGCTTGTCGAGTGAGTTCATGAAGACACGGACATGACTGACTGTTACACGAGTGAATTCAGTTCCAAGATGGAATCTTGGACTCATAAACACAATCTTGTGTACAGACTGGCAATGGCATAGAGACTTTACTGAAGGACAAAAGTACAATGACATTTCATTAGAAAAGAGAGCAAGTACAATGCTTTATAGGAATTGGATGGTAGCACTTCTCCTACTGTGCTTATGGGATTCTAGTCCTGAGCCCACAATGCTACATACAAAAAGGCTAAGTAGGTGTGATTGCAGAAATCTCAACACCCCTCCTCAATCACAACTAGAAGTATACAGTGTGTAGATGCTTTAAAGCAACACCTACAAAGTGTGGGCACACCATAAACATGGCAAAACACCAGAGGCTATCCCAGAAAAGGCTAAGTGTAGGTACCACAAACATGGTGGACATCTAGAGGCTATAACAAGGGCTTGACAAAATGCACAGAGGCTGTAATATAAGGCTACATGAGGAGTTTACAAGTTTATGTTCGAAGCATTAGGGCTAGGCAATACAAGGCTAAAAAAGTCTATCCAAATAGAAGGACTGATGAGGTTTGTTCTTCTCTTTGTGGTCTTCTTCTTCTTTTGCTCCATGTTCTTCTTCTTCTTTAACAACAACTAGATAGGCCTTTTGGGACCTCTTTTTGCATGGGAAAACTTCTTGGTGTGTCTGGTCCTTTTGCAAAAGTCACAAAAAAGCTAGTCCTTCTTGCCTTCGTACCTATTGCCAACATATAATGCTTTTTCATCTCTAGAGGTGCTTGGTTGTTCCTTAGTTTTTAGCTTCTTTTCCTCCTCTAACAGTGATTCCTGGATATCAACAAGCTCAGGGTTTGGCATATTGATTAGAGTTGTCGACACATTATTATATTCAGGAGACAAACTTTTGAGTAGAAACCAATGCAAATATCTTCTTCCATTTTAATGTTGATTCTTGCAAGCTGGGTTAGAAGTCCTTCCATGTAATTTAGATGTGTAGCAAGTGATGTGTTGGACTTCATTTCAAGCCTGGAAAATTCAATTAAGAGACCATACTTTGATGACTTAGATTGTGCACCAAACAAAGTGTCAAGTCTCTTCCATGTATACTATGAAGTATCACAATTATCCACATGGTGGATATAGCTATCGTCTAGCTCCAGTTTGATAATGGCCTAAGCCTTATCATCATTCTTTTGCCAAGTGGCTATCAGGTTCGCATCACAAGGTTTCTTTTCTTTTCTAGTGGTAATGGCCCATAGGCCCTTCTTCATCAGGATGAGTTTGATGTGGGTTTTCCATGTGTGAAACCTGACTCCTTTGAAGCGAGCTGTTGGAGAGTCTTTTCCCATGTTGGATTTGCAGGGACAACAGCAAATCAGCTCCAAAATTCTTAGCAGAAGAAATGATCTTGAATGTGCTAACATGCACAAGTGCCCAAAAAAAAAAGCACTAAGAGATACTTGTGGAGCCATATGCTTGAGAGATCTTCAAATCTTTAATGAGTCTTCAAGAACTGATCTTCAAGGTTTTATTCCCCTCCTTGATTTGATGCTAGAGCAGCTAAAAAAATCTCAGAACTAATGTAAGACAAAGCTGACATGAGTGACAAGAGTCACGAGATAAGTGTCAAGAGACACTATGCTTAACTGTTCTTAAAATGCTTGCAAATCTACCAAGAAGTCACATTGATCTCCCCTCCTCAATGATTTGATGTGTGTACTTTCTTGAATCTTCAAAGAGTAACTAAATTTAAATGATAATGCCTTGGTTTGATTGGCAAGAGAGAGAAAATAAGATGATTTTGAGCTTGAGGACTATTGGCTATGGAGGACTGAGTTAGGGTTTCAAAACTATCTGAGAAAACGACAATAACAGCACATACACACAGGCATTCCAGCCAATATTGGGTGGGTAATAGGCCTATACAAAGGGCTAAAGAAGCCCTATAGTCCTAAGTTAAGGCATTGTGTGTGGACGGCGTTTGAAGCGTACGACCAGGATATGGCGCAAAATGGAAAGTAACTTCCAATTTGTGCAATGTAGGGCATATAGATTAGAAATTTGAGTTTTGACATGACAAGGAGGTGCACCAGAAGTAGATGAATGTTTTCTTAGAAGAGAGCTTATGAAGATATTGCTTGGATGGAGAGATCCAACTCCTCCAAGTGAGCAGGGTTCTGTCTGGCTATGGTAGCATTGAAGCTTCACTGAAGATAGAGTGAAAATTGGAACCATGAGTTGACCTGAGGTTAGGAGAAGCTAGAAGAGCAGAGAAAAGAGCTGGGTTGAGCTAAGTCCATGCTCAACTGAGCTCTGATACCATGTTAAAAGATGCGGGATCTAGAGCATGGCAAATGCAGAAGCTATGGAGGTTGGTAGAGAAAGAGTGAGTTCATGAAGACATTGACATGACTGACTGTTACACAAGTGAATTAGGTTCCAAGATGGAAGCTTGGACTCATAAACACAATCTTGTGTATAGACTGAAGGGGAACTACAAGCTCTACCTCGAGACCTACGGACCACTTATTGCTCAAGTGTTTCGAACCGAGCGGCCATGGCTACCTCTCACATAGCCGACGCGCAATGCCTACCTTACGGGTATAGTGAGCTTACCTTGATGCTCGATCGAGTACCCTCCTCTTTCTTGCACACTGGTAGCTCCACGATCCTTGAGGCAAGCTCAAGCAACCTCAATCCCTCTCCCATGAGCTTCATCCTCCATAGCCATGCGCAAGACAAGAGAAGAGAAGAGAGGAGGGGAAGATGAAGAGAGAAGATGGCGAGCTTCTTCTCCAAGATCCCTCACTCTCACACAATCACTCCCTCACTCCCTCACACTCTCTCAATCCCTCTCTCAAGCACAAGCAAGAAGGCAAGAAACAAGAGAAGAAGAAGAAGAAGCTTTGGCCACACACAAGAATGATCTTCTCATTCACTTTTTGAACTTTATATACATGCCCTACTTTTCATGGGCGGTCATCCCCTTTTTTACATGGCCGGCCATTAGCCTAGGCCCATTTCTGATTTTCCACCGTTCTAATCTATCCTATTCCCAACTAATGCATACAATTTGCACAGGAGTGAGCCTGGCGCTCTTTTACAAGGATTCGGGAGCGCTTTCACACTTAATGGTGCGCTTTTTACTCTTTTACTTTCCTTGGGTGACTCTAAGACTTCCTGAGGGTCGTGCCCGTGCTTTTAATTTTTTCAGGGTCTGGTTACTGGTTAAGGCACCTTTTTCTTCCTTTTGTCCTGCATCTTTTGCTATTTCCTTTTTTCCATTTCCCGCTCCTCTGTGCTGTGGTAAACATTAGGTAAACATTACCCCCCTCCTAGCCAAGTGCCAGTCCCATGGCACTGTGGTGGGAAGTAGTGGGATAGATGATGATGTTGCTAGGTGGAACTGGTGGGTAGATGACATTGATGCTTGTGAATGAGAGGTGATGGAGTTCGATGACGATGACCAGGAGAGATTCCGGCGTGCTTTAGACTTCATGAAAATGCTCGGGATTTCACACACAGTTGTGGCTCCCATTCTGCGCGGCTGATAGAGGTTCCAATTGGCTGGTGGAAAATAGGTAGCCGGTTATCCTTTGGTCAACAGAAATGCTTGATCAATAAGCAATCCCTTAGGAGAATGGTGTTGGAGGGATTTAACCTGGAGAAACCCCCCTGAACTCTGTCTTGACAAAGGTTTGCTTTGTCTTCGCATGGAAGATCTTTGTCTTTGTTTTGAAGATCTTGTTATCTTGAGGATCCTTGTCTTCGATTTGAAGATCTTCAGCTTTGATTTCAAGATCTTCACGTTTGATTTCAAGATCTTCAGGTTTGATTTCAAGATCTTCAGTGTTGAGCTGAAGATCTCGAACCTTGCATTGAAAACCCTCAGGCTTGTGGAATCAATAAGCGATCCGTAGATCTTGAGACGGTAGGCATGCATCTTTGGAAGATGAGGTTCCAAAATCTAAGCCAGTGGGGCAGATCCATCACTGGGTTTTCCTTCTGCTTGATTTGGTTCAGTCATGGCAGCCATCAGTAGTAGGCGGATGATTGGCAGCATGAAATCTGTTGAGCCATTTAAACCTTCGCAGCGAAGCTCTTGAAGTTGCAGTAATGGAGTCATGTCCGACTCATGGAAAAATTCATTGTCATTGGAGGATGTAGTGGACGATCTTCTTCAGCCAAGCAGCCAATTCTTGAAACACGAACATAACCTGCAAGAAAAGTTGTGCACTTCCTAGGGGGTGTGTCTGTCTCACTGTGTAGTGCATGGTACCCGTGCCAATGGAACTGAGAGATGGGTCTAACCTTGGGCAAGCCCTTGGTAATGTTCCACACTTGAGGACCCAGTTTGTGCGTCGTTGGAGGTGCGGTGCAAAACTTAGGGTGACAGGTTTGAAAGTCCTGCCCGTGATGTGCCCTAAATGTGAAGTGGGGAAGGGGCTAGGGAGAACCCTAGATGCAGTGAGTGTGGTGCACAATAACAATGAAGGGAGACTGCAAGCACATGTGAAGTTTTCTCCTTGTTAACTTGCTTAGTAGTAGATTCATCTTTCAGCTTTGCTATTTTTTGCTCTTGTCTTTCTCTCCAGTCACCTTGTCTTTGTTTCCTTGTGGCTTTTTCTCTCTTTGCTTTTTTTTTTTTGGAGAATGAGAGAGGGAGTACAATTGTCAAGACATATCACACCCATTTAATCACGGGGTGGTCGCATGCATTGAGATAAGGATGCGTGACTTTGTAGGTATTCTTTAATATCGGCTTTAGCTCTCAGAGGAGTGGTTGACAAGAAAGGGTAATTACACCTTGTGAAGCTTCTAAGAGCTCTAGACAGAAGGAAGGAAGGAGAGTAGCCCACATCATTAACCTAGTCATAGCTCTACTATCTATTCCTAGGTTGATATCAAAGAAGAGTGGGGGGAGATGGGCTTCCTCTGCTGTGGGTTTATGGAGTATCAGGAATTTGATAAGTCGGAGGTAATTACAAGTGGTCAAAAACGCTGGATCTGGGCAGGAAGAGAAGTCTGCAAGGAAACGATTTATAGAAGGAAGTATATCTTCTAACCTAAACACTAAGCATTCCTCAGGGCTCCTAGCATTTACATTATATATTTTTGGGAAGTCGTAATCCCCATGCAAGTCTCTATCATAGTCCACTCCATGCCTACGGGGGTAGGGCATGTAGATAGGATCATTGCGCTCGTCGGGGAGTGAACTGCAAAAGGCGGTCCATGCATCAAAATTGGTGTTCCAAATCCTCCTCTACCATTTCGGTTGTGCCTCGTAGCCTTGGATGGTTTTGGGAACCAGAATGACCTTATCTTCCCAGTAATCATGTGGTTCTTGTCGCCACCTAGTTATTATCAGGCTCCTCTCTTCAATCCACCTGTTTGCAAGTTCATTAGCCAGATCCTTGATCTTGGCTAAGACTCCTAGAGGCAGGGCCCGGTCCAGAGAGCGTGGGAAAGCAAATGAGAGCTCAAACGGCCTTTTCTGGAACTCTTGCTGACGCCAGATGACCAACTCCTGGGGCCAGTCTACAGGATGTGCATCACCTCTCAGTGGCATGGGATCTTCAGGAAGTTGTCTTGGAATTGTGCGTGCTCGGCGTTGGGCCTCCTCAGCTAATTCTTGTCTTCTCCTCCTTGCTGCAACTATACGCTCAGGCAGATGGGCATCTGCAGGTTCTTCCTGTGGGAGATTGGGTTGAGGTGGACTCGGCATTCTTTGTTGCTCTTCTTCATCACCTTGCTCGAAATCCGGACCCTCTTTGACATGTCGCTCAACCATAGATGGGATGACTGGCAGTGGTGGTGGTGGTTGTTCATGCTCCTCAAAACCTAGCTCCTTGAGCTCAACAGTGGAAAGGCCCGTACAGCGTAAGTAGTAGAATTGTTGCTCCTTAGTGATCCCTGTACTCGTTGGGAGCTCCCGCTCTTGAAGACCATATCTTAGAGCTCGGGTGGTCAGCTCCAACTTTCTTTTCACCTTTTCCACTGGATTATCGCCCTCAGCTTGTGTGACATGGAGTACTGTGTTGAGGAAGGCCTGCCATTGTGTTTTAGTAGTTATTTCGGCAGCTTCAACCCTGGCTTCTGCAAGCACCCTTTCGCATTTTGCCACTGCCAAGCGTTCGGTCAAGTCTCTCACCCTGTCAAAATTATTCCTTTCCCAATGCATAGCTCTTTCTTCCATCCTTTTTCTCTTTTTCTCCAGTTGGCTCGCTAGGGTGCTCACTACCTGTTGCTGCTCATTTGTTAAAAACCACAACTGGTTCCTTTCTCTTGACTTCTGAGCCAGCTGCTCTTCAGCAATCCCTTTGGCTTGATCTACAATGCTGATCCTTTGTAGCACCTCGGCCAGTACTTCTGATTTTTCCTGCACTAGCTGCTCTTGGCTTTGGATCTCAGAAAGGAATAGCCTTTTTTGATTGAAAGCCATGGCCATGAGGGCCTCTACATCTTCCTGGGAGGTCTCCAACACATCTTGTAATCTTTGCGCTTCATCTTGTAGCCGTTTTGCTTCTGCTACTGAGACTCCTGGCCCTTCACTCTTCAGAAACTCGATTTCACTTATTAATCTGTTTTGTTCTTCTAGCTCCTGCCATAAATGGAGCTCCATGGTATTTTCTTGTGGTGTATTGGCTTCGCCTTCCTGAACCTCCTGTCTTAGCGTTTCCACTTGAGCGACCTTTTGCTGTAGATCATTGTATTGCTGCACTAGAAGCTTTAGACTCCTTTGCTCTGCCACCAGGTTTTGCTCTTCGTCTTCCAGCCTTTGTCTAAGGCGGCTTTCGTTGTCCTGGGCTTCCTTTGCTTTTGCTACTAGTTGGTCCTGCAGGGCCTTCATTTCTCTTCGTCGGTCAGCTCCCTGCCTTGAGACTTCTAGCCTAAGAGCAGCTAACGCTTCTTTTTCTTTTTCTAGCTCCATCAAGGCCACTTTCTTTTCTTCCTTCGCCTTGTCTAGTTGTGCCAGTAGCTCAGCCACATATGCATCATAGTCAGTGTCGGCAGGCATGGGAGTATGGGGTGTGGTGGTTGATGCCTCCAGCCTTTGTCTTTTAGGGTCTTGCTGTGACTTTGTATCTGCGGCAGCGAGCCTTTTCAATTCGGTTTCTGGCACGATCTCGGCCACTTTGCTCACTAGCATTTGCATCATGTTCATTAGTTGTGCCGTGTCGAGGGGAGGTGTGGGTTGTGTGGTGGTTGTAGTGATGGTTTCAGTCGTTGCAGGCACAAAAGAGGAAGGAAGTGGATGTAGTAGGGACTTGCCCTTGCCTACAGCCACTGGAGTTGCTTCCACACTTGAACTAGCTTCGGCTTTATGATGGGGGCTCATAGGTTCGAGCTCTCCACCCCCATGGGTCTCTTCCACAGATCTTCGTGTAGCCTCTGCCAACTCGGCCAGCTCCTTCAGTCTCTGCTCTTCAGCTTCTTCTTCCGCCCTTGTTTTCCTGTCCCCTTCTGCCTTCTTTGATTCTTCTCTTATCTTTGCAAGCTCTTCCTCCTCTTTCCTCCTTCTTTCTTCCTCAGCCCTCCTAGACTCTCTTTGAGCCCTCTTGATTTCAGCTTGTTCTTCTTTGCTTAATTTCTCTTTCCTTTCCTTCTGTCTCCTGTCCCCTTTCTTTTGTCCTTCTGGTTTGCTTGCTTGTGTAGGTGGCACCTCCTGTTCTCCCTTGTCACTTATCGTTCTTTCACTTGATTCTTCTCCTTCGTGGTGAGGTGGGCTTTGATGCAATGGGCTTTGATGTGCAGCTTGCTCTTCCATGACTCCAGCATCCTTCATTGCTTCATTTATGATGGCTGTCAAAACACCACCATATCTAATTGTGGCCGCCTTTGAGGCAGGTTTCTTCCTTGTGGAGCGTGTTGTTGAGGCAGGGGATTCCCCTCCTGATGGTGCTTCCGCTGGAGTGAGAAGGGCAGCTGAGCTTTGAATGGTTTTCTACACGAACCCATTCCAGTCTACCTCCTCAGGGACTCCTACTGCGATGCTTTTTAACAACGGGACCCGGATCCTGTTCATCAATGCGTTGTACCTTTGGCCCGAGAAGAGTGTGTGGATCATCTTCGCTTGCACCTTCACTGCTGGATCCGGGATGTCAGCCAAGCTGATTCCATCCACTGTGTGCACCTCTTCTTTCTTTACCCCCAGCATGGCGTAAACATCCCTTCTCAGCCGCCTCTCTTTCTTGGGTACGAGCCCCAAGGCCTTCTCTACGATTGCCGCATTGAGGGGCACTTCAACTCTTCTTTCCTGCTCCCCTGCCCTCACTGTGACAGTGCCACAGTTCCTGTCCTTGTCAAAGTTCCTCAGAAATTCAGCACACATGCCGTAATTCACGGCCTGCCCCACCTTTTCCACATACTTGTGGAGATGGCATCTGTCCACCAATTCTTTGACTGCAGGTTCCTCCAAGATGGCCTCATCCAGGTTTAGCGTGTGCTTGAAGGTGAATTGACTGAATCCTCGTGTCTTGACGCTGATGCCGAACTTGGTCATCTCTTCTTCAGAAAATGGGAGTTTGCCCCCTTTGTCTTGTCCTGCCATGGTGGTTACCTGTCAACACACCATGCCAACATTAATGCTTAAAAATCGGCTTATTTCTAACAAAACTCAATTTTGAGAGAAAAATGTATGTGTCAAAAATTGGTATACTTGCTTACAGGCTTGAATTTTAGAGACAGGCTCACAGCAGTAATTGCTATTGTTTTCCCTTTGCAGTATCTTCCATTGAAACTCAATTAATCATAACATTCTGCTAGATAGCATGACTCTCATTTTGCTCTTGCCCCGCCGTCTTGGATCTTTCAAGGAATCCTTCCTAGGATTAGCACAGGAAGTACGAGGCAAATGCTGTTTTTCGTGGATTGACTTACTTAGCCAATAACCAATCATAGAAGCTTGGATTCTATTCGAGTTGGGCATGACAATCAAGAGCAGATGGTTGGATGGAGACTTGGGAGATGTAGGTCAAGACATCGTGAAAGAGATCTCCAGTATTAAGGCGGCTTGCAACATGTAATTTCTCTTCCGTAAGGAATTGGTCAATGTAAGGGTGAGCGAGCACATGGTCGTCTAAATGCTGGTTGCGGGTGATGGCCAAAACCCTAAACGAGATAGGTGCCACATAAGTAGGGTCATATTTGATGGTTTTAACTGCCCTGCGTTGCTCAGCATTGGTCATTATCCGGCAACCTTTTTTCTCCCATTGGATTCTCAGAGCAAACCACTGCTGCAAAAACGTGGAAGGCGAGCTTGCCATCTGCGTGAGCTCTTGCAACTCGTGCTCAGGAACAGAACGAGGAGGCTTACGATATGAAGTGATTAGTCTTCTGAGGGCAGCTTGCTCCTTTGAGATTTCGTCGTTTGCTATCAGTTCAGCAGCAATTTTTGGGAATTTACCGGTCATAAGTTCATATTTTTCCGAAGTGCATGGTAATGCATGAACATCCGAAGCAAGTGTTTTGTCAAGAAGATCTAGGTCTAGCCTCTCATAACTTCTAGCAAATGTAGTGAAAGTTTTGTCCAACATCTTGATGCAGGTTACTAAGTCATCCCCAGAAGTCGCGGCGAGGTCTTTAGCCAAGGAAAGAAAAGGTCGTACCGCATAGGAAGGTTTAAGACCTGCCGGTGGGAATGGTGCAAATGGACTGGATAGTGGTGACTCCATCATTGGTATCACATGTGTGGCTTTGCACTCCGAAGCACTTTGAGGTGCTGTAGGAAGCTCTAGGGGCATGGGAGTTGTGCTGGGTTCTGAGTGAGCAGTCATGGGGGTATTTAAGTTCTCTGGATTAGGTAAGTCTAAAGCTTGTGGCGTTTGCTTTGGTCGATAGATGAGCTGGGGCTTACTAGCCACATCGAGCAATGGTTTGCTGACTATGCCCTGGGCACCATGTGTACAAGCCTCCCTCACTGGGGTGAGATTGCTTGTAGATGAGCTTTAAAACTTGCCATTTTTAGGCACCCAAATCCAGGGGTTGCCCTCGTAGTATCCTTGTGCTCGCAAGAGATCTTTGGGGATCCATCGCAGCGTGGTTGTGTGTCTACATCGATAGCATCTAGACTGCCTCGTAGGCCGTGATGGCTAAGTATTTTGGCATTTAGAATCATGTTTGGGTGGTCTACCCGGATGTGATCTTTGCCGTTTTGGCACCCATATAAGCTTGGGCTCCTTGGCCTTGTGAGCACTCTTGGTGGGTTTGGGCCTAGGGTCGAGAGCCTAGCATGAGGCCTTAGTTTTCTTCTGTTTAGACTTGGGCTGAAGTGTGGTCGTAGGGGTTTCTACCGGTGGCTTTGTAATGGTGGAGTCGTCAGGATAGCCCTTGCTGAAAGTCGTCACTATACGCACATTGCCTATAGCAAGATGAATGCGATTTAGATTGTAATCCACATTACAGTTCGTTTGCTTCTTGAAAGTATGACCTAATAGTGACATATTACTAACTCCTTTAGTGTCAGGAAACACATGGAAGAAAGCTGGTAAACTTTCAGACTCGATAGAAATGACTACCTTGCACTTCCCTAGGAGTGAATAAGCATTACCCCCAAATGGGGTGAGTTTGGCATTAGTGGGCTGTAGTTTTGGTTGACCAATGCGTGTCCAATGGTCATGCGTCAAGATGTTGTAGTTGGCACCTTCATCAATCAAGGCATCGAAAGAATACGTCGCTCCTGCTGTGACTGTGATTCATAGATACGCCGGTGCTGATCTGTAAGGTCGGTAATAGTAGCCATGTAGACGTTCATTGGGGGTTCTAGCATGGGTGGCTCATGTAATGGATGGGAAGGAGGATAGTACTTCTTTATGCGATTGCCATTAAAAAAGCCTATTCCTTCGCCTTCAAGTGTCTCTAACTCAACATTCCCTGTTCTACCAATCATGTGCACTCTGTCCTTTTACAGAGTATAGCAGAACAAGGTCCCCTTGTTCAAAGTCTCGCTGTTTGTCATGCTCGTCAAACCACATCTTTCGTTGAGCCTTCTCACAAATTAGAGAGCGAGTGGCGAGGAGTCGGGTCTCCGTTAGGCACTCTAACTCCACTAAGCAATTGGTCCAAGCCTCTCTTCCCTTCCAACGCTCCTGGACTGCTATCCTTAAGTTAGGGATGAAGAATTCTAAGGGTAAAATGGCTTCAGTTCCGTACGTCAGCCTAAAAGGCGTCTGTCCTACAACCGTTTTATAAGCTGTGCGATAGGCCCACAAGGCCGCCATTAGCTTGTTGTCCCAGTCACTTCTTGAAGTAGACACTACCTTTGTAAGCACGTTGACTAAGATTTTATTCGTGGATTCAGCTTGGCCATTAGCCTGAGGGTAATAGGGAGAGGACTTCTGATGAATTATTAGGAAGGTAGAGAGCAGGTGGGAAATCACCTCATTAATGAAGTGCGTGCCTTGGTCGCTTACAAGTTCGATTGGACAGCCAAACCGTGAAATGACCTGCTCCCACAAGAACTTTGCAGTGGTTCTAGTATCATTCTTCCTCGTGTAGCGAGCTTGGGAATATTGTGCCGCAGGACTGATAGGTCCAATAAAATCGATGCCCATTTTTCAAAGGGTTGTCGGGCTATGACAGGGGTCAACTCCATCTTGTCTTTCTGCACAGGCACTTTGGTCCTTTAGCACTCATCGCAGTGCTTTACGAATTTAGCTGCATCGCGGAAAAGGGTGGGCCACCATAGTTGGGATTGTAGCACCTTTCAGGCTATTGTGTCCCCGCTAAAGTGTCCTCCAGCGATTCCGCCATGTGCTTCTTTCAATGCATTGTGCATCTCGTGCTCACATACGCATCTGCACAATAAACCATCTTGTCCCAACCTGTAGAGTTGGCCGGCTTATCAGTTAGTATGGCTAAATTTTCAGGATAAGTCTTCTCAGCCTGGCCTTCTCAATGGGTCTCTCAAGTAATCCGCTCTCTAGCACTTGCACTATGTCATCGGCCCGGCTATCAGTTAGTATGGCTAAATTTTCAGGATAAGTCTTCTCAGCCTGGCCTTCTCAATGGGTCTCTCGGTAGTTCGCTCTCTAGCACTTGCACTATGTCATTGGCCCAATACGGCGTCAGATCAGCTTTAAACAATTCTCTCTCGCTAGACAGGTTAAAGAGATGAGCATCCAGCAAATCGTCAGGTATGCCTTGTCCAGTGGCTTCTCCTGTGGGTATGCGGGACATGTGGTCAGCCATGTAATGCTGCTTTCCTTTGCGTACAACCATAGAGAAGTCAAACTCCAATAGAAGGAGTAACCATCTAGCTATACGTCCCGTAGCGCAAGGCTTGTTCACAAGATATAGCAAGGCTTGATGGTCAACAAAGAAGACAAAGGGAGTGGTCAACAGGTAATGCCTAAATTTCTTTACCGCAAATACCATGGCCAACCCCTCCCTTTCTGTCGTGGAATAGTTCATCTCGGTCTCTATGAGCTGCCTGCTGGCAAAACTCACTGGGTAATCTAAGTTATGTTCACCAGGCTGGCATAGCATGGCTCCAATAGCGAACTTAGAGGCGTCTATGTGTACATGAAACGTTATGTTCCAATTTGGGGCTTGTAACATTGGTGCAGTAGTAGCAAGAGCCTTTTTCAACTCCTCATATGTGCGCTAGCATTCCTCAGTCCACTCGAACACTATCAACAGCTTGTACAATGGTCTAGCAATTAGTGCATAATTTAGTACAAAACGTCGGTAATATCCAATGTATCCTAAGAAGCACTAAACTCCCTTGTAGTTATCGGGTGGCGGTAAGTCAACAATGACTCTGACTTTAGAAAAGTCATTAGCAATGCCGTTCATTGACACTACGTGCCCTAAGATGCATTCGTGTTTCACCCAGAACTGGCACTTTAAGGGGTTCAACGAGAGGTGGTACAACCTACACCTTTCAAAGACAGCTCTCAATTTCTCTAAGTGTTCGGCCCAACTAGAGTGTACGCATAAGTCGTCTACAAACACTTCTAGTTCGCGCCTAAGCATGTCCTTAAAGATAGTGCACATTAGGCATTGAAAAGTCGCATGTGCGTTCATCAGCCCAAAAGGCATGGCAATGTAGGCGAATACACCCCATTCTGTGGCAAAGGCAGTCTTGTGCCTGTCGTCGGGTGCACTTGCACTTGATTATAGCCCGAGAAACCATCCAGAAAACTGTAGGCTTCTTTACCTGCTACCCTCTCAAGCATGTGCTCGGTGTAAGGTAAAGGATAGTTATCCCTCTTTGTAGCGGCATTCACTTTCTTGTAGTTCAGGCACACTCGATTTTTCCATTTTTCTTCATGACAATCACGATAGGTGATACCCAGTCCGTGTGCTCAATCTCATATATGAATCCTGCCCCCATGAGTTTATCAATCTCCTCTTTTACTGCATGGGCGTGTTTGGGATTCATGGGGTAAGGTCGTTGTTTTGTTGGCACTGCATCAGGGACCATTGGGATATTATGAGTCACAACCCTAGGGTCGACTCCCTTAAGTTCATCATCCAATGTCCAGGCAAATACGTCAATATACTCTTGCAAGAGTGCAACAAGTTTGGTCTCCTCATCCTCCGTCAAGTCATCTGCAATGAATACAGGTCTTGGCTTTTCACCTTTCCCAGCCAAGTTAACTTCCTTGACTTTGGCGGGTCCCTCGATCTGTTCACTAGTTTGGCCTTGTCTTTTTGCACCTAGCAGAATCACCACTCTGTCACCCTTTTTAAATTTTGTAAACCGTTTGTGTAGATCCTGCAGTTTCTTTTGCCTTTCTGCTTCTGAGTCCTTTGCTTGCTTCCTGGCCTCCTTCTTTAGCCTCTTGCGCCTTAGGTGGATTGGCAAGTCTCCCTTGGTGCATTTGACTTTAGAAGGTTGTGGTATCTCGGGATCACTCTCAGTGCTGACTTCCAACTCTGAGTTAAACTCGCATCCCTCACTTGAGGAAGGTGTTTCCCCAGGGGGTCGTAGTTTAGTAGGTGCATCCGTCTTGAGCACTGGGATTACCCATGGTCGTGCCGCTCCGGCTTGCTCGTAATCCACGGCTCCTATGTGTTCTAGCCAAGATCTGTCACACTCCATTCGCATGACTCCTTTTTTGTTCTGACTGGTCCTTCCTCTCCTAGGCCTCGAGTCTGCCCTGATTTGTTCTATCGCTTTTCCTTCCGTGTCGTACTCTATTGTATCTATCTCTTCTTCACTCTCTTCTCCCGTAGAGTGACAGTCCTCATACTCCTCGTCATCAGAGTCCTGTCCTTCTGACTGCTCACATCATCACCTAAGCTTTCCTCTCCAGTCTCCTTGTCATCAGTAACTAAAGCCCAGTTATATAACAAATTCAGGTCGTGGACCTTGGTCCATTTCCATTCTGGCTTAGCTAATAGATCACGTAGAGGTTTTAAGTTAGTAGCCAAGTTGCCTTCCAGTTTACTGGTTAGATACTCTACGATTTCCTGAAGCTCTAGTTTGTTGTTGTTGGGGATATGGAACGAGGCTAGTTTGCCTGGGTTAAGTGAGCTTCCTGCCATCATGCAGAGTGGCACAATTGGCTCAATTGGCATGGTTGCAGTTTTAGCAGCCTACCGATATAGTTCTTCCTCATTCGAGAATGGTAGGTCAATGGTTGCCAAAACGTGCATCCAATCCCTCTCATCCTCAGGGCAAGGAATATATTTAGTGAGTGATCCATAGGGTTTGGTCGTTTGAGTATCGCCTTTCAGCATAGCTGAGATGGCATCTAGGTCAACAAGGGTCATCTTCCAAGTATCCATCTCTACCCTTACTGCACTAGTTCTGTTCCCTAGGAAAATCAAACCATTGCCCCAGTCCTCAATGACACGCTCATTCCTCATCCACGGTCGGCCTAATAGTATGTCGTAATCCACTTCCTTCATGACAATGAAGTTTACGGAAAACTGACACCGGCAATCTTTACTGGCCAATTCTTTAAGACCCCGAATGGTCTTACCTTCATTCCATTTGCTAACGTGACGTTAAACCTGGTAGTCTCTATAGGAGGGTTTCCCCATGCCTCTAAGACTGCATGGCTTAGTACACTAACACCTGTGCCTGTGTCTACAATTCCTTTTCGTGTCATATCTCCCAAGGCTAGGACGGGTAAAACTGCATGCATTTCAGTGCCTTCCCAAAAAGCATTAATGTGCAAAGACTTAGGAGTTGAGTGTAGAGTTAGACTTGGGATCTGTGTAACCGCATCATGATCTTGCGGATCAGCACCCGCAAGTCCTGTGTGTCCCTCCATCAAGTCTTTTAACTCCTGCCATAAGGAATGATTTTGCCTAAGCAGGTCTTCCAAGCTTAGAGTTACTGGAGTAGACAACAAGGTTGTGAGGAGGCTACTGGGCTCTTGTCTTCCCCTGAGGCTAGCATTTCTAGGCCATGCGTTCTATCTGCCCTGGCAAGTTTCCCCTTGGCCTTGCTGCTGAGTTGCTCCCATTGGTGCAGGTATGCTCGCAGCTTGTGGTTTTGAAGGTGAGACTGGTGTGCTCACACTGGAGAAATCGTCAATAGGATCTTCTAATATGGGTTCAGCATCCTTGAGGTGCTTTTGGGTGTCCTTGACCCACTCTTTGACCTTAGCTATAGCCTCGAGTTGGTGTTTGGGATGGGGATATTTCCCTATCTTGGAACTCCCTAGCTCGGCTGTCTTAGGAGTTGAGGTCTCTGCCTCTGCGTCTGTGACCCTCTTTCCCGTTACTAACGTAGTCGCTTCCTCGATTTTAAGAGTTATCTTTGCATCGGTTCTCTTTTTCCGTCTCCTCCGGCTTTTCTTTCCTCTTGAGGTTGCATCAAGGTTACTTGGCCCTGGCAAAGAGATGCCTGCCTATTTTGTTTGAGCTCGCGTCATAACATGTAGTGGGATGGGTGTATCCTCACTGTCAAAGGTTTCCACTCCAAAAAGCCCCAAAGGCACCGATGGCATGTTGGCAGAGCTAGTTGATGGCTTCCGCTTGGGACAGTCAGGAAACAGATGTGTGATTCCACACTCAGTGCATCGGAGATCCGCTTTGTCCTTGTTAGCTTGTTCTCATTCTGGGAAGCGTGATGAAATGTGGCCTGGGTGGCCGCAAGTCCAACATGTGACTGGATCTTGGCTTGGCCCTCCAAAGCCTCTGCCTCTTCCTCTTCCTAAAGCCATCATTGGCACCGGCCGATAGTCCATCAGGACTGGGTTGCCCTCCTTGTCATAGGATATGTACGGGTTGACATATGTTTCTTCCTCATTAGGTTCCTCCACAAAGTGAACAGGAGCATCGCTAGATGGGTGGGTTACAAAAGGCCCTGGTGGTCTGGGTATACCAATTGGGTTCATCTCCAGCCTAGGTATAGCAGGTCTTGAGTCAGTCGGTGCTGGGAGAGCTAACTGGGCTCCCCTCTCAAAATAAATTTGGTGGCCTATTACCTAAGTATGGAGGGTTGTACTGCTGCGCATATGGGAATCTCCTCGGCATTCTACAATGCACTGCATCATGCCTGAATCTACCGCAATTTGAGCATGGCCGAGATCTAGGATCTTGGCACTCAACTAGGAGGTGATTGCTGCCGCAGTATATACATTGTACATGCGATCTCACAGGCTTCCTTACCAGCTCTTGCAACCGTGCAATTTCCATTCTCATTTCTGCCATCCCCTGGTCGTGGTCTATACTCTTTCCCTTATCCTGCACACTAGCAGTTGCTTTTCCCCCCGAAGTAGTTGATCTCTCAGGGTCCCTTTGGCTTGCACTCTCTCGGTTGGTAGTCCTCATGTTGCGTTCTCTGAGTTGATCATCTACGTGTATTGCCTCCTCGAAAACTCTAGCTAGCACATCTTATTGCAAGGTGGAGTTACTGGCCAAAGCCTTGTAGAGCTCCTCACTCCGAATCCTATTCATGAACACTGTAGACACTGCCCTCTCGGTAGGTCGCTCATTGGCAGGGATTCTCTTGTAGAGGCTACGCACCTGAGTGACGTAATCCCTAACGTCTTCCTTCTCCCTTTGACTGATATTCATCAACCTAATGATGAGGTTATCCGAATATCCTGCCTTCGAAAACCTCTTGATGAAGAGGCCTTTAAGGCGAACAAAGTTCGTACATTCTACGTAATCTAGACTAGAATACCAAGTCCTCCTCTTATCGCCTAAGCACAGGCCGAAAGCTTGAGCTCGCTGCGCAGGGTCAGTAAGACCGTTTGCCTCACATACTTGCTCGAACTGCTCCATGAAGCTGTACGGGTCACTGCTAGGTTCGTATCTAGCTAGTTGTTTTGCTACGATGGGGATTCTAGCTTGCCCTTTAGCCCCTTGCGTGACTCCCAATCCTGACAGTAGCGCGGTGGCTAGGGCAGTAGCGCTCTGTTCAACGGACGTATTGTCCAAGAGTCGCTTTGCTACCAGTTCATTCAATGCCATGTCAGCCTCTGTTGCCCGTTCCCTCTCTACATTCGATCCAGATTTGGCCGCTCCAGCTAGGTCTAGCACTCGTCTAGCCTCGTACATATCTACGTCATGCTGTAGCCTTCTAGCCCTTTGCTCATGGTTGTAGGCAATTATGCCTTCTAGCGTTCTCTTGATTGCTCTTCTCTCTTCTTCCAGGTTTGCTACCACTTCCTCTACAGGTCTGTCCCTTCTATCCATATGCTAATCTCTAGGGTTCTAGGATCTAGAAAGGCATTAACCACATCTAGTTCCTTTACACGCTCCGGGGCCTTTTTGGTCTTGGTCACTATTGAAGGAGCGATCCTTAGTCCACTCCTTCTTGTCAAGATGCTTTTGAATCTCTTTTAGCAGCTAAGAGACAGCATCAACAACTATCGGAATGTTAGGTTTGGTTTAAAAGTATCTAGATCTTTGACCAAGTCATAATCTTTGATAGGATCCACAAGCTTCTCTAGCCTGCTAGGGAATGGGACTACACCCATTTTCATCTTTCCTTTTTCTTCTAACAATTGCTGCATCGACGCTTCTTCTATCTCTGGAAGTGCTTCTGTATCTTCTATCTCTTGGGCCTCTAATCCTGTCTCTGGGACTGTCTCTGTAGCTTTCTGTGGCATTGTAGTGCTTTGTACTGTACTGTACTGTTCTGTACTGCTTTGTCCCTCTATAGGTAGGTTGAACTTCACAGTCTTGGTAGGAGAGTTATTTTCATTCTGAACCACTGGTTCCTTCTTCTTGGTGCGTATAACAACAGCAACTTCCAATTCAACCAAATTGGAAACAGGTTCTTGTACCTTCTGTTGGCTATCAGTGGCATTGGCCTTAATAGGGGCTAGACTGGGACAGTCCTTTGCAGTATGGCCTTCTCCTTTGCATCGGCTGCATAAGGGCTTGTAATCCACTGATCGTCTAGGGTTTTGACAAATCGGGGAGATATGTCCCTTTTCACCATACCTATAACATTCCACCTTTGATCTCTGACCACCGCCAGATTGTCGTCCTCTGTAACTTTGAGAGGGAAACCTCCTTGGACCAAGATCACGGTCCTAGTGAGTAAATCATAGTTGTGGACCAGTTTCTGGACTGAGGTTGGAAATTCTCCTAAGTCTAATTGGTCCTCTCCTCGTTCGCCTCTTGATCCCGACATTGTTTCTGCTTCCAACTCCACGAGGTTGTCAATAAATCCAAGCAGCTCTCGGCAGTGTCCAATCCTCTATATTGTTACTTTCCGTGTCTTCGTGTCTTCTCCAGGTCCTACTAGTAGGGCACTCATGCACCTGTCTAAGTCTTGGGGTCTTCTCCTACTAGTGGGTTCCTTAATGTTATTAGATATCCTGATGTGTTCCTTGTTATTTGAAAGCAGCTGCAATCCTTATTCACACGTTATGCTTAGTGCTTTCGAGGTGCTTGGTGCGAAAATAGGCTTTTCTCTTTTCTTGCAGTGCAAACTTAGTGGAACACAAGAGTGAAGTGCTGATGCAGAAAGCGTTTAATGCGAACTCCACTCTATTTCTCTCCACATTCTTAGCCTGATTTGAGTTTTAAGCTCGGTTCCTGGCTATTCTATGGTCTTTTTGAAGGTCTGTGCTGCGTTTTCTATTCTGCTCTAAGTTCGATTGGTCTTTGAAGTTCTAATGGTCAAACTGTGTCTTGGGGGTGTTAAGGGTGTGTCATGGGGGTCAGGTCTGTGGCAGGGTCAACTAAAGATTCTTATTTTTCCTTCTGGCATGATGGTCCGATTCCCAGAATCGGGTCAGGTCTGTGGCAAGGTCAACTGAAGATTCTTATTTTTCCTTCTGGCAAGATGGTCCGATTCCCAGAATCGGACTGTTCGATTTTGGGAATCGGACAGGGCTGGTCCGATTCTAGTAGTCGAATAGTTCGATTCTTGCAGTCGGACATAGTGGTTCGAGTCCAGTAGTAGGACAGGGCTGGCCCGACTCTAGTAGTCGGACGGTCCGATTCTTGCAGTTAGACAGAGTGGTCCGAGTCCAGCAGTAGGACAGGGCTGGTCCGACTCTAGTAGTCGGACGATCCGATTCTTGTAGTCGGACAGAGCGGTCCGAGTGCCATCTGGCACGTCCGATCGGACTATCCGATCCGATAGTGGGGTCTGATTCTAAAGTTGTTTGGTCCGATCCGAATGTTGGATGGTCCGACTAGCACGCAGTCCGACTCCCTCAGTCGGACGGTCCGATTCTTGGAATCAGATGGTCCGACTCCAGGACTCGGGTGGTCTGACTCTGGGAATCGGACCACTGAGACCTGGTCCGACTGCGTCTGGCGGCAGGCGCGATTTCGACGCGTTTCGATTCCACTTGATGCCTACTACACACAATCACAAGAGACTTTCCAGATATGATTAGGGCACTACTAAGAAGCACCAGATTCACCTAGAGTAGCACAAATCGATGGCACCCAGAATCGTGATAGGGCTCCCTCTTCCTGGCAACCAGAAGCTCTCTCTCTCTCTCTCACAAAGCTAACCAGTGAAATGAGGTTTGCCCTGGCCTCCCAAGCCTCTTAAGGTCCTTTCCTAGCACTGCAAAACCTTAAAGCCAGTTTCCTTTTCCCTGTTTTACCCAGAAATTTGAATCTGGTCCCCTGTTTCCCTGTTTCCAGCAGCAACCAAAACCTTCTGTTTTCTCTTTTCTTAACCTAATCTAACCTTAATCTAGTGCAACCAAAATGCACAACAGAGATGCAGAATGGTAGTCCTACACTAATGCTTCCAACAAACCAAAACACTTACTTGTTTTACGAATTAAGACCTCCTAAATCTCCTAGCTATCTCGAGCACCGGTTTGGGCTGCAAACCCTACTTCTATGCTTGATTTGATGCGCGCGGCGCTCAAGGCTCGATTCCGTTGGTCCTGGCAACGGAACCAAAATGAAGGGGAACTACAAGCTCTACCCCGAGACCTACAGACCACTTATTGCTCAAGTGTTTCGAACCGAGCGGCCATGGCTACCTCTCACATAGCCGACGCGCAATGCCTACCTTACGGGTGTAGTGAGCTTACCTTGATGCTCGATCGAGTACCCTCCTCTTTCTTGCATACCGGTAGCTCCATGATCCTTGAGGCAAACTCAAGCAACCTCAATTCCTCTCCCATGAGCTTCATCCTCCATAGCCACGCGCGAGACAAGAGAAGAGATCCCTCACTCCCTCACACTCTCTCAATCCCTCTCTCAAGCACAAGCAAGATGGCAAGAAACAAGAGAAGAAGAAGAAGAAGCTTTGGCCACACACAAGAATGATCTTCTCATTCACTTTTTGAACTTTATATACATGCCCTACTTTTCATGGGCGGTCATCCCCTTTTTTACATGGCCGGCCTTTAGCCTAGGCCCATTTCTGATTTCCCACCATTCTAATCTATCCTATTCCCAACTAATGCATACAATTTGCACAGGAGTGAGCCTGGCTCTCTTTTACAAGGATTCGAGAGCACTTTCACACTTAATGGTGCGCTTTTTACTCTTTTACTTTCCTTGGGCGACTCTAAGACTTCTTGAGGGTCGTGCCCGTGCTTTTTCTGTGCTGCAGTAAACATTAGGTAAACATAGACTGACAATGACATAGAGACTTTACTGAAGGACAAAAGTACTATGACATTTCATTAGAAAAGAGAGCAAGTACAATGCTTTATAGAAATTGGATGGTAGCACTTCTCCTACTGTGCTTATGGGATTCTAGTCCCGAGCCCACACTGTTCCATAAAAAGAGGCTAAGTGGGTGTGATTGCAGAAATCTCAATAGTCGACCCAACTCACAATTCCACTAGCATAAGCACAATGCACCACACGACAAGGTATACACACCCCTAGGTAGTGCTTCTTTTCTTTTTAGGTAAATACAAATGCTGCAATCCACCAACTTCGAAGGCCCCATCATCCACACAATGTGTTCCCGGCCTCCACCACCTTAACCGGTTGATCAATTTCTTCCCAAGACCAATCCCCTCGAGATCCCATCATCATCAACTCTCATACGACCGCCTTTTTAAATCACCGAACCTTCATCAACTCAAAACGGCCTGTGTCATGGAACTTGCAACCGTCTAGGAGGGGGTAATGTTACACAATATATCACCATGCAGCCCAGACGATGCAAAGGAAAACCAAGGAAGCCCCCTTCAAAAAGTGAATGAAGAAGCTCATTCTGCTCGGGCGGGAACAACACAAGAGATGGCAACCTCAAAAAAAATGTGGGGGAGCTCCAACTACTTTGGTGAGGTCCTCTCAAGGATAAGGGAGGCCCTGGCAAGGATGAAGGATGCTCTATCAAGGATGACAAAAAGCACTGAAGATTCTAGCAAGGTGCTCAGAAAATATGGAGGTAAGCACCAAATATTCTAGCAAGGCTCTCTCAAGGATGAGGGAGAACCTCCTAGGCTCTCACAAGGAAAGTGTGAGGCACAATACAATTCATTTTATAAGGAATGCAAGTTTCCTCCTGTGCAAGTGGTGAACTCTAAATGGACATAGGTGAAGGGTAAGGAAACTTGAAGGGAATAGGGAAAAGCCATGTTCCGCTCGTGTTGTTGCAACCTCGGAGGGTGAGAGGGGGATCCATCCAACACCATCTTAAATTTCAAAGCTAGATCCGCCCCCACCAATCTCCCTAGGGGATCCGTTCAACACCATCTTCAATTTCAAGGGACAGATCCACTCAAGATCAATGTTAGGGAGGCCCCAACTATATCTGTAATTTCAAGGGCCGGTCATCCCCCACAAGGGCTTATATACAAACTCAAAAAAGCCATCTAGCTCCACCCATCCCACCTTCCAATGACTACCCATCAATGCCATGGGACTGGTACTAGGCTAAGAGGGGAGTAATGTTAACCTCAGCACAAGAAGAAAGTGGAAAAAGTGGAAAAGTGCAAGTCGAGACCTAAAAGAGGTGGCCTAGAAGGAAATCAAACACAGCAGAAGAAGCAAGAAGGGAAACGGTCAAAAGTGCAAGGGCGGCCTCAAAAGCTAAGTCAAAGGCAGAAGCGCATTCTTAAATGCAAGGCACCCCTAAAACTTTTTGTAAAAGAGCGCCAGGCTCCCTCCTATGCAAATTGTAAAGGTATATGGGCGGTAGAAAGGAAGCTAGGAAGATAGGAGGACAATGGGAAAGAGGGCCTAGGACGGCCATGTAAAAAAGGGAATGAGGGGATGACTGCCCAAAAGGGATTTAGGGTTTTGTAATCAAAATTAACCCCTCTAGGATTCCTTGACTACTAAGCCCAATTGTTACTCATCCTCCAATGATCCTGCCACCATTGATTATTTCTACGAATTGGTAGAGGATGAGGAACATATTAACTCCTTTGTTTGCTACTAGAATTGTATTTCATGGAGGAACCAAAGTATTGAGAAGCTCACAAACATCTCAGTTCAATAAGGAGCATGAGACTCTACTATCCAAATGATTAATCCTTGATGAGATTATGTCTTAGTTCCTCTCTTTATGATGGCCCCTAACTCAATGCCTCAGGTTTTCACCAAGGGCTATCTCATCCCTATGAACAGCCTTGAATTGCACAAGTAATTGAAACTATGATAGCCATGTTTCCATGACAAAAGCAAAGCCAACCTTCTAATCTTTGAGGAGTTACTCAACACCCCCACTTGAAAATGGATTAGTCTTGTTTGATTATCACAAACAATGACCTCTTTGTCTCCCTAATGTAAGAGCAAGAGTAGACATTGACCACGAAATTGAACTCAAGAAGGAAGAACCTATAGATGACAAAGACAAAAATGACATTGATATTGACTCAATCAACCACAACACTTATGCTCAAATGATAGAGAAAATCTTGGATGACCATATGCCCTTATAGATGGAAGGTTTTCTTACTGATGGAGCATAGTCAATAGCTAGGATGATTGGAGAACTTAGAGGTATTAAACTATGAATGAATGGGATATTAACCTACAGAATTGGTTCCCATCTTTGAAATGCTCATGGTTGATTAAAAAATATGTAACCTTTTTTGCTTCAATGACAAAAAGTACCAACTTAGAAACAAAGGGGAATGATAATCCGGACTCTAAAATTCCACTATCATCCAAGTTTTGCAATTTTGAAGCAGAATTCCCAATCCATCTTAAGTGGAAAATATCTAGAAAATATCACACTTGATAATGAGTCAAAAACCAAGAGTTAGAAGAAGCCACAAGATCTCCCAAAATAATTTATGAGATACAAAAAAGGAGATCACATCATTGGTTTGCTTGGTGTAAAGAGGGAAGGTAAAATCAACAAGCCCATTGAGGGAATGACAGAGATAAAGAAGATAAACCTTGCTAAATTAAGAGAAACTCCTAAACCAATATGTGTCACATCGAGGACCTCAATGTAGAAGATAAACAATGACTTGTCAATCTACTTAAGGAGTATCTTGTGTTTTCTTGGAACTACTCAAACCTCAAGGGCGTATTGCCCCAAGTGTTGACAAATACTATTCCTTTGAAACATGATACCAAGCCTACAAAACAACCACCCCGCTGCATGAATCCTTGCTATTCACATCACATTTGAAAAGATCTAGAAAAACTATAGAAAGAGTGATTCATTTACAAAATTGAGCATACAAACTGAGTATCACCCATGGTACTCATAAAAAGTAGAAAGATTCAAGTATGCATTGACTACAAGAAACTAAATGTTGTAACCAAACCAAGATTATTATCCACTCTCTTGTTGGATGATTTTTTGGGCTATAATCAAGTACAAGTCCACCTTGATTGTTGGGGGCTAGGAATGGGGAGTGTTTATCTACATTGTCATGACATTTGTCTTGACTAATGCATTGGCCACTTACCAATGACTCATGTCTATTATCTTCAAGAATATGTTTAGATGATGGCTTGAGATATTCGTAGATTGCCTCTATGTCCACTCTAGTTAGGAGGAACACCTCAAAAGGTTTTGATTAGTCTTTGAGCGATGTTAACAATACCACCTCCTCTTAAATCCCTCAAAATGTCAATTTTGGGTTAAACAAAACATCATTTTGGACCATGTGGCATTCCAAAATGACATTGCAATGGATATTGTTAAGATCAAGGTGATAATGAATCTCCCACCATCCATTAGCCCACAAAGGTATTCAATGTTTTCTTAGACATATTAGATACTAGTACCACTTTGTCTTGAACTACGCTTCCACAGCATGATCTCTTTACAATTTGGTAGTTGTCTGGGAATGAATATCGATGCTTCCAAACTTGCAATTAGAACTATGTTATGCACAAAACATGGCATTAGCAATTATGTTTACCATCAAGAAGTTTCATCATTACTTGTTGGCTTCCCCATTCACATTTTTTGTAGACCATCGAGCACTTTTCCATTTGGTCAACAATCCCTACGATATAGGCCACATTGCTAGATGCCTTCTACTTCTACTAGAGTTTGACTTTCATGTGGTCATACATAAGGAAAAGAAACACATTATTTCAAAGACATATCTCGTATCACCAATAGTGAAAAGAAACACATTATTTCAAAGACATATCTCGTATCACCAATAGTGAAAGTAATTGGATTTATGATAATCTTCCTCACACCCATTTGTTTCACATTTAGCGAGAAGCCCAGTTCTTTAAGGCATACCTCATGCCCTATTTGGCAAATGATATCATTCCTATCTTGTAAAATGGCATGCCAAAGAGACCTATTGAGAAGATGTGTCTCACTCATCTCTTGATCAAGACCTAGCCTTATTAGATGATTACTAATCAACTCTATCGACTAGGGAAATATAGTCTTCTTCAAAGATGCATATGTGAGCATGCAATTGAGGATGTGCTACAAGAAGCAAATGAAGAGATTGCAAGAGGGCAGTTTAACACACATGCCACAACAAGAGAAATTTTACACTTCCAATTGTGGTGGCCAACTCACTTTTAATACACAACCCATTTTGTCAAACACTATAATGTGTCAATGAACTAAGCTTCCAATAAAAAATAATCAAATGGAACTCTCCCTAATAATCGCCCACGAATCCTTTGAGAAGTGAGGAATAGACTTTATGGGACCCATCAGTCCTACTACCTGGTACTTCCAAGCACTATACATTATTATAGCCACAAATTGCAAGACTAAGTGGGTAGACTAAGGAACTTATTTCTTGAATGATGTCATCAAATATATTCTCTCCACATTCCTAGTCATGTATTGCAACTTTAGTCCTTAAGCAAATGGCCAAGAAAAAGCTTAACATCTTGAGAAAAACCATCTCAGTTTTTTTATATATAGTGTACAAGGTGACTACATGCCAACTCCCTTTAGGCTGACTCATGGAACTTACACAGTTATGTTAGTCGAGTTCCTTATCATGAATGCTATGAGGTGAAAAATCATAAACTTGAATGCCTTACTACACTTGAACATGTGATAGAAATGTGACTACTCACAATTCACACCGTGCTTACAAAGAAAGCTTGACAAAGGTCCTAGTTTGATAAACATGTTAAGCGGTGATCCTTTCATAGAGGTGGCCTAGTATTGTTACACTTAATCAAACACCACAAGCCCAAACTTTAAGTTTCGAGGCCTTGGCTTCTATAGTGTCAGTGTCGTCACTAGGACAGGCAACATGGAGTTAGAAACCTTGGACAAGTAGAGTATTGATGTGGCCCAGGTTCTGTCAAATCAAGTTTCTTCTCCCAAATAGGTCCAACAATAGTTTATGCAAGATGTGCTTTGCCGTAAATCTTTTGGAGAATGAGTTGCAGGCAAGCTATGGACAAGAGATGAGGAGGAGAAGGATGATGATGTTATTATTCTAAGTCTCCTTGACTTGGAGTTCTTGCATATACCTTTGGCTAGTGAGCTAGGGAAAATGTGGAATCGACATTTTCAAAAATTTTGTGGTGGGAGAATTAATTATTCTAGTTTGCTAGTCACCTAGAGGGAAATAATTCTAATATGGATGCTCAAACTTCTAAGGTGATATTGTTCTTGCTATTTCGTTCAACATTTTGTTGGCACAATCTCCATTATATTTTGTGGTATCCCAATCTTCTTCTACAACTCTTTTACTAGTGGATAAATGCTTGGGAAGAATGCTAGTTGTTAAGGTCCCTTTTCTTAACAATTGTAAAGATATACCCTATGCACATCAGAGCCTTGTTTGTGCATCAACTTGGTAGCTTTTTAGATAACTAGGTCAAGAAACGTCCAAAAGAGCATGCTACTATGCTCCAACAATGTTGATGTGAACTACATGAGCATCCTAAAGCTAAGTTTATCATCTTAATTATCACAGGAGCATCCTAAAGCTAAGTTTGCACATCATAATTAAGATGGTGGAAGTTCCAAAAGCAAGTCCCCTTATCTTCACAATAATTTTGTCCCTCATATTCATGTAGCTCAACCTACTTAAGTCAATTATGATGTTTGTGATGATGGCAATGTGCTGGAAGGTTGGAATCTAAAAGGAGTGGGGAGTATTACAATTCCTCTTGTAGGATAAAATTCACCTATAGGTGATCACACCAATAGATAGTTTGAATTTATTCCTTTCATGGTGGTTAGTGAATGATCCAAGAGAGTCAAATTTCACAATTCCCTTGTTCCAAATTCAAGTGAATGGATTTTTCTCCTTTATTTTTGTGCACTAAATGGGTTCAGCAATTAGCATTAGGCTAATTCCCATTGGATGTGCTCAAGAGTTATGTACTATGTATCTTTATATATTTTGCACATGGTTACAAGATGGATCCTTATTGTTTGAAATTTCTATGATGCATCAATTTTTTATGTATTATTATCACTTTCATTTACCCTAAATATAATGTGCTTCTATTCAACACTTACACAATGTTCCTCTTGGCATTTTTGTATCATGGCGTCTACTAGGATTGCACTATACTAGTGAGAAGAAATGGCTGGAAACAAGGGATAGAACAAGCCTAATAGAAGAATTTGGAATCCTCGACCTTCATGAAAAAGTGTCAATCATCATGTTAGGATGTGAATTAAAAGCTATGGAGTGCAAGAGGGTTGAGAGAGAGAAGAACATAGGAGAGCTATGTGGATACAAAATGAATGGTACCTTATTCTTTGTTATCTTAAATTATCTATAATTGTACACACATTGTGTACTTATACAAGGGGTGCCTCCCCAGCTATTGGCCAGTGACCTTTACCCCAACAATGGACGTGTATGCTCAAACTATGTGAGCCCATTAGACTAGTGATTCTCAACTAGCCCATGTTTAAGAAAGAAGGTGGTGGATTGGATGTGGATGGTGGCTCCAACTTGTGTGGATGTCAAAAGTGATGCATCGATGGATGTGTGTAAATCTATTATAATAGATTGCACACCATAAGGGATAAGAGAAAGGAGAAATAATGCAAAGGAAAAGAAGGACACTACAAAAGAACTTAGAATAAGAATTCTAGGAAAATGGAATCCATATACCAAGATAAGAGACAAGATAGAATAACACTCAATCATTGACTATGTGGGCACTAGCACCAACTTCCTCTCTCCAATGGAAGCTATTGTGGGTGCATGTTGAACTTATATTGGAGAAGGGAGAGGTCAGCCATAACAGAGAACTAGTCAGCTAGCATTTGGAGCCACCAAAAATAAATTCGGCCAACATAGAATGTGCACAACTCACTCCTGAACTAATAATATCTACAAGACACTCTCAATTCATGGTGGGCAATCTAGTATATTACAATATACAATGATGATGATGATCTATCGTACATACAATAATCACACTCCAATAAGACCATGGATGCCCAAGTAGTGGGTGGCCAACCCATCAACAAGGTTCCTCGGAAAGAACCTAATGTCAATGTCAATCACAACTATTCTTGAGAATAGAAAGGAATCATAGCAATTATTTATATATGTCAAAAATGACTTTAAAGTAGCATATTTGACCACCTTTTCACTAATGCCACAATGCAATGACCACCGATTGCCCTCCTTTGGCTAGATCACCAAAGTTTTCCCTCATGTGAACTTGGACTAAGAGTTGATCTTGCTCTCGGCTGCCACAACTCACCCTCATGTACCTAGATGATCCTAGCTCTAGGATTTTAAATGGCTAGACTCCAATTGACGTGTCAAGGAAAACACCTTTTTGGATCTTGTGCACCTATATGAACATATAGATGAGGCTTAATTGTCCCACCTTCATCACCCTCTCACACTCCCACTCTAGCATTGGAGAGTTGTGAGGGATGACCTACACCATGCAAGTTGGAAGGGAGTCTTGTGCAGTCACAGTGCCAATGCCAATGGTTAGAGCATGAACCTAAACTTACAAATGATGAGGACTCATTGATAGGATCATCACCTTTCTGCTTTGTTATTTCTTCTCCTTTTTCAAAGCCCTCTCCAAAGTTGGGACATCTAGAGTACTTAGAGACAATATCCACATCAAACCTGAATTTGGACACAACAAGTCTCCAACAAAACACTCGTAGATGAGTAGTCATGTTGGTTATTTGTAGGAGAAGCTGGAGGAGCCATGAGAAGCTAGATACAAAAAAGATAAAATGAGGTAAGAGAAAGTTAGAGATAGGTGTGTGTATTTGATGTTTAATTGTCCCACCTTCATTACCCTCTCACACTCCCACTCTAGCATTGGAGAGTTGTGAGGATGACCTACACCATGCAAGTTGGAAGGGAATCCTGTGCAGATATTGCCAATGCCAATGGTTAGAGCATGAACCTAAACTTAAAGATAATGAGGACTCGTTGATAGGATCATTACCTTTTTGATTTGCTACTTCTTCTCCTTCTGCAAAGCCCTCTCTAAATTTGGGACATCTAGAGTACTTAGAGACAATATCCACATCAAACCTGAATTTGAACACAAGAAGTCTCCAACAAAACACTCGTTTATGAGCAGTCGTGCTGGTTATTTGTAAGAGAAGTTGGAGGAGCCATGAGGAGCTAGATACAAAAAAGATAAAATGAGGTAAGAGAAAGTTAGAGATAGGTGTGTATATTTGACACTTAATTGTCCCATCTTCATCACCCTCTCACACTTCCACTCTAGCATTGGAGAGTTGTGAGGGATGACCTACATCATGCAAGTTGGAAGGTAGGCCCATCCAGCTAGTGCTAACGCCAATGGTTAGAGCATGAGCCTAAACTTGTAGATGATGAGGACTCATTGATAGGGTCATCACCCTTCTTCTTTGCCGTTTCTTCTCCTTCTACAAAGCCCTCTCTAAAGTTGGGACATTTTGAGTACCTAGAGACAACATCCACATCAAAACTTGAATTTGAACACAACAAGTTTCCAACAAAACACTTGTAGATCATGCTGGAGAAGTTGGAGGAGCTATGAGGAGCTAGATACATAAAATATGAAATGAGGCAAGAGAAAGGTAGAGATAGGTGTGTGCCAAGAACATACACTAACAAAAGTTTCAAGAGTTGAAGTAGTAAAGAAAGTGCATGAAGAAAGGATCAATGGTACATAGAATAAAGTGTAGGAAACATGACAACTAAATACACAAGAACCCTCTTTTAAGATGAGCAATGAGCCACAAAAGCTAATTAAAAGTCAAGATTATTGTTGCACAAATAGATGAAACATGAGAATTTAGACCAAAATAAAAGGTAATAAAGACACAAAGGCAATGTTAACATTCACCAAAACATAAATATAATCTATAAATACTATCACCCAACTAGCAAAAAAGTAAAATTATACAATCGCGGGTGTAGTACAAAACATTGGGTAACCCAAGTCAAGCAACCCTAGAATAGGTTGCTAGTCTTGCAATAGATACAAATATTGAAAATGCAAATTACAACAACCAAAATGCAATCAATATGCAATAGAAACTTGCCTAAATGAAGCAACAAATGGTCACCCATGCTTTAGATTGATTACAGTTATCCCAAAAGATACAATTAGTAGCAAGAGAGAGTAAATGCAAATCTACAGCAGAAATCAACGCCACAAGACCTAACACATGGACATCTAATGCCATGTTAGAAGTGGATACAACAATGGAAGCATGTAAATCGATTGTAATAGAATTCACAACACAAGAGAAGAGAAAGGAGAAACATTAGAAAGAAAAAGAAGAACACTACAAAAGAACTCAAAAGGAGAATGTCTGGGAAATGGAATCTACATATCAAGAAAATAGTAGTACAAAAACAATAGCAAGTCACCAACTATGTGGGCACTAGCACTCGCTCCCTCTCTTTAACAAAAGCTATTGTAGGTGTATGTTGAACTAATATTGGAGGAAGAAAAGCCTTAGCATAAATAGGCCATAAACATAAACTAGTCGACGAGCATCCAGAGCCACCAAAAATAAAGTCAACTGACATAAAATATGTCAATTGGCCATAATCTAGCACAAAAAGTAAGTTAGCTCCCAAAAAATACATCAAGGTTGGAAAATGCACCCAGCCCACGAGAACATGCATAGACTCACTCATGAACTGACAATATCCACTAATAATGGGTATAGGGAGATGGAGATAGAAAGGGATAGGTAGGTATTGGCTACTCTAATTGGGAAAGGGGGAACAACTAACGCCCTATCTATGCCAGCGTTGTTTGTCGAGACACTATGTATCCAAAGAGTGAAAATAAAACATTTTCTTCAATGTTACATGATTTCAATGTGTGCCTATGGGATGAGTTATTTGGTGATTTATGCAATCTGTCAAGAGTATGTCAATGTATGACAAAGTGTGAAGTACCAGTTCATGTGTTGGACATGTAAGTGACAAAAAATAAGTGTCAAAGTCCATTATCGATGTGCTAGGAATTATTTTGAGTAGTACAAGTCTTCCAAGCTGAAAAATATCAAAAAGTGTCGCATTTACAAAAAAGTGGTATTTTCAACTATTCTAAGGATGTTTGCAAGTATGGCCACATTGACTTATTGATTAGGTCTATTCGCTTTCAAGTTGAGCACCATGATGATCCTATTTTGAGTCCCTATAAAAAACTTGGTAAAACTAGTGTGGCAACCATGCATAGAAAAAAACAATTATAGGAAAAGCAAATAGCAAGAGTTTGGAAGGCAAAAAGCATGAAAAGTAACAATGAAAAGCAAGCATGAACTATTGTAAATGGTTACAAATAGAGATTTGAGACATTGTTACAAGCCTAGGCGAATAAACAAGTGATTTATTATTGTGATTAATAGGGCTAAAGTAAAAGGAAAGTGGTTCTATCTCTTTATGGGTGCCTTTAGCCCAAAAATACTTACATGTAAGAGGTAATTTTTGGGATAGTTCTAAGGATATCTTTCCTTACCGATGTATGTGTGAACTAAAAGTATTTGTGTGGTTGTAGTTGAAGAGATCTCACATAGTTTTACTAAAGAAAGAGGTTTGAAGTGGTTTGAGGTTGTTTTATGCATATCTATCTATTTTAGCATGGTATTCTGCAGTATTTCCAAGTGTTTCCTTTGTATTTGAATATTGTATTTTTCTTATGAGTTAAAAGAGTGGTGTTGAGCTATCGTGTTAGACAAAGTTTGTCTAAGATATCATCTTCGATACAATGTTTTTAGCTTAAAGAGATTTATTGTAGTTTTATAGAGTTTCCAAGAGTAGTACATTCTCTTGTCAGGTTTAACAGTTTCTTACATTCTACAATACATTCAAGAGTTCTTGTTCAAAAATTTCTTTCTTCCATTTGTCTTGTATTTTCCTTGATTCCCAATGAATTTAGGCCTAGACTTTTTCAACCCCCGGCACACGAGAAGGCCTACCTCAAAGTCTATAAGATAGGGGAACAAGTTAAAGATAAAGTTATAGTCATGACAACAAGTATTAGAGATTTCATAAGGACTTACAAATTGATTAAACATGAATAGGCTGTTACTAGGGCTCTACACAAGTGATTGCAGAGACGAAGACGTTTAATGGAAAAAAGATGTCTAGCTTTATTCGCTTCTGTGTAGACAAGCTAGAGCTAGCCAGTGTATCGACAAATGATATACCAAGGTAAAAGACAAGTGATTCCACCTCTTTATGGATGCCTTTAGCCCAAAAAGGCCTCCCTATAGTACAAGGGTATTTTTGGGGCAAATCTGAAGATATATTTTCCTATTTTTGTAAGTGCAAACTAAAAGTTTTTGTCTAGTTGTAATTGAAGAGATCTCACAAGGTTACACCAAAGAAAGAGGGCTGAAGTGATTCTTGGTTGTTTTATGCATATTCGAGCTATTTTGACAAGACATTCTACAATATATCCAAGTGTTTTCTTCACATTTATTGTTGTCTCTCTCTTCCAAGCTAAAAGAGTTGTGTTGAGCTATTGTCTCAAACAAAGTTTGCCTAAGCTATGGTCTTAGGCACAATATTTTCACCTTGAAGGAATTTATTACAGTTGTACAAAGTTTCCAAGAGTAACAGAGTTTCTTGTTGGGTTTAATTGTTTCTTACATTCTATAGGTCAATCAAGAATTCTTGTTCCAATATTTCTTCCTTTCATGTGTTCACTTTATATTCAAACATCTTAATCACTAATTTTGAAGACAATACGAGTTTGTCATTTTGTCCAAAATTCAATTGAAACTAGTCTTAATAACTCATATCTTGTAGGACCAAATCTAGTGGATGATACCAAAAGACCATCACCCCTCCTAGATGTGGTTTCATTATAACCTCTAATCCTATTTGTACAAAGGGTTTTGATTCTTCTTGATCAAGTGCACGTAGCAAATAGTCATCATCTGATACTTCCATGATTAAATGCCAAAGGTGAGGTTTGTGAATCTATTTTGTGCAAATCTGTGTTAAGGTTTGAATATGAACAAAGGCCATAGAGAATAGGATTGATTTTGAGATATTATAAAGACATGCACCCATCCAAAATGGTCAATTGGTTGCACAATGAAAATATCAATTGGCTGCACAATGAAAATATCTATTGCAACTGAAAGGGAGGGTTCCCTTTTTGTCATAGGTTTGAATGGAAAGTTAGTTTTAAATTATCTTTTCCATGTTTAGGAAATATGTGGTTAGGGAGATGGTGCCTGACTTTGAAGTAGGAACCATTTAAAAGATCAAATTTCATGTGGGCATCTTTTTGAAGATAGTGACACGGTACACAACGGATTTGGTACATTCGCTAACAGCAAATCACCATAATGCTTTAGGGTTCAAAGACTGCCATCCATGTTATTTTGAGCTCACTTTATAAAGAATCAACTTAAAGAAAATATAAGTCACATAAAATAGCAAGCAACTAAATCCCATCTAGATTCCGCATTGTTCCAATGGCAGCAATTACTCCATTCTTTCAATGTGGGATGTTTTCATAGCATTTAATTATGTTAGCCAAACATACACTAAATTATATTGCTTAAATACTTCTAGGCTTGGATCTACAATTCAGTATATCTGGATATTGATACCAGTTATTAGATGTACTATTAACATATTCTGCTCTGCCCAATTTTCTTTAAACCCTACAGTGAGAATTCCTGCTAGGATGGTGTACTAGGAATATACACAGTTTGCAACATTGGGTGTTGTGCATCAGTTTGCAACATTGGGTGTTGCGAATGCATGAGCGCAAAATTTTTGGCGCAGATGTGGATCTGACTGTTTCTTGGACACTTTGACACTTTCAATCATCCAATTTATGCTATAGGTGTGTAAGGCATCTTGACATCTTTCCACTTTCAACCACGAGTGTGATTTCTCCATTTTTCAACTTCCACATCAATGGCTATGTGCAATCACACTGACCGCACTAGTAGTTACAACTGTTCTTATTATCTTTTTGTACAGGTGTAAACTAAGCTTTCAAGTGACAAGCTGCAAAAAATAGCATCAACAAGCCTAAAAGGTTCGCATTCCTGTTTGTTGACCCTCCCAAGCGACATACTGTACAACGTTATTAAACCCATTTTGAAGACAGATTATTTCAAAAGAATGAGAAATAAAAATCGCAAGGTTGAGGCATTAGAAGTATTCAATGGAAGAACCTCCCAAATATCTGGAAAAGCTCTGCAAATATTCACAGATACGCACCTGCCCTCTCACAACTCCCAAATGCACTCACGAACACACATACAGCCCATTTCTTGATATATATTTTCTGATTCAAAAGCATGTTTTAACTACTACAGAAAACTTCTGCCACCGAACTGCACAAGATTGTGCAGAGAATATCCCTGATCAGTAAGTAGATTACAAAACTAATTCGATTCTGTATTGGTCTGATTTGTAAAGCATGTCACTTGAGTCCATCTTCACAATCGTCCTTTAACATACTCCACCCCCTATATGGACTCACTCATGCATGTCCCCGCGAAAATATGGAACAGGACTGATGCAATGTATTTCTTCTGAGATGTTTTATGAGCTGGAAAAGTCCTCTTCCCCAGATACACTCTGGACAGAACCATTCAATTGGCTGGATACGTTCTGCTCATGTCCAGGTATACTGTGCACTGAACCTGCTGTCCCTGTGCTCACTGCAGTTGATAGCAGGAAGCTTCCGGCAGAATTTCTCAAAGATGAGCATGCATTTCCAGTGGCTGTAAAAACTGTTAAAGCATATTACATCATTTCTGAATTATCAATGTTTAAACCTGAAACCCTGATATTTATTATAAGAGGGGGAAACCATTACCAAATCGAATCACTTTCTGAATGAAAGATTTTATACACATCAGTTCCGACAGGTGTGCCAAGAGGAAGGTGTTCTGCACATCAGCATCAGTAAATGAGTAGGCCATATAATCACAAATGTGCTCTACTCTATATGCCAGTACCATAAAACCCAGACAAACCACTGTCCTGAGACACAAGTAGCAACTTGAAACCTTACCAAATCTGCTCGTGTTCCATTCACAACACTATCTAGCGTCGCCTGATATCGGGAGAATAGTGGGCGTAAATTATTTGTAAGAATTTGCTGTGCTCCCTGAAATATTCAAAGGAGGAATATTCTTTAACTTCATGGAGAAACAACAGCTTTGAGATTCCTAGACCCTATGATATCACTCGCAATTGTAATTGGAATACTTTGCGTTACAAAAAACTGATAGCTGTAAAATTGATAACGTCGTTTCCATGCATTGACACAAAAGAAAAGGCTTAATAATGTAAGGTCAAATAGCAACGTTAGCAAAAGCTCAATAGAACCCACCAGTAGCTTTTTCTTTCTCTGTAAGTCTTCAAGTTTGTCAAGTTGTGAAGATACTTCCTATGCTTCAGTAGGAGCTCTACAAAGATAAAAAGTGTACCACAAGCCCTATTCCACCAATATATACTTTTGCCCATATTACCAAATCCATGGCGGGAGTCAATATAGAGCATTATGGGGTGACCAAGGGATTGCACTATCTGCTCCCTAGGAGGTTGCCTCAAAGAGGAACAAACAATAGGCCTAAACCTCTGATTACAACAACAGTTGAACCTTGCATCGCTGAAAATAATGGTTGCATGTATTAAATTTTGTTGGATGCCAGTGGCTAACCATCTTAGACTTCAGGTATTGACTCCTGAGTAAACTGGCCAGAAGATGAGGACTGGGATCCATTGCCGGACAAACACAACTGCTTTTGAAAATACTTCTACTGTATTTTGAATTTCATTGTGATGACTCCGCTTGCATTTAAACCGGCAAAAGTTGCCACTTTGTGCTATTGGTACATCTTGACCATTGCAAGTGAGTAATTTACCATTTTTCAGTTCCTTCTTTTTGGGGGTAAAGAGAGGATTCATCTGAGTACATTACTTTAAGGCAATTCAGAAACAACTATGCTCACTGAAGGGGCTGGAGATGTTAAAACTAGATTAGGGGACCAGATATACTAGGCATCTTAATAAGTGAATATTTTTTGGTGGCTACAACAAAGAAGGAACATCTCTCATGTCTGTTGTGAGTCTGAGCAGCGGGTTACGTGCTTTCCAGCACCTGGAGAACAGGTGAATTCTGTACACACCTCAGCCACCTAGAAGATCAGTATGGAAGAGTTGATTCTTGCCTTGAGCAAGTGATGGTGCTAGCCACTGATGTCTACAGACAGCTTTCTCAGCGGGAGTTCCCCTCGGTGCAGGTGCTCCACAGTAGGCAGCAAGCATGAGGGTTGTATCCCATATTTGGTGATGAACAAGATAAGAGTGCCCACTACTTACATTCTCGCATAGCAACAGTTATTTCATGCCCTCCAGTGAGGGGATGGGCAGAAGTCCCCAGGAGAGGATGGGCTCTCTAAGGCATTCTTTTTCACCTTCTAGGAGGAGGTGAAGGTCCCCCTGTTGTGGGCCTTTCAGAAAACCTTTAGTGCTGGACATATTGCGGAGTAGATTGTTTGCTGGTCTAGTTGCTCTCCTCCCCAAAAGGGGGGACCGATTGGAGCTCACTCAGAGGCACCCAATCACCTTGTTGTCAATGGCCTATAAGGCCCTAACAAAAATGACTAGCAATATACTCCACTTCCTCCTCCTAGACTTCATTCATGATACCCAAACAAGTTTCGTCTAGGATAGGCACATCCTAGATAACATCTTCACCTTCTTCGAGGTTCAAAGTGGACCCAAATTAGTGGGCAAATGACTAGTGTGTTTCTTTCGGATTTCGCAAAGGCCTATGATAGGGTTGACAAGGACTTCCTAGAGGGTACCATGGTTTCACTAGGCTTTCCTCGATACTGGATCTATGGGGTCTTAGTAGTCTACAAGTTGGCCCACATCAAAGTGATCATTGGTGGGAGGAAAGGTGCAAAGTTCCAGCTAGAACAATCAGTCAAATAGGGCTGCACTCTTGACTCCTTAGCAAGTTGTGCTCTAGTCATCAATCAGGTCATGCTGACAACAACCTGGTATATAGATACTTCCTCGTGTTTCTCTCCAGCTTGTGTTACTCAATTATGCTATCCTATGTTACTCAATTACATCACTTAGCCAAAAACTTCATATGTTCCAATCCATAGGGGTTCAGGGATTCGCATGCTAAGCTGGCTTGGTTGACCATCATCAAGCATCGCTCAAGGGGAGGCTAGAGGATTATTGATCCAAGTACCAATGCCAAGCCCTTCTAGCCAAGTTTTTGGTTAAAGGGCTCACACCAAGTGGACAGACTTGGAAGCTTCTCAATGAAGGATTCCACGAATGTCATTCACACCTAGAAGCAGAGTAGAGAACATCTTTGAGGTGCACCTTCACCATGGCATTGTCGTGATACTACACGTCCACCACTACGAACCAGAGGGCGAAGTTTTTTCCTAGGAATTTAAACTCATTAGTCATCGTCCTAGGCATTTGTTTTCCATTGTGTGTGCCTTTTCATTTGCAATTCAAACTTTGGGAAGCCATGTCTTAATTTATGAGCTTTCCTACTTTGTGGTCTTGAATACCAACATGCTTGGGACCCTTGGGAAAGGGTATCCATTGACCTTAGACTTGTGTGCAACCGAGAAAATGGAGGAGAAAGCAAAGCTTCTTGTCTTGCCTTGTTGAATATATGGAGGAGAGACAGTCTTCACACCTAACTCAAGCTTTACACAAGCATGCTTTTAGTGCATGCCTCCAAGCTTAACATAAAGAGGAGGCTATTATTAAATGGAAAAAAGAAGTGTTGATGGATAGTGGGGAAGTTAAAGGTAGCCTTATGATAAGGCTAATTTTGAGGGAGCAGCATGACGTGCTTTTTGGAGAGGAGAAGAAGCGTCATCGTGAAAGGCAGGAAAAGTGGGTTAGAAGGAGTTCATTGTCACAACCTCTCAATCCGCTTTCTAAGCAAGCATATTGTTTCTTGTATTGGGTGTAGTGCTGATTGACAGCAACGCTTGATGCCTTACAATCATCTCTACGTATGAAGTTAGATAGCAGTTTTGATGTTAGCTACATGAAGATGAAAGCTCCACGACAGCAGCAACTACACATGACGGGCAGTTACGGAAGAAGCACGAAGGCTCCAAAGACTCCATGACAACCTTGTGTGTTAAGTATCAGATCCCACCACAAAGATTATCGTGCTACTGTCCTAGTTAGTGAGAGGGGCGGAAAAGCCCAAATAGGAAAGGAGACGGCAAGTAGATGTAACCTACAAGTGGCACAAGCCTTTTGACAAGCTATTGTTTGCACGGCCATCCTACCCATTGACAAAAACTGCAATTGACAAGAGGAGGACTAGAGGACGTGCTTCTACATTTGTGTGTAGTGGAGCTATTGTCTACTCAACATAGAGCAAACCGTCAAGATTAAAGTAGCAAAGAAAGCAATGAGTAAGCACCGAGAAAAAGAGAAGAAGAAGTTTCTTATCTCTGGCTATGAAGCAAGGAAACATCGGGAAGAGGACTAACTGAAAGGGTGGCATGCAAACATAAATAAAGATCATCATCGCAACCACTCTGGGAAGAGAGTACCTCCGTGCTGCCATCTATTCATGAGATCGTGTGTGCCACATGTTATCAGTTGATGATGCATGAAAAGGAAGCTTGCATGGGATGAAAACACTAAGATCATGCAACTGGCGGCTATCAAGGAAGCTAAAGCTGAAGCTAATGCCCACCATCAATGCTACTAAGCAGCTCTTTTGAGCTACTATAGTAGCTGCATAAATTGGCAAAGGTGGACGTCATCTTGTATTGATGACCTAACTCAAAAGGTGAAGGCCTAATGGTTCTTAGGTGACAGCATGCTTTGAAGGGATCTTGCTTCCATCTTGCATAGCGTCCCTGCGAGGAGCGACTTTCGCGAGCTCCTGCCATATTCCGTGCGACATTTGGTGAACCCGATGTGTAAGCATCGCTTCTGTTCATCGAGATGGGAGACCCTTTGAATAATCCACCTTCATCATCGACTGTTTCTTCCTTTTTGACTGATGAGATAAAGACTTTGTTACAAACTCTTTCTTCAACCATTATGATGCAAAATTAGCAGATGCAATTATCTATGCAACAGCAACGGTATTTGCATCAGTAGCATTTGGATCAACGACGACTATTGCATCAAGAACAGGAACATACACTTAGTGTGACTAAGGCGATTGAGGTTGTGGTTAGTGAGTAAAAATTATTTGATGGCCAAAATGTTTCAGCCTACATTAAGGCCTTTGAAAGCCAAATGCGCTACATCGGAGTTCTGATCAACTGGAGCAACTATTTCTTACAGCTTGTCACGCCTGCTTTGCAAGTTACAAATCTGTTTTGTACAAGACTCTAACTGGGATGCTTTCAAGAAGGCACTCAAAGATGAATATATTCTGAAGGATTACAATATTGCTACGTAAAAGACATTCAAAGATTGGGTTTATCAACCCAACAAAGGACTTGTTGCCTCTGAATTGTTACGCAAGTTTGAAGAGCAATACAACCAGTTGGATACACTAGAGCAAAGAGCTCTGAACTCAAAGAAAGTGGAGTTATTCTTACAGGTGGCTGATCGTGCACTTCAAGATGAGTTGGGAGAGCTGCTAGAGGACTGTATGTAGCCTATGGGATTAAAGACGGATTAGCACGACATTGTCGATGCGGTTTCTACACTGACAAAGCAGCGGAGATGGAAAGCTCACTTGCAAAGCTGGATGCAGTCACCACCAACGATGTCTTCTTCTACCATGACTTCTCCTACTTCTCCTATTGCACCATCCAGTATTTCTCCTATTTCTCAACCTGTGTCTATGCCTATACCTATTCCTGTTGTGGTCGTCAAACCAACTGCAAAACCGACTCTTGAAGATATGGTGGAGGAGATATCAAAGAACTTAAAAGACCTACAAATCAAGATGACTAGAATGGAGCGGCAGCCGCTTAGTCCAGCTCCGGATTCAGCCCCAACTTTTTCTACTCATGCAAATTCTTCCAGGTGTCCATCTTTGCATGTGGTGTGATAGTCCAGATCATGAGCGGAAGGACTGTCAAGATTTTGAAGAGGCAAAAAGACTGAAGTTGATAGTCTCAGCAGCCGATCAAACCAAATTTTGGAAAGTGTGGTATGAAGAAATTGTTAGAGAAGTCTCTTTTGCGCTCTTCTTATATGATGCGAGAGGTGGCAAGAGAAGCTAATGCCTATGGCCTTCAATTAGAGCAGTTGCCAAAGAACAAATCTCCTTTACGGTCCTATACACTGCATACAAAGAAAAAGGGAAAAGCTTCAACATCCGAACTTTCGGTCATAGGTGATGAGATCAGGAAACGGATTGGATGGGATAATTGAGTTAATGTCTTTTCTATCTATGCTTATATGGTGAAATCTCAGGGATTCGAAGCGCTTGTTGAGAAGAAGCGGAAAAGAGATAATGATCACCCTAAAGGTTCGAAGAGGGTGACTAGGAGGAGTGATCCAATTTCTCAACCTTCTTCTTTAGGACCAGTGCAAAGTATGGCTGATGTTTAAAAGCCGAAAGTACAGGAAGATCAGAAAGCCCCGAAGACAAAGGATCCGAAGCCAAAAAAGTAACCTAGATTCAAGCTGCTTTCTGGCATTAAGACGACTACGGACTTGAAGAAGGTGCTTGAGGATCGGATTCTTAACTGCAAAATTGAATTCACTTTTGGAGAAGTCTTGGGAATTGCCAAAAGAGAATTTCGTGATGCTATCGTTGACATCATTTTAAAAAACAACAAATTATTGAAGAACCGACATAGAACATGATCAATCGAGAGGCTTTAGTAGTTGCTGAGGCTATTATCTATGGCTTGATTCTGATGAGGAGATTACTAAGAAGTCTACAAATGGAGCTTTATGTATATAGTCCGAGAAGACTCTTCAGCCTTTACTTCAACCCGTATAGTATGCAAAGAGTGATGACACACCTAGATTGGTGCCTCATAGCCATTTTTCTCGCAGTCACTGGACTCGTGCGACTACGGAGACAGTAGTCAAGCTTGGTGAGACAGAGACCCCCTTGTGTTGCTCTTTTGGATCACGGCTTTTGGATCACGGCTCTGAGATTAATGTCATAGTACGTGGATCGTATAATATCAGTAGATGGCTAGTTAATGTGGATCATGGTTGGCGCATGCGAACGGCCAACAACACCGCAAGAGATTTGTATACTGCTTGTTCGAACTTGAAGATTTCTATTGGAGATGTGGATGAGACTTATCATTTCTTTGTGCAAAACTCTTGTTTCTATCCTATTATTTTAGAGCAGCCATTTATTGCTGAGTCTCGGATGGAGACCAAGGTTTTGGACGATGGGTTTGTCTATATGCGAATCCGAAGCAAGGATGGAAAGAGGGTTATCCAGTTCATGACAGTTTGTGTCAACCATCATCGAAATAAGGATTCTTTGAGGGATTCTCCTCTTCCAATAGGAGAGCCGGATTTTTGTTAGATACCACTGTCTTGCGAGACGACGGTGGTACAAGAAAGGGAAAGCTCTCACCTCCTAGCAGCGGTAATTTTTCCTCAAGAGTTTATGGTGTGTCTGCTGAAAGTACTTTGTGTTTTCAACATATTACGGACATGCCTAGAGCTGCCATGCAATACTTGAAGAGAAAAGAAAAAGAATTGAAGCTTTCAGGTCTTTTACAGGATGAAGACAGGGTAGATGGTCTCTATGACGGGCTGTTATGCTCAGATACTATGCAGGATCTTTCAGGATTGCTAAAAATTGAAAATCAAGAGCTGTCATATGTCTTACAAGTTCATTCTCCAGTGATGTATTGGGAAATTGTTGGTTTCATGTTGCCAGGAAATTTGGGTGCTGAGAATTCTCAGCAAAAAGTGTTCTTTGCTGAAATATTTCAGTAAAAAGATTTACAGGGTGCTGATTTACAACAGCAAATAGGATTTACAGTTGAAGTAAGCTATGAGCCTCAGTGTTGGGCTGCTCATATGCAGTCTGAAAAAGATGTGGCTGATTTTTGTTAGTCAAAAGAGTTGGGTGTTGTTTATACACACCAAAACTTGTGTTTACTAGGGTATTTACAGCAAGGGCTGAAATTTGCAGGTTGTAGCAAAGAAGCCAGTGTATAGACAAAATATAAGACAGTTGACAAGAATGTCAGACCAGTTGCAAAACCACTATCTTTGGACAGTGATGAGATGATTAAGAGAGCAACTATGCAGCCTCCTTTCCAAGATCTTGCACAAATTGGACACAGGTTTTCAGCCGAGACACTGAAAGAGATGAAGATTCGGACTGAAGTTTTTCTACTTCCAACAGGGGTGAAATGTTTTGAGGAGATGTTGAGCAGACATGGGAGAGCCTTCGCTTTTTTCCCGCATTAGACAAGTTGCGTTGATCCTAGGGTTGTGATGCCTATGGTTATTTTTACCATTCCACATGTCCCTTGGAATCTACGGCCTATTCCTGTGCCTAAGGCTCACTTGCCCAAATTGGTGGAGCTTTTGAATGAGCGGATCAGGATGGGGATTCTAAAACCATCTTCAGCTCCATATTGTAATACATGGTTCACAGTTCCCAAGAAGAATGGGACACTCAAATTCATACACGACTTATAGCCGTTGAATAGGGTCACTATACGGAATGTTGGTTCAGGACCTATTATGGATGAGTTCGCAGAGGCTTTTGTTGGACATGCTATCTATTCACTTGGCGATCTTTATTCTCGCTATGACCAGTTCCAACTTGCCCTTGAGAGTAGAGATTTGACTACAATGAAGACACCTTTAGGCCTTGTCAGGATGTGTACACTTCCGCGTGGAGCTACTAATTCGGTTGCCCATATGATGAATGGGATAAACAAGGTCTTACGGGATTTTATTCTAGAGCTTACCATACCTTTCATTGATGATCTACCTATCAAGGGTTGTTTGGAGAAAGATAAGGATGAGACTTTAGATGATCATGGATGCACGTACTTTGTGGCCGCCTATATCAGAGATGTTGAGAGGAATCTTTGCAAGCTAGAGGAAGTGAATTTGGCCTTGTCAAGGCTGAAGTCTATTTTTGGTGCCAGAATGGTTTTGATTGTTGAACATATGTGTGGTTATTATGGCAGGAAGCCTTCCCCTATGAAGGTTGATGCCATAGAGAAGATTGTGGAGACTTGCTCTTCTACTTCAGAGGTTCGCAGGTTTCTTGGAGCTTGTGTATTTTATCTTATTTGGATTCCTCATTTCGCTCATATTGCAGATGATCTCTACCAGCTTTTGAGGAAAGGGCAGTGTTTTTCTTGGGACATGAGACACACTAGAGCTATGCAGAAGCTGAAGAGATTGTTGAAAGCTGCTCCGACTCTTCGAAAAGCAGATTATGAGTGTGGGAGACCTATTGTACTCACTATTGATACTAGTCCTATCGGCATTGGATGGGCTGTTGGCCAAGACGATGCAGATGAAAATAGATATTGCATTCGATTTGGGTCGAAAGTCCTAAACGAGCAACAACGCACGTATCCACAAATTAAGAGGGAGCTCTTGGGAGTTGTCACGACTCTCAAGAATGATAAAGAGTACTTCATTGGTGTTGTTGTGGGAGTCGAGACTCATTGCTTGCCTCTTCTAGGTATGATCACAAGTTGTTCTACTCCAAACATTGCCATGCTTAGGTGGATTGGCTACATAAATCCATGAATCCTGAGTTCAAGCACATAGTAGGTAAAGACAACCCAGTAACCGATATGCTTTCACGAGCGAGGTATGATGATATGGATTCTTTTTGCACTAATGATGTTAATGATGGGGCTGATCTTTCAGCCATGCATGTTGAACATACTTGTCATGTAACTACTTTGGAGAGCTTTGATGAGTCTTTGTATACAGGAGAGTATTTGCAAATTGGCCGTTATTTGAGTACCATGTCTAGACAAGATGGATGGACTGATGTGGACTTCAAGAAGATCAGAAGGAAAGCTTATGGTTTCTTCTTGTGGAATGGGCTGCTTTGGAAGCATGCACGCAAGCGAGGAGGACAGCCATTGAGAGTTGCATGTAACAGAGCTTCATAGATGCGAATAATAAGAGAGTTTCATGGAAGTCTTTGGGTAAGACATAGAGCTATTTGGGCAACCTATGAGAAGATTAGAGAGCGGTATTGATGGAGAGGCATGTAAAGAGATATCTCACAGTTTGTTGAGACATGCACCGATTGTCAATTGTTTTCTTCAGTGAGGCATAGAGACAAGCTTCACCCTACTTTCCTGCTATGAATTCACTACAAGTAAGTTCTTGATTTGATTACTATGCCTGTTGGATTGTGGCAGATGTGTTACATTGTTTTGGCACAAGAGGATCTCACGAATCAGGTGGAAGGAAGAGCATTGAGGACGAAGAGTACTTCAGTGGTCTGTAAGTTTCTGTTGGATGATGGTATTTGCAGGTATGACTGCATTGGGAAAATTACAGCAAATGGAGGTGAGTTGGATACTCATGAGGCTAGGGAGTTTTTCTCTCACCTTGGCATTGAACTTGCTTTGACTTCAGCATATAATCCAGAAGGCAACGGGAAGAGTGAGAGAGGCCATCCGCCGATTGTGAAACCTTGGCCAAAGCATGTGGTGGACGGATCAAGGAGTGGCCTAGATTGTTGCCTTACGCCTTATGGGCTGATCGCACTACCCACAGTGTGACCACAAGTTATATGCCAGCTGAGTTGATACATAGACAGAACCAATCACGCCTACAAAGACTTGTACACTCACTTGGAGTGCTTTATTGTGGCAGCAGGATGAGATGACTAGAGAGGATCTTTTGGCTCTTCATATTCGACAATTGGAGACGAGATCTAAGGATATTGAGAGCGTTGTCCAGAAGCTCAAAGAGGCCAGAATTCGCAGCAAAGACTGATTTGATAGCAAACACAGATTGAGACCTAGAGAGATTGAGGAGGGAGATTGGGTGTTGGTCTACGACAGCAGTCTAGACAACCATCACAGTACTATCCACAAGGTTTCAAGACGATGGTTTGGGCCTTATTTGGTGTAGCGTGTCCATGACAATGCTACATATTCCTTAGCAGAGCTTGATAGCACGGCCTTGCACATTATTGTAGGAAAAAAAATCAAACTATTCAAGAGGAGAGATGATGCAGCCTATGCAGTTGAGGAGTTGGATGATGAGTTTTATGATAGACTTGAGGCAGGAGACGATGTAGATGAGAACGTGGATATTGCATACGATTTCACAAAAGATGAGGAGATCACATTGACCATCGAGCTTGGCGATGATGAGGATGGGTAGCTATGGCCCATCTGGAGGATGTGCAGGTTAGGAGGGGGCGGATGTCGTGACACTGCGCGTCCACCACTGCGAGCCTAAGGGCGGAGTTTTTCACCACGGATTTGAACTCATTAGGCATTATCATTAAGAATTTTTTTCTCGCTGTGTATGTCTTTTCATTTGCAGTTCAAACTTTGGGAAGCCATGTCTTCATTTATAAGCTTTCCTACTTTGTGGTCTTGAATATCAACATGCTTGGGACCTTACAAAAGGGTATCCATTGACCTTAGACTTGTGTGCGATTGAGAAAGTGGAGAAGAAAGCAAAGCTTCTTGTCTTGCCTTGTTGAATATATGGAGGAGACACGGTCTTCACACCTAACTCAAGCTTTACACAAGCATGCTTTTAGTGCATGCCTCCAAGCTTAACAGAAAGAGGAGGCTATTACTAGATGGAAAAAAGGAAGCGTTGATGGATGGTGGGGAAGTTAAAGGTAGCCTGATGATAAGGCTAAATTTGAGGGAGCAGCATAACATGCTTTTTGGAGAGGAGGAGAAGCGTCATCGTGAAAGGCAGGAAAAGTGGGTCAGAAGGAGTTCATTGTCACAACCTCTCAATCCGCTTTCTAAGCAAGCATATTGTTTCTTGTATTGGGTGTAGTGCTGATTGACAGCAACGCTTGACGCCTTACAATCATCTCTACGTATGAAGTTAGATAGCAGTTTTGATGTTAGCTACATGAAGACGAAAGCTCCACGACAACAGCAACTACACGACGGGCAGTTACAGAAGAAGCACGAAGGCTCCAAAGACTCCATGACAACCTTGTGTGTTAAGTATCAGATCCCACCACAAAGATTATCATGCTACTGTGCTAGCTAGTGAGAGAGGCGGAAAAGCCCAAATAGGGAAGGAGACGGCAAGCAGATGTAGCCTGCAAGTGGCACAAGCCTTTTGACAAGCTATTGTTTGCACGGCCATCCTACCCATTGACAAAAACTGCAATTGACAAGAGGACTGGAGCATTCGAGAAAGAGGACGTGCTTCTACATTTGTGTGTAGTGGAGCTATTGTCTACTCAACTTAGAGAAAACTGTTAAGATTAATGTAGCAAAGAAAGCAGTGAGTAAGCACCGAGAGAAAGAGAAGAAGTTCTTATCTTTGGCAGGGAAACATCGGGAAGAGGACTGACTGGAAGGGTGACACACAAACATAAATAAAGATCATCATCGCAACCACTTCGGGAAGAGAGTACCTCCGTGCTGCCATCTATCCATGAGATCGTGTGTGCCACATGTTATCAGTTGATGATGCATGAAAAGGAAGCTTGCATGGGATGAAAACACTAAGCTCATGCAACTGGCGGCCATCAAGGAAGTTAAAGCTGAAGCTAATGCCCGCCATCAATGCTAGTAAGAAGCTCTTTTGAACTACTATAGTAGCTACATGAATTGACAAAGGTGGATGTCATCTTGTATTGATGACCTAACTCAAAAGGTCCTAATGCTTCTTAGGTGACAGCATGCTTTGAAGGGATCTTGCTTCCATCTCGCATAGTATCCTGCGATGAGCAACTTTCACGAACTCCTGCACGTATTCTATGCGATAGCGTTGACTACCTTCCCTAGATCATCTTTCTTTTGTAATTTGCTACGAGCTTGGCAAAGCCTACCAAAGGTTCTAGAATAGAGGTTCCTAATTTGTCAGAAAGAGATTGATAAATAGCCAATCATTTAGAATCTACACCCAATTATCCAAAATTTTCTACAAGCTTTCCACAACTTATTAAAGGTTCTAGAATACATGTCCATAGTTTGTCACGAGGAGATTGATAAAAAACCAATCATTTGGAATTCGCAAATCCAAGATTGAGACAAGCTACAGCTTAAGGAGTACACTCACCTTCAATGGACTTGCTGGCAAGATGGCTTTGCTAGCTCTATCAAAGTTTGAGAGACATCTACCAAGATGCGGATTTGGAGGTTCTTTGACAAGAAATAGGGACCAAACAATTGAAAATTGATGTGACAATTGTAGGCATATCATGGGCTACATGATACCCTTTGATCCATGATCCGAGTCCCCTAGGTATTTAAAATGTCATTAAATGGAGTTGTTGCCCTTAGTGTCCTAAGCACTAAGTGACACTAAGGTTAGGGTTTTCTATGATGGTTAAGCCCGTTTAGGGATTCATTTTATTATGAAGAGACACTTTGTGTGTCATTGGCATATAGGTGTGGCATTTTCATTGTGATTACCTAGAGCATTGTATTTTCTCTCATTAATACACTGCTTCCCATTTGTGATCGAGTATGGTTGTCCATCGATTAATTCTTTCATTCTCATTCATTCTTCATTTAATTAATCGCACAATTACTCCACACCTATCCAACGACCCCTCAAGAGTAGCTTTCTCCTACCCATTGTGTGCTTGTGCATAGGTAGTAGGTACCCACTCACAAAACGCCTTTATGAGTGCAAGAGGGTGGCTAGTTAGCATTGGACAAAGGGCAAGCACCAAGTCCCAGCTTCCCAAACATAGGAATCCAAGGAAAGTTGTTTACATCCAACACCAACTAGACTCTGTTGTATTTTCTTTTGAGTGATATTATCAGCCACACCTTTTCTCGTAAAAAAGTTAGTTGTCAAATTTTCAAACGTTGAAACCTAAGACTCCAAGAGTTCCTTGGAGATTCAACCCCATCATAGCAATCCAAAACAATTTTCTGACCACCAAATGAAGCTAGACAACCAATCACTACTAGACACTTTTGCCAATGTAGGTAGCAAGCAAAGTCCAACGTGCTTCCCAAACACTATCATCGTACAAGAGGGTGGCTAGTACTCATTGGACAGAGGGCACGAAGGCTTAGCTTTCCCAACCTCCCTTGAAGCACGATTTAAATTATAGGACTCCAAGGGAGGTCGTTTGCATTTAGCTACAACTAGACTGTTCAGCATTTATACTTTGTTGTATTTTCTTTTGAGTGATATAACAAGCCACACCTTTTTTCGAAAAAAAGTTATTTGTAGAATGATCGAACATTGAAACCTAAAGGCTTCAAGAGTTCCTCGAAGATTCAAACCACGTAGCAATCTATGACTATTTTTTGTAGCACCAAATAAAGCTAGATAACCAATCTATGACACTTTTTTTTAGCACCAAAAAAAGCTAGATAACCAATCACTGCTAAACACTTTTGTTGGTCAAAATCTCGATATTTCGATGGAGTTCCACTCTGAGACTTTTCAATCTCATGATCAGTAGTTCAAAGATATCTTTCCACGACTCAATCAATAGTTAGCACATTATAATACCAGTGTTCATCAATCCCCCACATTGAACAGCAAACACTTCCTCAACCATGCAAATTTTCAAGTTTCACCCCTTTGAAAGTCTTTTTTTAGTCGAGGATGACTTGCAAACTATGTATTGCACCTATGGCATGACAACATTTTCCATGACAACATCAAAGTTGCTTCAAGGGACAGCAAGAAACCTTGTCAAAACGCTTCTCAATCCTCCAACACATAATTGGCCAAAATACAAGTTATTAAAAATGGCTCTAGCCGACCATTCTACATTCAAAAGTTGGATTTTGATTATGTTTACAATTTTATATTTTATTGTCAAACTTCAATCCTTGGTCCCCAAAATTAATCTCCATAGTCTTGCACTCATGCACCTGCATGTAACTGATTTTGAATAAGCGTATAACAATTTCAGGCATCATCTGTCTGCCTTCAACTCTCTCAATCTCCTCTCACACATGTTGAAACTAACCTTCCTTCTCAGATAGGGTGGTAGATAACTTGAATTAACACTTATACAACAAGCAAATAAAGTCACAAATCTGAAATAAAACTTTATCGCAAAAAAACTTGGATAGCCAACCTCTAATTGACCCCAAAACTCGTGCCTCTTACAATATTTCTTTAACTTGTATTGCTACGAATCTGTAGTACATTGAGATGTAGACTGATCTCCCTACACAATTCAAATACTTTGGGCGATCATCAATGACCAGCAGCATCAAGATCCATTGAATCATGAACACTTGCATATAGGTCAACTTCAACATGGATATACAATCACTATCGCATCTGCTGTAATTGCTTCAATTCCAGCAGGTGCTCTTATCTTTGGGCTTTTGTTTAATGGCACACACTTTGATGTGGTTGAGAAACCCTAAATTCTACTGTAAATTAGGGTTTTGACAGCATAAGCACTACTGTCCACCTTCAAACAATTGAGCAAAACTAAGAATGACTGAGATTCAATGGTATACTCCTAAATATAACTAATTAACCTAATTATAGCAGTAGTTAGGTCTAAATTCAACAAAAACAATGCCAAATATCTTCAAATTGAAAAAGATAAGAAAGGACAGTACCGAAGAGAGAAACCTTCAATCTGATGCCGAGAGAGAGAGAGAGAGAGAACTAAGGTGGGTGTGGCTCCATGAGAGAAAGAACTCTTGCAAGTACACAATAAGCTAAATAGATTGATGTAATAGATGTTGATGAAAGTACAATGGTTAGGGCCTCATTATATAAGCCTAGGGTTTCCCCCAAACCTTTGACCCTTATTAAATGCTGGGAGGTGTAAAAGGTGTTCACACCTTTGAGACACACATGTATCACACACGGGGGCATGTATAAAACTAAACTAACAAACCACTCTTCCGAGTCATGGGTAGCTAAACCCGTGACACAAAATACACAAAGAAATAAAAATGGAAAGGTCTTACCTCAAGGAGGCATTGTCCAATCCCCTACAATGATTTTGGAAAAGAAGATACATAAACAAAGAGGCAACACGAGGATGGTCATGACATGGTCTACAAAGAAGACTAGGGACCCAAGGTAAGGCATGGTGCAAAAGTGCATGTGCACGGAGGCTGATCAAAAGCCAACGTGGCTCCCTCACGGACCTAAGGTAAGGCATGGTGTAGAGGTGCATGCGCATGGCTCAAAGGCTGATCAAAAGCAAACATGGCTCAAAGACACTTGGCACATGAGCAAAGGCCTGAGCCAAGGCCAACTACGCAAGTATAGCTTTCAAGATCAACTCAAAGGTCATGCATAAAGTGGTTACAAACCCGCGGACCACGGCTAAAGATGGAGCAGCCAATCGATGACAAACACACCTAGAGCCCTTGGCTCTTCCAAGAAAGTTATCAATATCTTCAATTTCAATCTGCATAAGAAATAAAAAGTTTTCATTGTCAATAGCTTGGCAATCTTGCCCGTTACTTGTGTTGTCTTGCATTCATTCTCCTTGCAATATTTATCCTTTCTGCCTTTGTTTCCATCACACATCAATCCAAAAGACAAGTATGGCTCCAACCTTGATCTACGCATAGATGTTGAGGATTCCAATGCAAGTACCTCCAATTTTGAACATGTCAAAGAAAGCCCAACCTGCTACAATGCTTCTAGCCATTCGGCCATATCCTAGGGAGGATGTCTGTTACATCCTTGAAAATCTAGATGGGTGCTAGTAGCATTGGTCATATTGGTCATAAAGTGACCTACAACAAATTGCCACTGCCATATGGCACATTACCATAATGCTAAGGTGGGCTAAACTCACCAATGAAAGTCCGACATGCACATACGTTAAGCTAAAAAACGCACGCTACACATCAAACCTTTATTGGCTCATTAAACAGCCCCAAAACTCAAACCCACCCAATGTGTTCCAATGTCCATAACCAAAACTCCTCTATTTTTGGTTGGCTCCTCATCTGTAAGTAGAGTGTGTGCTAGGTCACTTGCATCCCTTGTTTTGCAAGTGATATCTGTTCTAGCCATCACCCCCTCTTCATCCAATGGCTGTTCAGCCTTCAAGCAACTGCTGTGACACCCTCACACCAACCCCTGCAACCTGGTACCTGCTGCCGCACAGCCCACAGCTGCTGCATTTGCTCATCTGCTGCCCAGCACCTGCCCCACCTCAGCAGATAATCAGTTCAGCCCTGCGTTTTGTGTTTTGGCAGGCTGCCAGACATCAGGCTTCCCCATATGTCTGCTGCTGCTATAACTGGCTGCACTCTTCTTCAGGAGGTATATTGCTGCATTTACCAGTTCCAACCCTCCAAACTGCTTTGTTTTGGTTTCCAGCCTGCTGCCATTCCATTTTTACCATCATCTCAACTCTGACTGGTGGTTACAACACTCAAGATCCGTTTCCAATGGATGACACACCCTACCTCCTCCCTCAGCCCACTCCCAAGAGAGCCATTGGCTGCTTGACAGCTCTGCCATTGAGCACTCTGTACGCTTTCATTCATTCCGTCATCTTCTTTCTTGTGTTTTGTGTTTTTACATTAGCGTTTGAGTTCTGTATGTTTCAATCACGGTTCTTTTACACTGTATTTCTTTGATAAACCCTAGCATATCTCCATATGGTATCAAATCTGGTGCTCTTCTAAAAGAGTTACTTGAGGCTATCATGGTAGTGCTTTGTTTTTATTCTCGATTACACTATACCATAGAAACATGAAATGGGAAACAGGAACATGGAATGGGGACGGGGACAATAACAGGGACACCAAACCTAGGGAACGGCGACATGGGAACGGGAATGGCATTTACAAAATTAAATTTCATGAAATTTTTTTAATATTTCACTCATAATCCATGTGGAGTGTTAAAACCAAGGTATATAATCCACAAGGACAAATCGTTTTAAGTTTTAACTTTAAATATATCACGCATCATTCTAAAACTAGTCATTACAAATTGAATTACAACTTACAAGGCTCAAGAGTTAAGCTATTCAATTATAAAACACATAATATATATGCCATAAAACAATGCCAATAAACAAAACTTTAAAGTCTATGCGGAAAGAACATGCCCATGGCCCCATTGCCAAAAAACTTAAAAGACTACAAATATGAAGTCTAATCTTTGAAAAAACATGCTCATTGCCCCCAAAAAAAACTACAAATATGAAGTCTAATCTCTAAACTGAAGTAAAATGTGGCATGCCAAAATAGCCCAAAGGGCAATTGCAAGATTGCACAAATATGATGTCGGCAGGCACAATGGCCCAGGTGTCACACTGTCATCAATGATCATAATATCATATACAATGTACATGTGACATGAGACTCATGATAAGCAAACTAAATCAAAGATCATCATCATGATCTGAGGCTACTCTAGCTGCTCTTGAAGTGCCAGCCTCATCATCATGTGTACCATGAACTACTGCATCTCCCTCAACACTAGCATGGGTCTTCTCTTCTTGTTGCATCTCCCACTCTGTGAATGGATCGAGCTTTGTTGTCATATTGTTACATAACATCCTAAAATTAGCACTAACAAATACTAGATCATTTGCTCTCTCCACACCAAGATGGTTCCTCTTCTTTGAAGCAATGTGAGCGTATATACTCCATAATTGCTTCAAACAAGGGGAGCTAACTAACTGACTCAAAATACGAATGGGTAGTTGCTGCAACTCAAGACCATCCTAACCATAGTCCTTCCACAACAAAGCTACCACAATCTTACAACGATCCTCTTGTGCATCCCCACAACCAAAAGGACCCCGAAAGGTCTTATAACATGAAAGCTATCTCTGATCTTTCGTCTAGTGCCATGATCAGGCACTAGATGAGACAATATAGGTGTCCATGCATCCATAACCTCAGTGTCATTCTCCTAACCCTTACCCTGGAACTCCGGATCCACAACAGATACAGCTGCATGCATGGGTGAGCTATAGGAGTTCCACCTCGTAACAACTATATGACGTATCTCCTCATATGCCTCATCATTTGGTATCAATTCCTACAGCTTTTCAATCAGCCTATCCGTAGCCTCATATACCTTACCAATGCAAGGTTGCATAGCATCCATAACCCTCAATAAATGCACAATAGGTGATACCATAGCATCTATCCACTTTACATCATCCCAAAAAGCGAACCTATTTGCTTTCTCCAAGCATAAGATACCTATAGGAGTATCTGCCAATGCTGATGAGGTGAACTCATCACTAAGAAATATGAAACTAGTCTATGACTCACGTAAAGCGATAGCTCCTTCAATTAACACCTGGTCTTTTCACACACACACACACAAACAGAGACCTCACTCCCTCGCTCAACACCAGATTGGCCCTAAAGACCGGCGTCCCTCTCAGTATTTCTTTATCAATTAAAAGATGGAAAGTTACAAAAATTAAATGTTCCAAAATACATAACCTGTGAACACTTGGTTTTTAACTTTTCTGAGTAAATCCCAACTGCATCAAGATAGTACAACATGATCAGATCAACAGCCCTTTTAGGAAAGCATTTTCTGTAACCATAACTCAATGATTCATGTGCAGAATTGTAGTCTGCAGATCTCTGAATTCACTGTTCTTATTGTCCAGCATGTCCAAAATAACATCTCTTTTAGGAAAGCATGTCCAAAACAACATCCCTTTTAGGAAAGCATTTTCTGAGACCAAAACTCAATGATTCATGTGCAAAATTGCAGTGTACAGATCTCTGAATTCACTGTTCTTACTGTCCAACACATTCAAAACAACATCCCTTTTAGGAAAGCATTATCTGTAACCATAACTCAATGATTCATATGCAGATTTGCATCTGCAAATCTCTGACTTCGCTGTTCTTACTATCCAGCATGTTCAGAACAACATTCCTTTTAGGAAAGCATTTCATGTGACCAAAACTCAATGATTCATGTGCAGATTTGCAGCTTGCAGAACTCTGTTTTCACTGTTCTTGCTGTCCAGTATGTTCAGAACAACATCCCTTTTACCCTAGCATCATTCCAGCATTAAAACATTCCCACAAACAGCACTAAATCAAAGCTGAAAAACCCTGTTCCTGTGTGGCATGGTCATCACTTTCTTTAGTTCCTGCATTGGAGAAACCATCAACTGCTCCTGAACCTCGATAGTGAGGCTCTTGCCTCAAGAGAAGTGCAAAGAAAACACACAACTGTATCTTCGATGGAATCAGCCCATCATGCAAAGCATTCCTCTAATGGAAAGAGAGTTGACCAGAGGGAGCAAGCTCTACCTCCATACATGAGTCAAAGACGAAGAAGTATTCTCCATAGCAGATGAACTTGCAGCAATATGCCCTCAGCTCCTCAAAACTTCACTCTCCCATCTGCCCCTTATGCCTATTACGTTTTTTTTTAATGCGCTATCTCTCTCTTTTGGGAATTTGTGCCAATGAGCTTAAGTATAACAAGTTGCTCATTAATGACAAGAAGAGTGAATTCTTTTTGGAAGAGATTCACTTCCTTGGGCACATAGTTTCTAAAGATGGTGTGAAGATGGTTCCTGCAAAGATAGAAGCACTTGTCTCTTGGCCAGACTTGAAAACAGTTCATGATGTCTATAGTTTCCTTGGCCTATGCTCTTACTAAAGAAGATTTGAAAGACACTTTACAGAGATTGCTTCTCGTTTACATGCGCTTGAAAAAAAGGATGTCAAATGGCAATGGACTGACAAAGAGAAATCAACATTTAGATGTTTGAAGCAGAAAATAACTACAGATCCAGTACTTTTTTGCCAAATTTGTCTAAGCCATTCGTAGCGCAATGTGATGCATGTGGAAACAGCATTGCTGTTGTATTAATGCAGAATGGCCGTGTTGTGGCATACAAGAGTAGAGTACTTTCTGTCATTGAAAGGACTTAACAAATTTATCAGAAAGAGTTATTGGTTGTGATCCATGCACTTTCTAGTTGGAAGCACTATTTGCTTGGTGCTGATTTTGTAGTGCAAACGGATCATCAAACACTTAGATACTTTCTCACACAAGCTAAATTGTCAGAGAAACACATGCGCTGGGCAAATTTCCTATGTATGTTTCATTTTCACATAGTGGATGTGGAAGGCAATAAGAATGTAGTTGCACATGCTTTATCTCGCAAACCACAGGTATCAGTTGTTTCAATTTCTTATCACCATGAATTGGATGATATGAAAGAGCAGTATGCTGATGACGAAGATTTCTCTGAAATCTATGAGCAGTTGATCAATAGCCAACATCATCATCATTATGTGTTCAAAGAAGGCTTTATTATGATAATGCATGGAAGACTATGCGTTACAAAACAGCTAAGGCCAAAAGTTTTATTAGAAAGTCATGCTCCATCGTATGCAGGACATCGTGGTATTGATGCTACAATCAAAACGGTAGAGACTTTTTTCTATTGGCCAGCCTTGAGATCTAATGTTGATGCATATGTCAGATCTTGCTTTGTATGCCAAAAGGTCAAATTTGATAGACAGAAGGCACTAAGGTTATTGCAATCAATGCCTATTCCAAAAAGGCCATGGGAAAGTATTGCCATGGATTTCATTTTTGATCTTCCAAGAACTTCTTCAAGGAATGATGGAATCTGGACTATCATTTGCAGATTCAACAAACAAGCACATTTCATTCCTGTAAGGGAAAAGGTTAAGTCAGAACACATGGTAAAGATATTTATGCATATACCATGGAATGCCACGATCAATTGTCAGTGATAAAGACCCAAGAATGACTAGCTTGTTTTGGAAAGCATTGTTTGAAAACATGGGCACTACGCTGAAATTTTCATCTTCTTTCCATCCACAAACTGATGGACAGTCTGAAGAAGCAAATTCGATTGTTTTAGATCTACTAAGTATTATGTTTCAGATCATAAGACTTCTTGGGAACACTTCTTGCCATTGGTTGAGTATGCATACAATAATACAGTGCACTCATCTACTGGCAAAGCACCTTTTGAGATTGTGGAAGGTGGAAAGAAACTGCGTCCCATTTTGCAGACAAAAGATAACATTTTTGAAGCAGATCGTTATGTAAAAGATTGGGAAGAAGAATATAAAATGGTCAAGTATGCCTTAGTAAAGTCACAAGCTAAACAAAAAAGAGTTGCTGATAGTCATCATCGAGAACTCTTGGTCAAAAAGGATGACTGGGTCTAATTGCGTTTTGAAAAGGCACATTTGAGAAAACAGAAGGGCAAGGAAGGTTTGTTTCCAAAGCAAAGTATGCGTTACTATGGCCCTTTTCCAGTCTCAGAGAAGATCAATGATGTGGCAAATAGGCTGAAATTGCCAAAAATTTGAAAAATTCATAATGCATTCCCTGTGAGCCTAGTGAGGCCTTTTATTGGTGAAGTGCCAGAAGATATGGCTCAAGAGAAACAGCCTGAAGTAGAGAAATTAGATGAGATTCTAGTTCTTGAGCAGATCTTGGCACATAAGGATAGAAAAGTGAAAGGTAGAGTTATAAGAAGATTTTTGGTAAAGTTCAAGAACTATTCACCAATGGATGCCAAATGGATAGAAGAGGCTAAATTGGCAAAGTCTCCTCAGTTATTGCAACTTTACCAAGAAGCTTTCTTGCTGGAATCTACAGTGACTTAGAATGCTTTTTGAAGCAATGTACATTCTCTATTGTACAGTTAAATATTGCATCTCATTGAATAATGCACAATGTATGGTTTACACTTAGTATTAACATGTGTATCATTGAATGAAATCCTAGGGCTTTGAAGTTGTATTTGTTACACTTCAATTAAATGTTTATACATGTTGTGACACAAATAGTTCGAGGATAGGTGCTATCGCCCTGTGTTACATCCGGAAACATGTATATTAAAAAGGCTCCTAGTAATCAAAGTTGGATACAGGATGTGATCCTCTACCTATATAAGACTTGAACTTCCAATGACACAAATGCTAGTGGGGAAACTCCTACCATCGCCCCGTGTCATTTGTTAGCAAGTGATACATGCGATGGCACTAATAACATGGAGAATCTTATTATCGTCCTGTGTCATCCGCTAGCATGTGTAGCATGCAATCAAGGTCACTTGCTTCTTTCAAGAGGGGGCTATGTCACCAGGTGGTGATACTTTTTGCAATTGTTTTCTTTATTTACTTATATAAATATTTTATTTTTCTTTTCTTTAGTTGCTTTTTACCCCCTGAGTTCCCTTGGAATAAGCCGGGATCTTTGCATGGCCAGAAGAGCCAACCATTGGGACAAATTGGACTAATGGTTTGTCTGAGCCTTAAAACCAGTTCCATGATGAATGGGCACTGAAGAATAGAATGCCAGTGGTTTGGGACTGTGTGCTTAGCCACTGGAGATGGTGCACGACAATGAGTCCGACCAAGACAGAAGATGCACATGTGAGAATGCTCACGGAATAAAAGTCACCGTAATTGAGTCATATTACACTTTTTGATGTGGTTGCAATGATAAAAGTTGCTCAGAAGAAGTCGAGGAATGCAGGGGTCATCATCCCTAAAATTTAGGGAGTTCTTGTTTTTGAACCCCAGAATCTGTTCACGTCATTATCCTCGTTTTTTCACGAGGATTAATTCTCTGGTCTGTGCCAAGGTCAAATTTTGCACCGATCATGGAGAATTTTAGACCGGAAGGTTTAAACGGGAAAATTGTTACATGTATGCCATGTAGCACAAATTCCCAAAAGAGAGAGAGAGAATTTTTAAAAAAAACGTAATAGGCATAAGGAGCAGATCTGAGAATGAAGTTTTGAGGAGCTGAGGACAAATTGCTACAGTTTCATCAGCTATGGAGAGTACTTCGACTCTGACTCATGTACGAAGATGGAGCTTGCTCGCTCTGGTCAACTCTCTCTCTATTCTCAGAGGAAATGCTCTGCATGATGGGTTGATTCCATCGAAGGTACAGTTCTATGTTTTCTTTGCACTTCTCTTGAGGCAAGAGCCTCACTATCCAGGTTCAGGAGCAACTGTTGGCTTCTCCAATCTAGGAACTAAAGAAAGTGATGACCTTGCCACACAGAAACAAGGGTTTTTCAACTTTGATTTAATGCCATTTATGGGACTCTTTTACTGTTGGATTGATGCCAGGGTAAAAGGGATGTTGTTCTAAACATATTGGACAGTAAGAACAGAGAATTCAAAGTTCTGCAGACTGCAAATCTGCACATGAATCATTGAGTTTTGGTCACAGAAAATGCCTTCCTAAAAGGGATGTTGTTCCGAACATGTTGGACAGTAAAAACAGTGAATTCAGAGATTTACAGGCTGCAAATCTGCACATGAATCATTGAGTTTTGGTCACAGAAAATGCTTTCCTAAAAGGGATATTGATTTGGACATGCTGGACAGTGAATTCAGAGATCTGCAGACTGCAATTCTGCACATGAATCATTGAGTTATGGTGACAGAAAATGCTTTCCTAAAAGGGATGTTGATCTGATCATGCTGTACTGTCCTTATGCAACTAGGATTTACTCAAAAAAGATGAAAACCAACTATTTAGAGGTTATGTATTTTAAATCATTTCATTTTTATAACTTTCCATCTTTTAATTGATAAAGAAATACCAAGAGGGGCGCCGGTCTTCGGGGCCAATCTGGTGTGTTGAGCGAGGAAGTGAGGTTTCTGTTTGTGTGTGTGTGAAAAGACCAGGTGTTTATTGAAGGAACTACCGCTTTATGTGAGTCATAGACCAGTTTCACCAATACTCTCTCTTCAGTGTCTATGAGCAGAAGAAGAACTCTCTTCTTCAAGGGGGAGTTTTCCTTTGCCTTTATCCATATCTACCATCTATCTAGTCCTGTAATCTATGTAAAACATATGTGTATGGCTTTTTCACCCAAAACTGTCCGAGCTTACGTTCTTACAGAAAAGAATTCAAATCCCAAGGATGGAACCATGAAACTGGACTATGACTCACATAAAGCGGTAGTTTCTTCAATTAACACCTGGTCTTTTTCACACACACACACACACAAATAGAGACCTCACTCGCTCGCTCAACACTAGATTGGCCCCAAAGACCGGCATCCCTCTTGGTATTTCTTTATCAATTAAAAGATGGAAAGTTACAAAAATAAAATGTTCCAAAATACATAACCTATGAACAATTGGTTTTCATCTTTTTTGAGTAAATCCTTGCTGCGTAAGGAAAGTACAGCATGACCAGAATAACATGCCTTTTAGGAAAGTATTTTCAATGACTATAACTCAATGATTCATGTGTAAAATTGCAGTCTACAGAACTCTGCATTCAGTGTTCTTACTATCCAGCATACCCAGAACAACATCCCTTTCAAGAAAGCATTTTCTGTAACCATAACTCAATGATTCATGTGCAGAATTGCAGTCTACAGAACTCTGTATTCATTGTTCTTACTGTCCAGCATATCAGAACAACATCCCTTTTAGGAAAGCATTTTCTGTGACCATAACTCAATGATTCATGTGCAGAATTGCAGTCTGCAGAACTCTGTATTCACTGTTCTTACTGTCCAGCATATCCAAAACAACATCCCTTTTACCCTAGCATCATTCCAACATTAAAACAGTCCCACAAACAGCACTAAATCAAAGCTGAAAAACCCTGTTCCTGTGTGGCATGGTCATCACTTTCTTTAGTTCCTGGATTGGAGAAGCCATCAAGTGCTCTTAAACCTGGACAGTGAGGCTCTTGCCTCAAGAAAAGTGCAAAGAAAACACAGAACTGTACCTTTGATGTGGAATCAGCCGATCATGCAAAGCATTTCCTCTGAGAATGGAGAGAGAGTTGACCAGAGGGAGCAAGCTCTACCTCCATACATGAGTCAAAGACGAAGAAGTACTCTCCATAGTTGATGAACTTGCAGCAATCTGCCCTCAACTTCTCAAAACTTCACTCTCCCATCTGCCCCTTACGCGTATTACGTTTTTTTTAATGCGCTCTCTCTCTCTTTTGGGAACTTGTGCCACATGGCACACATGTAACAATTTTCCCGTTTACACCTTCCGGTCTAAAATTCTCCATGATCGGTGCAAAATTTGACCTCGGCACAAACCAGAGAATTAATTCTCGTGCAAAAACGAAGATAATGACGCGAACAGATTCAAGGGTCCAAAAACAAGAACTCCCTAAATTTTAGGGATGGTGACCTCTACATTCCTCGACTTCTTTTGAGCAACTTTTATCATTGCAACCACATCAAAAAGTGTAATGTGGCTCAGTTACGGTGACTTTTATTCCGTGAGCATTCTCACATGTGCATCTTCTGTCTTGGCCGACTCATTGTCCTGTACCATCTCTAGTGGCTAAGCACACAGTCCCAAACCATTGGCATTCTATTCTTCAGTGCCCATTCATCATGGAACCGGTCCTAAGGCTCAAACAAACCATTAGTCTAATTTGTCCCAATGGCTGGCTCTTCTAGCAATGCAAAGATCCCAACTTAATCCAAGAGAACTCTGGGGGTAAAAAGCAACATCAAATAAAGAAAAGAAAAATAAAATATTTATATATAAGTAAATAAGAAAAGCAACTGCAAAAAGTATCACCGCCTGGAGACAAAATAACTACCTCAAGACACCACTGCATTCTCTTAATCTGCCTAGCATCAAGATGTTAAAGGCAAATCTGGTATCAAAAAATTTTAAAAGTGACTTTTTGGACCGCAAAGACAATTGATGGCAAAGAAACTGGTGATTCAAAACAAAGCTAACCATTTGAGATCCTTGTTGGATGGTAGGCGCAATCCATGATGTATTACCAATATCCTTTAGTAGGTTATTCAAGCAATGAGCCATACAATATAAAACTGTGATATGCAAGTAATATCCTTGGATAATAGCACCTATTGCCCTATTTACGGGCTCTCCATCTGCAACAAATCCCAGAACATACATTGGGTCAATAAGCTCAATACCTATAACCCACTCTACTTCAAGTACATTTGCCGACTTTCCTGTCCCCGAGGTATCATATGAAGATATGAAATATATTTCCCCACAAGAAAAGGCAACCATACCATGAATGAATCGCTTTTGTGTATCACTCCAACCACCAGCAATCAACAAAATTCCATTTTTAGCCCATAGGCTCTTTCTAGTCACTGATGCTTGCTCAACAAGGCGCTTTTCCTTGTCGAGCAAAGTGGTGTGTAAGATCTCTAATGATGGAGGTACAAATGAAGGGCCATACTCACCAATCTTCTTGCACATCAATTTAAAATACTCTGATCCGGCTGGAACGAAACTAAATGTGGTCATGACAGAAAAAGCATGCCACTAATGTATCCACCTCTTCCTTCTTCTTGAGATCCCAACTAGCATCAAGTGTGCTTTATCTACATGCAACATGTGGTGCGGTCAATGCCATGGCCGATGCAATGCCTACAATAGGTGTGGAACTAGCACTTCTTGATATTGAACCTGCTCTAGACACATCTGATAGGAATGGTGTCGCAAAAGTTGCAAGGTTAACTACTGCAACACATCATGGTCTAGACGCAAGATAAGCTTGTTAACCAACAACATAGTCACGAATCCAATATTTGAGAAACTTTGAAAATTCAAAATCAATAAAAATTCAAAACAGAAGAGCTCGGTCCAATGGATTATCTTGTTTGCTCAAATAATTCGCTTGTATGGGCAAAGCTTGCACGCCCATGGTCGAGATCCTCCACCGCTCAATGGGCAGCCGGCATTTACTTCTTCCCACCATGACCAATCATCGGACCTTCTTCCTTGACTATTAGCACGATGAATGGGGCGGGAAGATGAAGCTATTTCAAGCTGAAAATTGAAATAAAGATAACTAAAAAAGAGCCTAAAGGACTCGTTGCTGCAAAGAGACTCCAAAGAAGGGAGAAGGCTCAAGACTCAAGTGAGGGAGAAATTGAGAACTTAGAACTTAGAAGAGAGAAGGGAAAAGAAGAGAGGTAGAAGGAACAAGAGAAAAGGAGAAGAGGAGAAGAACGGAGAAGAGAGAGAAGAGGCAAGTAGAAGAAGAAGGAAGAAGGAAGTGAGAAGAAGGAAGAGAGATGAGGAGCTTGGAGATGATGGTGCTTGCAACTGCAGGCGACGGGAGCAAATTGGGGGACTCGGGAGGCTCGAGGCTGGAGCAAACCAAATGGAGGCAACAGACCAAACAGGAATGCCGCAAGCTGGACACTGGAGCGAAATGTACAGGCGGGGGTGAAAAATGCAGGTGAGAGACACAAGGGCGAGAGGTGAGAGGATAAGTGGCATGCCACATGGCGTTCCTTGTCTGAAACGGGACAGGAAATGTTTTGCAATTTGGGGATACGGTTTGGGGTGGATTCATGCTGGGGAAGGCGTTTTGGCATGCCAAGGGACTGTTCCGGCCGTTTCATGTTTCTATGCACTATATGTCACATTTTGACTCACGATGACTCAAACCACTCCATCTTCAAGATCCTCTGATGTTCTCTCAAGTCACTCCTTCAATGGAGACTCTATTGATACATTACAACTTGATTTGGAGGACAACACTTCATCTACCAACCTTTCTTCGAGGGATTACTCACAAAAGCCAAGCTTATCTTCATCTCATGTTCCTTCACAAGGTGCATCTCAATTGGAGCACTCCACAAATGAAATTGATCACTTCTCAATTGAGGAAAGGCTATCCACTGAGAACACAACCAAAAGTTCAAATTCTTCACACTCAAGCCTCATGGCAATCTCATGCTCATACAACCCATTTTTGTGAGAGTTTGATTATGTCAATTTTGCTCCTTCAATTATGCAAGAACTAACTATAAATCACTAGGAATATCTAGATTGGTACCAATATGGATTATTAGAAAACTCTATAAGCAAATATGTTCCACAAGGTAATCCTTCGTCCTCTTTCATTTGACTATGAATTTGGCGCTTCACAATCACCTTCACATTTTCCACCTTTCACTTCATATTTAGATTTATCTACATTCAATCTGGACCCCTACTTTAGACCTACCATAGGTTGTCCAATCTTAGCTCACATTGTCTTTGGTGCTTCACAATCACCTTCACATTTCCCACCTTTCACTTCACATTTAGATTTATCTACATTCAATCTAGACCCCTACTTTAGACCTACCATAGGTTATCTAATCTTAGCTCACATAATACATTGTCTTTGATGTGCATTTAGATTTTAGGCCATAATTAAACACTAAAGGGTATACCACTTTGCACCCTAGTGCTTTGTTACCACGAATCCCACCCATACACTATGCACCTCTTCCATATCCACAAGTGCATCACTCTGTGTCCTTTGGTCTAGTTGTGTGGGGATTCCCCCTTCCATAGGCTCTACCACCCTCCTCGATTGCTTAAACACATGAACGCCCCTCTTGTACCGACGAGTCCCCTCCATTGTTGAAGAAAACATGGAGCGGAAAGGACCTACCTACACATTTAGAACTAGTCTCATCTTCCCTAATTGACCCCAACCACGGACTACATTTCAATATCGATGATCACTCTCCTTCATTGAAGAAACAAGGAGTAGTAAAATCCAAACATCACAAAGAGCCTTCTAGATATTAGGGGGTGGAGAGACTCAAAGGCCAAAGGTATAAGGCTTGCATCCACGATCACACCATCCACAGCTACAGATATATTGTACCCACACCAAAGTTGAACTCAATCCCAATTTCTAAACAAACCTCGACCCCTTTTGGCAACGTTAGTGTCACTCCAAGGCAATTAAGAGGGGATCTTCCGCAAAGAGGTAGCACAGTCTCTCCACCCCCTAACATCCATGTATATCAATGGTTGGCCACAAGTTCAATAATCGTGGATCTCCCCCTCAATCAATGCTTTATGGCATCTCTTATCAATTCAATCATTACCCACGGCTAGGCTAGTTTTTTTAGGAGTTCTAGGTCATCCCTAGGGACCTGAAGCTAGTTAGACTACATTTTCTTTGAGCTTAACCGTACTTTAACGTTTTCAAGTCTTTTGCTACACACTTTGTCCCTTATTTTTTTAATTTACTTCCACTGCATTCTACACTCACTTGTCTTTTCATTTAATTCCATTGCATTCTACACTCACTTGGCTTTTATTGATACACTTTTAGCGCAATACTCAAAGTATCTCAAGATTAAAAAATAGGTATGCAAATTGCTTTTCTCATCCTTTCATGTTGGGCTTTGTATTTCCAATTTAGTACTAATATATCACATATTTACCAATCCCAACTAGGCTAAAGGTTCGTTTTTTTCGGTTCTTGCCTTTGTGACAATAACCACCATCAACATAGACACAAAAAGATGGTATATGTTAGCAATCATGACTGTCAAGCCTTGTCGTCTCCTGCCATGAGCCTCAATCTGTAGTCAAACAAGGACTTTAGGAGCTCTGACATGTCTGCCATTTGTTTTGACTAAGGAGGAAGCTCTCTAGAGCAGCCATTTCATTGCCTTTCTATGCATTTCCTCCCCCGATCAGGTTTTAGTGTGTATTTCTTGGGCAGCTTCCACATTTTCTAGTCTACCTTCACCTGTCGGACATTGTCCGTCCTTGTCGAGTTTTTTTTTGCCACATCAGCATTTTGCATTTGCATTAAATGCAATCAACCCATATCTTGGGCCCTCATGTGCAATCAGTCAACATTTTGGGTTTTGGGCTATATATAGCCCCTAGTTGGCTAGTCATTGGCATTCTTTTGGTCTTCCACTTGGTAGGTGCACACTCCGACTTCGCATTTCCCCTCCATCTCCAATGTTGTCTTCATCATCAGCCTGATCTCGTGCCCTCACTAATGTTGTGGGCTGTGTGCAAGGACTGATTAGTCTTCTTATATTCAGCATTTTTTCCTTGTTCAGTGCAAATTTCTTTCTTTTTTTCTTGTAGAGTTGCTTTGTATGTGCTGGTGGCAGCTCTTCTTTCCCAAGAGCACAGGTTTGTGTGGTTGGCCAAACAAGGCATCTACACAACAATGCTTGTAGCTGATTTCTCATGCCTGCTACATAACCATTTTCGAGGCTTTGATGATTCAGATGAAGAGCGTTCTCATCATTCCTCCGAACGGTGGCGAGATTATCGTGGAGACCATCACAATGAGCATATGGAGATACCACAAGACAATGCCCACGAAGAAAGAAAGAGTTCACCTAGCCCGTTTGTACGAAATCCCTCTCCTCTTTGTTCTCTCCATATTTCACACAAGGCCCGTTTTATTGGCCTCAAAATGCCACCTATGGCACCCTCAATACAAGTGCATATACTCCTATCTTTGCCCAAAGAAGACCAGCTTGATTGTTCAAGCTATTTGCTTTGGTCATCTAAGGTGGAGTGTATCCTTGATATCTTCGATCTTTGGAAGTTTGATACCCACCCTATTCCCCATCCAATGAAGCATCCCTTATGGGATCATCAATGGATCATACAGCCCTATGGGATTGGCTCAACTTTAGAGCTCGATCTTTCCTCTTTATGAGCTTACAGGATTCTATCCTAGTGAATGTGCACAGGTTGTGGAAAGCAGAGGAGGTGTGGACAAAGCTTGCTCCTTTATATCATCAAAAGACATTTACCCACCCAATCACTCTCAAGAAGAAATTACAGATGCTCGTTGTTGATGACTTTTCCACACTGAAAGACCACATCGACAAGTTGGAGGAAATGAGGGACAAACTTGCATCCCTTAGCCGAATTATATTTTCAAAGGATATGACTATGATTCTTTTGACTCAACTATCATCTCCCACGATTTGATGTCTTCTACACCAACCTCCTTACATTGAGGACCCGTGAGCAGCTTCTATGGGAGGAGCTTGCCCCGCATGTTTTGAAGCATGATGAACAAGCCAAAGAGATAGGCAGTGGATCCACTTCTACCAAAGATTTTATTGTAGGTTCACGAGGGGGGAAGAAGAAGAAAGGGAAGTCAGAGGCTAAACAACAAGAGAGTTTTTCTATTGGGTGTAAAGTCCCTTCCTCTCCATGTAAAGTCATACGGGTGTCAACACACCCTTATTTGTACCCTAACACATAAATACATTCTTTATTCTTTGTGCAGCATCACAATCGGATATACTCATCTTTGAGTTCATTCTCACCACTCCTGCTCCACTTCTAACTTGCACTCCCATTGCGCACTCTTCCCTTCAAACTCATATCAGAGCTGTGGATAAGATGTGCACACTTCCCAGAGTTTGTGCATATCAGCTTAAACTAGTCCTCATGAAGAAATGTCAATTCAAACCAACGTGACTGCAGTCAATAGGTCAAGAGCAAGCAACGACTGGGTCAAGCGACCCTTTTCGAACCAGTGACAGATTCGACGACTATTGCGAGGCCGAGTGACAGGTGAGATGCACTCATGAACACCTTAAAGTCGTCAATCGCATGCAGAATTCGGCAGATAACTTGGATGACAGGTCAACAAGAGTGCATGTCACGTTCTCGGGACAGTTTGTCATTTTTTTCAACAATTCGTCATTTTTTTTCAATATCCTTTACCACCAACCCCCTTGTTCACTGACAGGGGGTTCTTGTGCATAGACACAATTCACAGATTTGTGCCTGAAATTTGGGGCTTTTCCTAGATTCAATGCAGCTCATGCATAACAGTGATATTTGACCCGAGAATTGCAAACATAGTACATATTGGCTACGGAAAATTTGGGGCTTTTCATGTATAAATGAAATCTAGCTCAACTGAGCTGAATTTATTGACATTAGTGCACATTTGGACCTAAGAAATTGGGGCTTTTGCAAAATTATATAAAATTTTGCTAAATTTGCTTGTTTTATGCTCTTGGGAACACATATTAATGCATGGCTTTTGCTGAAATTTGTGGATTTTGGCAAAATTGATGTGTAAAATGCACTTTGGGGACATTGCTGAAGCAATCTTGGTGATGTAAGCAGTGTAAATTTGAGCCTTTTATCTCCAACTTGTGAGATTTTGGAGAAATTGTAGAGAATTTTTGGGTATTTTGTGTATCAAAAGTTGATTCGGACACATATGTATGCACTACACATGTTAGGCAGCTCCTATTGAGTTGATGTATTGCTGAATATTCATGGTGCAGTAGTCTTAGAGATCAATTGCAGATCTGGGATTGTTGCAGATGTATTGTTATTGCTGAAGTGGGAGTCACCTGACAATTATGTATGCATGTAATGCATGCTGAAATTTCAGTTATAATGCTGAAAGTCATTCTTTCTACTGCTATACTTGTATTTGAGCATTGTCAATAATTCAGTGACACTAAATCTTGCTCTTATTTCCTGAAATTTTGGGCTGAAATTATCTAAATATTTAGCCTGTTATTTGCTATCATAAATTACAGCATTGGCTCTTGGTGCATTGCTGACAAATGGCCACTAATGCTTCTAGCAGCGATGACACTAAATCCCTCCTTGAAATCAGGAGGTTTGATGGCGCTCACTTTGATCTGAGGACGGACAGGATGCAATGCATTTTGTTTCTCAAAGACTATGATGATGCTCTCTTGGAAACTAAACTTTCAGCTATGGCAAATGAGGATTGAGCTAGACTCAACAAGAAGGCTATTGCATCATAGTGACACGGAACAATCAGAACAGTCCCCTCAGGATGTCGAAATGCCATTTCAGACCAAATCCGTTCCAAATCATATCCCTGTTGGGTGGGACGCATTCCCTGCTCTGCATTCCCTGTCAAGGAACGTGACAAGGAACGCCACATGGCACACAACTTACTTGCAAAGTGACCAATTGATTGCCCCAGTTTACCACCTACCGAATCACGCACCTGTCTCCCACCACCTTCGCCTATAGCTTGCCTGTCTCTCACTCACGTGCCTGTCTTGGCTCCGCCCATGACACCACATGAATTGATTGAAATATTAATTTGTCATTGGGGATTATAGACCTTGGCTTTAGTACTCCACATGAATTATGAATGAATTATTATTTTTAAAAATAATTTTAAAATTGTTAATATCGTTCCCGTTTCCACGTCCCCATTCCCTAAGTTTAGCGTCCCCATCATTGTCCCCGTCCCCGTCCCGTTCCGCGTTTCATGTTTCTATGCATTGCATACATTAAAATGGTTGTATCTGATGATGTACTTACAAACATTAAGCATCTTGATACAACTTATATTGTATGGAAAAAGTCAATGGATACTTATGAAAATACAACTCCAGTAAATCAAGTGCATCTCATGTGCAAGCTCGACAACATGGAGTTGGATAAGTCTAAGCTAGCATCTGAGCATTTAAGTGCTTTCACAAGGATTTTGAGTTAGTTGCAGGACTCTAGTTTGCAGGCCTTCAATGATAAACTAAACGCTATTTTCCTGCTGATGACTTTACCTAATAGCTAGGAAGCTTTGGTTGTCTCACTTAGCAGCAACACTGGTTTAACTTGATGGTGTTAGGGGCTCTATTCTCAATGAGGAGATCAGAAGAAAGTCCAGTGGAGATAGTAGTGGTTCGACCTATCATCTTAGAGGTAGGTCACAAAACAGGAGTAATGCAACAAATAAAGGCAAAATTAGAAGTGAAAGCAAGGGCAAACATCAAGATATTACTTGCCATCAGTGTGGGCATAAAGGGCATAAAAAGCCCGAGTGTCAATATTACAAGAAAGAGCGAGAAAGAAAGAAATAGCAAGGAAAGAAAAAAAAGGATGACAAGAAAGATGATGACACTTGTCCCTCAAAAGAAGTTACAAAGGCAAATGTTGCATCTAGTGTGGTCATTGAAGACCTCTCTGACACTGGAGAGATACTTGTTGCAGCCTCATGCAATGATGTAGACATTAAGGCAGCAGCAAGTGATATGCACATAACCAAAAAGGAGGTAATTGATGCCTTACTTTCAACTCATGATGGGCTGTCCCGATCATGGATAGTCGACAGCGGTGCCTCTTTTCATGTTACTCCCTCATTGGGTCATTTTCTGAATACATTGTAGGTTGTCTTGGCAATGTCTACCTAGGAAACAACTGTACATGTGAAATAGAGGGTGTAGGTACCATTCATTTGGCTCTTGAAAATGACCAAGATCTCATTTTAGAGGATGTCAAATATGTACCTTGCATAAAGAAAAGTCTACTGTCAGTTGGGCAGCTTGACGCAAGAGGGTATTTTACTACCTTTGGTGGTGGATCTTGGAAGGTCCACAAGGGCTCTATGTTGATTGTTAAAGGCAGTAAAAAGGGGACTTTGTATTATTTGCATTGTAAAGCATTACTTGGCAAGTTCTTGGTTGTAGCTGAAGTTCATTCACAGATGGAACTTTGGCACAAAAGACTTGGCCATATGAGCCAAAAGGGCCTTCTAATTCTCTCCGCTTTAGGGAGATTTAATGCAAAAGACTCTAGTCTTGACTTTTGTAATCATTGCATATATCGAAAACATGTGAAGTTTCATTATTACTCTAGTGTCGTTAAGAAGTTTAATGCTCTTGATTGAGTACCCTCTAATGTGTGCACTATGCCTGTTAATTCACATGGGGATACATGATACTTTGTTACTTTTATTGATGATTTCAGTGAAAAGTCATGGATGGGTATATGTGTTAAAGAGCAAAAAGGAAATGTTGGATGCTTTTTAAAAGTTTCATGCTTTTACTACACACAAAAAGGGCTTAGGTTAAAAGCTATACAAACGGATAATGGGGGTGAGTATGTCTCTAATGAGTTCAAAAAAACTTCTGAGATGCATGGCATTAAGAGGGAGTTGATAGCCCCTTACAATCCTACATCAAATGGTGTGGCTAAAAGATATAATCTCACACTTTGTGAGAAAGTCAATTGCACACTGTCCACAACTAATCTCCTGCAACAATTCTGGGAAGAGGCTCTTAAAATTGTAATTCATGTAAGCAATCACTCTCCCAATCGTACATTGGAAAATGGCATTCCTTTAGCGGTTTGGTCTGGCAAACCTGCTTCACATGACCATTTGCATGTCTTTGGTTGTGATGCCTTTGTGCATGTTCTTGTAAATCAAAGGACTAAACTAGATATGAAATCCATCAAGGGCATCTTCATGGGATATGGAGATGAGGGAGAGATGAGTTAAATGTTGCTACTACATAATGGCCATTCTATGCTATTGAGGTTCGATATGTATATAGACTCAAGGATTCCATATTCTCAACCCCCCTTGGGCAATATGTACTTGGAGTCATAGAGAAAAACAAGGTCCTTTGCGAGCGACTTAGCTGTACGCCCATCAAAGAGCAATATACTAATTTCGAGGTGGTAACACTTAAAAGAACGTGCAAAACTCTCAACATTTTTCCACTCACAGCAATTTGGAGGGTATACTTTCATAAATACGATACCAAATGTTATATGGGTATCATGAAATTTCTCATTCTCAATGAGTTGCAAATACTTACTATTTGCAATGTTTCGTTGAAAGGGCACAGTGGGCGCAAAATGTATTTGTTTTTGCATGAATACATGTTGTACAAATGCCTCTGTTACAAGGTGAGAATGAACATTCCTTTGTTTGAGAGCTAAAATTTTACCCTTCTAGTGCTTTGATACATCTGCAAATGGGCAGAAAGATAGTATGCAACCAAGACATAGTATTTTAATGAGGCAAAGTTGCTGAAACATGCTACACAAGGTGACCTTGACAAAAAGAAGGTTAAATTTCAGCATGAACGGCTAGCCATCCAACAACCATTAGGTGAAGATTCTGTTCTTTTTTATGCTGAAAATGAGCAACAACCCATTGTGCTACAACAAAAGATAATGGACAACAAATAGATGCACGAGATAGAATAGGATAGCAAGAAAGAAGAACATACTGAAAACAGGTTATTGCAGCCAGCAACCTGGTGATGATGTGCATGTACTTGAGGATGTAGGCCCATTGCCCGACAATACATATCATTGGGTAAGAAGGTCTACATGTGTCAGAAGGCAGCCACAAAGGTTTCAACCATCTTTGGATTGCATTTTGTTGACTGATGAGGGTAATCCTCTGACATTTAAAGAGGCATGGTCATGTGAAGACAAGAGAAAGTGGGAGCTTGCTATGTAGGAAGAGATGAAGTCTCTGTATGCAAATAACACTTCGAAGCTTGTACCTTTGCCCAAGGATAGGAAAGCTATCCCTAACAAATGGGTTTACAAAGTGAAATGTATTGATGGGAAACCCAAGTATATAAGGCACGGTTGGTTGCTAAGGGCTATATATAGAAGGAAGGAATAGACTTCCAAGAGGTTTTCACTAGTGGTGAAGATGACTGAGCTTCATGTTTTGTTTACTCTCACTTCATCCTTGGATTTAGAGTTGGATTAGATGGATGTGAAGACCACTTTCTTCATGATGACCTGGATGAAGAGCTATACGTGAAACTGTTAGCAGTCATGTTTGTCATGCCTTGTCATCTCCTGCCTGTGAGCCTCAGTCTGAGTCAGAC